>NC_051160.1:183709745-184009745 GCF_013339745.2 Dermacentor silvarum
TAACGAGTGGTACTCACTCTTGCCGACGTTCTGGGGAAGAAGCCCTTTCTTTGAAGGTTAACGATACAAGGCTGGCGGATGAGCAAATTTCTGTATCCTCGAGGAAGGCCGTACATCAGGAAGTGCCGGTAACACATTGGGACTGTTGCAGCAGCGGTCCGCGAACTTGGCCACACAGATTCATTCTATTCCTTAACATGCCAGTCACTATTTTTGCAGCCAACTACTGCACACGTCTTCAATCCACATCATTCAATCTAGCATGATTGGAGCACAGTGTGTTAGCGAAAACTCAGTTGCATTTCCGACAAGTGATCGCACAGAAGCAAGGTAGAAGCGGTAACAGTTTCGTTTTCGTGCGCGGTCGCTGAGGAGAGGTATGGCGCGGCGCCGTGAGCGCCATCTTGTTTCTCTAAAACAAACTGCTCCGCGAAAAGGGTCAATAGGAGGCTATGGCTCAGGCCGCCTCCCCTACCCTGCTCCTTCACTTTTCGCATCACGCTTTCTTCTTTCATCTCGCGCTGCGCTGCGCGTTCGCTTTCCTGTTTCGCTGTGCTCGTTCGCTCGGTTACGATCGAGGTACGATGCCGAGGCACGCCGACGCTCAGTGCAGGAATGGGCGCCTAAGAGATGCGCTCTAATAAGCCTTCATACGTACGTTTTTCACCTAGTCAACGAAAAGCTTACCAAGACTTCCCCAGGACGAATACGGAGGGAGCATTAGCTTGGCTTTAGGAAAGGTTGTGGAGTTCTAGGACTACACTCTTAGCACGGTAACGTTTATGGTAACCTATAATTGCGAGTAACTTATAACATAAAGGTTACTTGGTGACTAAAAAAACTTGATCTTTGTGTTTTCGTGAATTTCCGTCGCGGCTAGAGGTTACATGAGCCGAAGCGTATATTTTAAAGGTTACTTCAATGCCAAATGTCTTGTAACCTTTAGATTGTAACCTCTAAACGAGTTGGCATTCGTGCCTCAGGGGACCTACTGTATGGATTGGAAGTCTACTTATTATTGTGTCGTATTGCGATCCTGATGTGGTGTTTTTAGCCGGGACTAACCTATACGATATGTTGTGTGGCCGAGGGGATGAGGCAGGTTGGAATAAATTAATATTTTATTGACACCAGTGGGGATCTTTGGTTTCGCAATGTAAAAAAGAAATTTAAACCTTGCACGAGCGTGTGCTCAAGAGAGACAGCAGCAATTCATTCGTCACTGATCTCTGCTGCATACGTGCCATTATAATCTAAAAGGAGGCCACAGAAACAGTGAACATACATCGGAGAATATTGTGGCAAACGATGTTGTGGCTTGAATTATCACTACGGTTCAATGTGATGGAAAACCCTCCGCTACCGCTGCAGGCATTTTAGGCTGTGGTATAAAACATAGACTTGTGTACCTGCACAAAAACTAAAAGCGGATGCATTATGGTGATTGAATGTATATTTCTACCCAATATTTTTTTTATTGTTTCCTTGTGTATCAATGCTCCCTATATTCGCGTATGTTTGACATTCTCCTGAAACGCGACACCCACTAACAGCGGGCGCACACTGAAGGTCGCACGTGGGCGCACGCTAGAGCACTGTAAAAGCTCGACGGCCGACAGAATCAAAGCGTCGAGCAGGTCGAATAACTAATCTGCAGGGCGAGAAAGATGATTCGTTATCAGACTTACTAGTACACTGCAACAGAGGCCACCGCGCTTTCTTTTTCTTCTTTTCTTTCTTTTTTTGCATTTTTGACGTATTAGAGGGAGTGGTTCCTAAATTGCAGCAAATGTTCGGTTCATTAGAGAACGCCAGACACGCACCAATTTTGCCCGCTCACTAACACGCGATAAAAACGCCGTTTCATTCACATGACAGCGGGCGACAGCCACTCCAGTAAGGTCTCGTAGAGAGATGAACGTGCGCTCGCGGTGGGAGGCCACAATGGCGGCCGGCCAAATGAGCAGGGAGAAAACATACAAATACAAACGAACAGCAACATCCTGAAACATTAGAATATTAGCGTCTTGATATATATATATATATATATATATATATATATATATATGGTCCTAGTGATACTTTGACGGAACTATAGTTTGATTATTATCTTTAGTTGCGCTAGATGCGGAGCGTAATCAAACGTGATTCAGCTTCAGCCAAACATGAGTGCTGTCATATCTCCTTCGCATTGCGCAGCTCTCGCGATGCATGCCGGGAAGAGTATCGCTGGTGGTGTCGTTTTGAAAAGGTCGTGTCGCGCTTTGTTTCATCGCTTTGAGCACGTTTTTCCGCTCTCGGATTTGGTGGCGTGCGCTCACCAAGCGTGTTGTGTATCTGAGTCACTCGTGACGGGTGGTACAGTTACTAAAAAGACTCCTAAAGGCGCGCTCGCCACCGAAAAGAAGCCATGACGCCGGGCGTGGAGCAGGGGCATGTTTGGCGTGCTGCGTGGCCGCTGCGACGAGACGCATTGCCGATGGCCAATGGTAAAAGTTCTTCGCATACCTGAGAGTGGTGAGCATCGTTTGTGTGGTGACTGCTGTAATGAATGCCGAAGACAGCAATAAATGTGACTTAGGTAAGCAATGCTTCCTGTTCAACTATTTATTTGCTGGTGTGTGTCTGTCGTGAATTTCACCGTCAATTCATGCTCATGCTCGCACTGTTCAGTTTTATTTAAGTAAACTACTTGCTCGCTTCATAAACACTGTTGTTTTAATATTTTTTATCACTAACAGTCACCATGCATTGGTTATTCTTACATCTCAAGTTTATGTTGCACTTTTGTGCGGACGCACAACATTGACCTCATGCACGTAACTCGTTTATTGTGCTGATATTCTGTTTGTAATCACTTGATATTGCGTTTTGACTGTTAAACTGTCACATTATTGCGGTATTGACTTTTGTACTTGTACGGGAGGGGAGTACGAACTGACTTGAGAATTTATTTTCGTTCAGTTTTTTAATCATTAATTTTTATTGTTATTGACATTTCCTAGAAAGAAGAGTATATTCACCTTAGGCGTGTTTAATTATTTGTTCTGTGGTAGTTTTTCATCTGTTTGTGGTTTATTTATGTCTCTTTCATTACGTGGTAATAGCTGTTGTTTGCAGGCGACGCTAACAAGTAACTATGAGATTGTAAAATTACTTTTCTGTCGTTGTAGGCTCCACTACACAGCAAGGAGATCGGAGAATTAGCAACTGACACACTAGCACCAAAGAGACATGATTGTGCTCGCAACAGGGATGAGATCGTCCTCCTCGTGGAAGTCTAAAACTTATATGTATTTGTATTTGAACATATTGTACACGAACCTTCAATGTTTCTCTCTTTTTTTTTGCCTCATTCCTCGTGATGATGTAGAAATTTGTGCTGCCAGGGAACGCTGTACTCAGAGGTTTTTTCATTATTGCTTTATGGCCGTGAAGAAGAAAACAGACCAAGACAAAATGTAATTTTGCTTGTGAAGGGAAAGCTTTGAGTCACCTTGTTTTGTATATGCAAATAAAGTAATCATGACATTTTCACTAAATGTTTTGTGTCAGCTTTCCTTCTCACAGCTGCTGCTCACATCATTTCCAGAATGTGGGTGCTGCCGTCTCATACCACTAATTTTTTTTTTCTCGATAAACGAGATGTATGCAGGCTGAAATCCGTATTCATTCTGAAATGTGCCGCCTTTTCAGATATACTTTCCACTTGTGCAAAATATAATTATTAGAAATATCACTATCATGGGATGACATGGTACATTTTGCAAAAAAACTTTCAACATGGCCCGCAGCAAAGAAATATGCTGTGGGACGAACCTGTATACGATGCATTCACCTATACAAAAGCAACATACTGTGTATTTCATCAATTATTTTGTGTCTTGCACATTTATGCATCGTGCATTCTATACTAATTCCTGGAAGCTGCCTTGTGTAAATTACCTGCGCTGGTAAATAGCAAGGTGGCAAAGGTTTACACGTTGTTAACCAGTCTGTCCTTGAATATTAAAAAAGATAATTTGAGACGAAATGTTGATTTCTGCGGAACAAGTTTTATAGTCATCGCAACAGAATTTCAGCGATAATCATTAGTACGAATTGCGCCAATAAACTCGAATAATCATCATTAGTACGAATATTACCAATGTTTGACTGATTAGCATGTAAATAAACAATCGTGGTTAACGGCAGAGCTGGTCAATCAGCACTCCATATCCGGTTGCTGGAAGCATTCTGCCGTTTCACAGAATTTCACAGCAATAAAATGTCATTTTGTCTTAAGAGCTGAATGTTTTTTTAGTTTTCGACAATGAGTCATGTCCAAGAAATTAGGGCATAACCCCAGCGGCCATTTTTAGGAACCTTTTTTTGTAATCTTTCGTATAGGCATCCAGTCTTGCACGTTGTCACCCGCGCGTCCTTCTGCGCATGCACATGAATTTTGCACATTGCTCTTTCGGCCACCCATTGAATTCACTGCAGGGCACTAGCGTAACACACAGGGCAGCGTTTTCAGAAAAATTGTATTTCGGAAGATCAGCCGAAGTTCAACAACTTTCCGTTAGCTACGTCGAAAGGATACCTTTTTTCCGATAACGTAAGCTTTTATGACACGTAATTTCCCTGCTGAGTTATAGCAGTGCTTTAACCTTGACCAAAGCGCTAATATAACCTAGAATAGTTAATTGTTGGGCTAGTTGGTTTTCCATAACTGAGCAAGTAACTCAGCGCGATATAAAAGACAGACACAAGAAAGGGAGAAACAAAGACAAGCGAGTATCCTCCTGACGTTGGTAACCGAAAGTTGTAGAACTTCGGCCGATCATTTGAAGTAGAATTTTTATGAAGTTCTACTCAGTGAGTTACGCTAGTGCATTGCGGTGACGTTTGGTGGTTGGCCGAAGAATCAATGTCCTAAATTCATGGACATGCTTAGAAGGACGCACGTGTGAAGCCTTGCAAGACTGTATGTCTACACGAAAGGTTACATACATAAAGGCTACGTGTACCTACACTAAAGGTTACTATATAGTAACCTTTAGTATAGGTACACGTAGTCTTTTATTTTATAGGTGCACAAATCTGTGAGAATATGCCCCTTTATTAAACGTTACTTAAGTAAAGGTTACAATTTTATGTCCAACTTATAGGTTACAAATTTGTGAGAGTATGCCCTTTATTAAAGGTTACTTAAATAAAGGTTACTACGTAACTTTTCTTTATAGGTGCACAAATTTGTGAGAATATACCCCTTTAGTAAACGTTACCGTGCTAAGAGTGTATTGGCCAGCTTGTACAAGTTCGATTATAGACTACCCCTTATAGATAGATAGATAGATAGATAGATAGATAGATGGATAGATAGATAGATAGATGGATAGATAGATAGATGGATAGATAGATAGATAGATAGATAGATAGATAGATAGATAGATAGATAGATAGATAGATAGATAGATAGATAGATAGATAGGATTGAACATGCGCCAGGTTGGCAAAAATGCTGCTGCGAGCACTGTCGGCGATCGTATAAATTCTTATCTGCGCGTCAAGCGCGTCTGCTTTTATACATGACTCGTCGTCGGTTCCAGTATAATCGCTGGTGCCAACGTGGTTTCCAGAAAGTACTACACAATTAGTGTCGCGCATACAGTCTCATTACACAAGGTTCTGTGAGAACATACACAACAAATAGAATAAGCCATAACATTCGACTACGTTCCAATCATGCAGGCGCGTCTTGCGCTGAACGATAACTTGATGTTGTTAGTGGGTGAAATGCAGTCCCCAAGAATAGAATAACTCGGTGCATGTATAATGCCCCCTGCTTATAGAGCATCGTCCCGATGCTGCGAACACTTACACACAAAAAAAATGTCTAAAAGCACACGTAGCAAAGAAAAACAACAAAGAAACAATGTTCCCAACTTCGTCAGCAAGTTCGTAGGAAGGCTGAAAGCGCGCCATGTTGATGACCTCAGGTGGTGTGCGGCGCCGCTATGTTTGCAAAATGCCATCCGGAACCACCTCATCGTCGAGTTGACAAATACGTTGGCTGATCTTGTAGGGTTCGAAATAACGTCGCAAACGCTTCTCACAAAGTCCTCGTCGGCGTATCGGTGTTTAAACCGAAGCACGATCTCCGAGCTGGTATTAGACGTAGCGTCGTCGAAGATTGTAGTAATGGTTGGCGGTCCTCTGCTGGTTCTTGATACGCAGGCGGGCGAGCTGTCGGGCTTCGATGCGCTGGTGATAGGCGGCGATATCGAGCTTGTCTTCCTCGGTGACGTATGGTAGCATGGCGTAGAGTCGTCGTCGGATTGCTCTCGTAAACCAGCTTGAATGGCGTGGCCTGCGTTGTTTCTTGCACCGCCGTGTTATAAGCGAAGGTTACGTAGGGAAGGAACGCAACACAGGCCTTATCTACGACGTCGGCGTACTATTGACCTAAAAAGTTTATGTACCACGGTATCTCAGAAAACGATAAATATCCGAGCGACCTTTAAAAGTAGCCAGTAAAACCATACATCACAATGTTGTTCGCATATACCAGTAGAGGCTGGAAATGGGAATACCAGGTTGCGTTTTGAGGCTGCGGAGATATTCAGCTTTTTGTACGATCCCTTGGTCCGTAAACTTTTTTGGTCGATAGCACATGGCTAACATGTCGACGAGGGGCATATTCAGGAGCTCTGTAAAGCCTTTTGTTGGTGGGTGGTAGGTGGTTGACCTGCAGTGACATGTCTGGCTGTATTGCAGGATGGTTTGAGTAAGCTCTGCTGTAGATTCAGCTCCTCTGGCGGTGACCAGGGCTTCTGGGGCGGAATTCACTGAGCTGCGTCGTTCTTACGCACTTTCTTAGCGAAAAAGTTCTTACGCTAAGATAAGCGTGTCACCGAAGTGGCAGCGCAGTTAACTTACGACATCGGATGAGAGCGAGGAGGAAGCATAGCTCGGATTAAACGACAAAGAATGAAAGAAGCGCGGCTGCCCCATATCGTGATTGCACATCACGCGTCTGTAGTTGAGGCTATGCTCTCCCGGCAAATCACTACACACCCCTACTCGATAGCTTCCTTGTCCTGTCTGCTACAGCGCCGACAAGCTCAACCGCGCTCGCTCGTTCACCGCACCACCGTCAAAAGAATTGCGGTGAAAGTGTTACGCATTCTGCTCACATTTCTGCGAGAGACAGGACGCCTGGACACATGGCGACATATTTGGCGCAGAAAGAGACGCTCCGTCCGAGCAATTGGCGGCCAGGTCTGCCAGGCTCACTCCATCTGTATACATCACCACCACCACCACCACCACCATATTACAAAGCTACTAAATGTCTTTATTTCGACAGTGCTCAATACAATTATGCACTGAAACAGTTCAATGCACTTTGAGATGACAAATCAGAGTGCGTCACAAAGATATAAGCACGCGTCATCCTCGGCAATCAGTTGTGGCCTCTGGCCAATCAGCCGCAACAGCGCGTTCCAACGCTTACCTGCGTCAGCTCGAGCGGCGCAGATTGACAATGATGTTCGTAAGACTGCTAGTCCCCTATCGTAGAAATTTCTTCTTAAGTCGTCATCTGCAACGGCTGTTTAGCTTTTGTGAGTCGACTTACGCTTGCGATTGGCGGAAGTATTGAAGTTCGCACCTGTGCGACCCTTACACAGATGCATTTTTTCGACTACAGCGCTCGTCTTTGCAGCGGCGGGCATCGTAAGCTTGCTTTTGTTACGAACAGTTTTAGCTTTGTGAATACGCTTTTTTCCTAAGATTTTTCTTACGCCAAAATTTGTTCGTAAGTTCGCTTAGTGAATTCCGCCCCTGGGGCCCCATGTTTTAACAGGATTCTCTCGACAGGGAATTTCGTCACTTCGCCCGCAGTACCTTTGGGTAGCGCTTTCGTTTTGGCGTAGCGGGTAACGTAGTCGGTAGCCACGACGATCCACTTATTCTCGTATGTTGACCTTGGAAATAGCCAAAGCAAGTCCATTCTTTTCTACTGGAATCTGCGACAATGTGGCTCGATTAGTTGCAGCAATCCCGCTGGCCTAGTTTGTAGGGTCTTGCGTCGGTGGCATTCTCGGTATGTTCTGACGTGGTGGATAACGTCAGCGGTCAGGCGCGGCCAGTAATGCTCCTCTTGTAACCTCGATAGTGTACGAGAGAATCTGAGGTGTCCAGGGGTCGGATCGTCATTTAGGGCCTGCAGTACCTCTGGACGAAGTGCTTAGGGAACAATAAGGTAGTTGGCGCGGACTGTTGAGAAGTACTTCTTTACGAGTAAGTCGTTTTCAGTGAAAATAAGGACAATAAATAAGGACAATGCTCGCCTAAATGCCCTAGGCGCAACGTCGGTGTGGCCTTCCATGTACTCGATCAGCTTTTTAACTCCGGGTCTGCTCGTTACTCTTCAGTGAAGTCTGGAAGGCGTCGTCGTCCACGTCCTTTTGAGGCGGCGGGTCACTGGGGACGTGTGATAGGCAGTCGGCATCAAAGTGCTTCTGTCCGGACTTGTAGACGACGGTGATGTCAAATTTCTTGAGTCTGTGACTCCATCATGCAAAGCGTCCTGAAGGGTACTTTATATTTGCCTCCCAACACAAGGCATGGTGGTCGCTTACGACTTTGAAGGGCTTGCCCTATCGGTAAGTCAGTCAGTTATATTTGCCTCCCAACACAAGGCATGGTGGTCGCTTACGACTTTGAAGGTCTTGCCCTATCGGCAAGGGCCAAATTTTTTGGCAGCCCAAATGATTGGCGAGGTATGTTTTTTTTTTACATGAAATAATTGGCTTCTGCTTTCCACAGTGACCGGCTAGCGCAAGCAATGAACCTTTCAAATCCATCTTTTTTTTAAGACTAGGATGGTGCCTAGGCCTAGGCTACTTGCGTCGGTGTGGAGTTCGGTCTCGGGGTATTCATCGAAGTGGGCGACTACTGGTGGTGACTGCTGGCGTCGTTTAAGCTCTTCGAATGCTTCGAGTTATGGCGTTTACCACTTGGCTTAACCGTCGGATTTTGTGATATGTCAATGGCTCGGCGATGCGTGAACAGACTTTGACGAAGCGCCCGTAATAAACCTACAGGCCAAAGAAGAAATCTGCACACTCCCTTCTTGTCGGCGGGGTGTGGAAAGCCAGCAATGGCAGATGTCCTCTGCGGATAAGCACGGAATCCTGATTTTCTGATGACGTAACCAAGCAACAGAAGCTCATTGTAGCGGTTGGTGCGCGAGGAGGTTGCGCGCCAGCTGTCCCTTCTGCGGTGTACCCTTGACCCTGCGCTACCTAGGCTACCTTCCTCGATCAGACGCATCGTTTAAGAGCAGGTTTCTCAGGTGCTGCCCGCAGCACCTACGATACCGGTGGTTACTCAGCTCACTCCCGTGAAAGCCGTGGTCAGTCCTCGTCCTTTGCGCATCGCGAACTCCTGCGTGCCCGCACACAGCTTTTTTGCGACCCCTCAACCGGTGCACCAAGCTGCTCGTGCATTCTCCCGACCAGCACCACGTTTTCAAAACCCGTGGCGCACTGCAGACAATGGTCCCATATGCTTCTCGTGTGGTTTCCCTCGCCACGTAACATGGTCTTTCCGCCGGAATGGCTTTCTGTCACGTAACGACGTCCATCGAAACGCCTATGATTTTGCACCGACGCCACACAATGCTTGATAGTGAACTCCTTTTCTTCAACACATCGCACCGTCAATACATGCCGGTCATCTTCACCACGTCACCGTTTCCTTTCGCGAATGCTGCGAAAGCCTGAACGGCGCCGTATGCGAATTTTTGAGGACCTAGTTTTCCCCTCCTGTTGTGTCATTGCCATCGCTGCCGAAGGTGTCCCCATCTTAGCTCTTGTCGACACGGGAGCCGCAGTGTCTGTTATGGGTGAACAACTTTGGCGTAAATGGCAGTAGTTGAGCGCTTAGTAAAAGCGAGGGCAAACAATTAGACACATTGACAAACGAGCGCCCGTGTGTTCTTGTGTATCGTAATTTTTTTGTCCTCGTCCTTTACTAAGCGCTCAACTACTGCCATTCAAAATGAGCCAACATGCTAAGCTCGTCAGATTTGTCGTAAATTGTGAAAAGTTGACTTTGTCTTGAGCACGGCGAGCGCAACGAATTCTGCCTCTCGGGGCGTGCTCAGCGTGGGTCATTACTGAGCACGATCACTGTACAGTCCAGTTTATTGTCCTGCCGAAATGCTCGCATGACGTTAAACTTGGCTGGGACTTCTGCACTCACCATGCTGTCAATAACTGCCCGCACTGAAGTCGAGTTCACGCCATTGTGTGACTCTTGTATTTGTCGACTCGTCGCCTCTACCTTCCAAAGTGTTTATTGCTGCCTATACCGTGATTCCTCCTTTCTCATCCGCTCTGATGCCGCTTTCTTCTGACATCTCTGCTGACTCATCTGTTTTTCTTACGCCTTCTGAAACCCTCTCGGTTCCTTTCGCCGTACTGACATTTCAAGATACTACCAGCGCCATGTATGTTTCCAATATGTTTTCATGTCCCTCCCACTTTACTGCGTGGCGAGTGGCTTGGCAGTGTTAATGAACTTGATCCCGTCTCTGCATACGGCTTTCCTGACCACCAGACTTCTCTTCAAATTGACGCCATTGAAGCTTCCGCTCTACCTTCTCAGCCTTCTTTCGCGAGGCTCTTTCTCGATGCGTCGACGCTCACCTTACGCCGCAGGAACGCGCCCATCATCTCCTCGTTTGAACGCTTCCGCGCCAGCTTCGATCACTTGACCCTTAATTCAACCGTCGCTGACCATATCGACACTCGTTTCCTCTCTCCTTTGCCCCTGAGCGCCGCATCATCGCAGAACAAGTTGCCGAATTACTTCGACGCGGCGTCATACTGTGATGTTATTGGGTGCATGATCACTCCAGAAAGAGATAGAAGCAGCACGCCGAAGCACAAACACACATCAGACTTGTATTGGACACGTAATACAATGAACAGCACACACGTAACAGTTCCCTAAACTACGCTCTAGAAGACATGCAGATATATATAGGCTAGTTAAATGCAGTCTGCCTACAGTTCATGTAGAAACAGGTGTCGCCATGTCGGAGACGTCGAGAAACCGGTGTCGGACAACAGGGTTGGATCGCCTCGTGAAGCTCAGGTGGCCCTGCGCCACAGTCGATGTACCGGAGCCTCCGCGTGCACGGTTAGCCGATGGCGGGGTTTGTGTTCCGGAGAACACTGCGGCAGCCCACCAAGTCACGTCCACAGCTGGCGAGGTAGCCCCGTGGCCGCTCACCCGAACGCTCGATCAGCCAGGCTCAGGACCGCCAGCCCTCCTGGACCAGTTGCCCAGCGGAAGAACTGGACGAGGTAACCCTGTGGCCGCTCACCCGAACGCTCGAACAGCCAGGCTCAGGACCGCCAGCCCTCCTGGACCAGTTGCCCAGCGGAAGAACTGGACGAGGTAACCCTGTGGCCGCTCACCCGAACGCTCGAACAGCCAGGCTCAGGACCGCCAGCCCTCCTGGACCAGTTGCCCAGCGGAAGAACTGGACGAGGTAACCCTGTGGCCGCTCACCCGAACGCTCGAACAGCCAGGCTCAGGACCGCCAGCCCTCCTGGACCAGTTGCCCAGCGGAAGAACTGGACGAGGTAACCCTGTGGCCGCTCACCCGAACGCTCGAACAGCCAGGCTCAGGACCGCCAGCCCTCCTGGACCAGTTGCCCAGCGGAAGAACTGGACGAGGTAACCCTGTGGCCGCTCACCCGAACGCTCGAACAGCCAGGCTCAGGACCGCCAGCCCTCCTGGACCAGTTGCCCAGCGCAAGAACTGGACGAGGTGGCCCCTCAGCTGGTGACAGCTTTGAATTGTGGTGCAGACGTAGCGGCGCGGGTGGCGATAGCTCCTATGGGCCGGACGCCCAGCGAGGAAGCCCCTGTGCCTTCGAACGCCGAACCTCGCGCACCGCTCACGCCACGGGGCACGCTCCCTCGAGCCACGCTTTTTGAGGCGCCACTGTCGACGTTCACCATGCGGTGTCGATGATGATGATGACGACCTTAAAGTACATACCCACTCATGGGTATTTATTTATTTATTATTTATTTATTTATTTATTTACAGTATACTGCGGTCACGAAGGACCATGCAGGTGGGAAAATATACAGTTTCAAATTCACAAGCACAGATGGAGCCGTAAGGCACTCAAGCTCACAGAAAAGGGAAACAAAGCAATCTTACGCATATCTAGAAGTAGAACAGCGCAGCCTGTCAAGATAACAAAATAACACAGTTCATAGTAAGTGACGCATACTATAAGAATAAAAGTAAACAAAAAAAGAACTCTTCCCGGAATACGTCGGGTGCGTAAATACAGTATTTGCAAATTATGAAGTAGGACTGCATCAATAAAGCACGTAGTGAGAAAAACGACGAAATGCAAAAGTGAAAGCGAAAAAAAAAAAAGTCACATGAACATTCAGTGGTTTACTGCATTTCTAAATCAGTAAGTAGCGCACTTTCAAATGCACTTGCAGATTCTAAAGAAACAATATTTTCAGGCAGCGAATTCCAATCAGAAATGGTTCGTGGAAAAAAAGAGTACTTAAAAAGATTAGTGCGCGTTTGATAAGAAAGTAGATTATGTGAATGTCGATTTCTCGATGTACGTGACAAAAATGGCTGAATAAATGCACGCGCATTCACATTAAGTCTGTTGTGATAAAGCAAGAATAAAAATTTAAGTCTTGATATTTTCCTGCGCTGCTCTAAGGTTGGAATCTTATTTGCCAGCATTAAAGATGATGGTGAATCTGTTCTCTTATATTTGTTAAATATGAAGCGTACTGCTCGCCTCTGTACCATCTCAAGCCTTTGCTTATCTTTTTTGTAGTGGGGATCCCAAATTACGCTCGCGTATTCAACTTTAGGCAAAACGTAAGTTTTGTAGGCGAGAAGCTTTGCATCGGGGGGCGCGTTTTTCAGTCTGTGCCTAAGTAGGCCAAGTTTGCGAGTAGCTGCTGTACAGATGTTTTCGATGTGGGAGGACCATGTGAGTTTGTTGGAGATCGTCAATCCCAAATATTTGTACTCTGTGGCTTCTGCGACGGTGCCAGTATTAATTTTATACGTGTATAAGAAAGGTTGTCTTTTATTGCTTACGCGTAGCAGTACAGTTTTCTCGGAATTCAGGGACATTGACCATGTTGTGCACCATTCGTGGATTTTCGCTAGACTAGAGTTTAAAGAAATTTGGTCATTTTGGCATGTTACCTTTTTGAAAATCAAACAATCATCGGCAAAGAGCCTAATTTGCACATCAGGACTCACAGCTGCGGTTATATCGTTCACATACATGAGAAAAAGAATTGGTCCCAAGACGCTTCCCTGAGGCACACCAGACGTAACTGGCAAGCGCGTGGATGAGTATCCATCAACATCAACAAACTGAGTTCGGTTGGATAAGTACTGTTTTATCCAATTTATAATAAAAGATGGTAGGCCAAATTTTTGAAGTTTGATTAGAAGTTTACTGTGGGATACACGGTCAAAGGCCTTGCTAAAATCCAAAAAGATTAAATCAATCTGACCGGCCAAATCGAGGGTTAAAGCGACCTCGTGAATAGTGGTAGTAAGCTGTGTGATTGTTGAAAGGTTTTTACGAAATCCATGTTGGTGATCAGATAGCAGCTTATTATGTTCAAGAAATTCGGTTATGAAATGTACGAGTATGTGTTCAAGTATTTTGCAGCAGGAAGACGTCAGAGATATCGGGCGGTAGTTTTCTTTTTTTAAGCGGTCTCCTTTTTTGTGAACTGCCACTACCCGGGCGATACGCCAATCATCTGGAATGATAGCTAGCTTCAAACAGGAACGAAAAATCGCAGTGAGAATGTATGACACAGGCTCGGCATACCGGCGCAAAAAAGCATTGGGAATGTTGTCTGGGCCGCCTGAAGATCTTTCTTTAAGGTTCAGTAAGAGAGAAAAGATACCTTCTACAGATATAAAGTTATCATCAAAATCTGATGGCCCAAAGGACTGGACACCGCTTTCGGCTGGAGAGAATACAGAATGGAAGTATTCATTCAACACGTCAGCTACGCCACTAGGTTCCGTTATAAGCACATCCGCTTCTTTTATTTTATCTATTTGTTTAGATTTAGTGCCGAGAAAACGCCAGAACTTTTGAGGATTTGTTTTAATAAAACTAGGCAAAGTAACCTCAAAATATTTGTTTTTTGCGCAAGACAGCACACGGTGTAATTCTTCTCGAAGTTTACGCAGCGATTCATTATTGACGACCGTTTTTTTCTTTGCTCGTTTAAGCTTGCGCTTCAAATGAATAATGTTTCTATCAACCCAGGGGTTGTGGCGATCTGACTTAATACGCCTCGTAGGAACAAAATTTTCAATGCACTTTTGAACAGTTGCTTTAAACATATTCCACAAAGTAATACCATCATGGTCGCGCAAATTATCTGCTAGTTCCCACAGCTCGTCGAGAATAGTGTCATCATTCGCCTGATTAAAGTTTTTGACAGGTTTGCTCTTTGGCCGAGTTTTCACGCAGTTATTTAGGGTGCAAGAAAAAAGAACTAACTTATGGTCCGATATACCAGCCTCTACACGAACAGCATAATCAGTAATGCTTCTGCTGACAAATATAAGGTCTAGTATTGCGCCGCCCCCCTCATATTCACGGGTGGTTTCATGAACAACTTGAACCAAGTCCCTTGTCAACATTATATCTTGTAACGTATTGTCGAGCAAGTGAAACGTAGTGCTGCAAGCCCAATTGATTGATGGCAGATTAAAATCGCCAGCCATAATTAGTGTTTCGTTAACGTTCGTTGTCATGTAATCTGATAAGGACAGCAAGAACTCAGGGGGTGAAGACGGAGGTCTGTAGACCGCACACAGTGTAAGTGCATGTCCCCAGCAGTTTATCTTTAAAAAAAGACTTTCATGATTTTCTACTTGCGGTAGTAATGCAGCTGATAGTGTGTTTTTCAAGATAACTGCGACGCCACCTCCCCGTGACGTGCGATCACGACGGAAAATATGGTGCGATTTGTCAACTATTACTTCGTCTGGCACGCCATCATGCAGCCAAGTTTCCGTTATTATCGTGATATGGGGATCGTGGCTAAGAAGGAGGCACTCGATTTCGTTTGTTTTGTTCACTATGCTACGAGCATTAAGATTAAGTATTCTAAGACATTTCGGCCTCGCGCATGCGTGATTTCATAGAGCATTTGACTTTGTGTTCTGGCTGAGTTTCACTGATTTGCTCCTTGCCTCTGCGCTATCGCGCGTAATTGCCTTCGGTGCAAGAACTGCTCGATCGTTTCCGTCCTCATCCCACATGTAAAGTACACCATCTACTTTTAGTTTGTCATGAATAAGAGTAACCTTCTTGCCGTTTGCCCTATCTTCTTTCCCGGACTGCCACAGAAGCCGTCGCTTATGTCGTGTCGAAGAACTGTAATCATTACTAATCGATATATTAGTGCCTTTCAATTTTCTTACATTCCGCATTATGGTCTCCTTTTCTGTGAAGTCTTGGAAATAGACAATGACTGGCCTATTTTGGTGACCCCTACCAAGACGGTGAATTCTCGCCACCGATTTGCAATTGTGTCCTAATTTTCTGCCAAAAAGATCCGAAATCACCTTCTCTCTTAACAATTGTTCATCCTCTCCGCTTTGTTCTTGAATGCCATAAATGACGAGGTTAGACCTTCGACTACGGTCCTCGAAATCAGTAATTTTTTCAGCCTGTTGGCCCAGCCTTTGCTCAAGTGAAACGATTTTGTTCTGAAGAGTTTCGATTTGAGAAGATTTTTCACGAATGTCTGCCATCATTTTGTCGAACTCATTCCAGCGATTGCTAAGGGCATTTACTGTGGTTTCGGTAACTACTAGTCTACTCCTTATATCAGAAAGTTCTCCAAGTATTGCGGATTGACCAATTTGAAGTTCCTTAAACATTTCCTCGACAGTTGGTCCGGGATTTTCCTCAACATCGCCGCATAAAATTAGTTTACAAGCACACAAGCAACTATACGCCATCAGAACACATGTCCGTGGGCACGGCACAATCAATAACGTACGATCGTCACTTCGTATGGTAGATGAATTTGAACAAACCTGGACAAAAAACAGTGTCGACTTTGTTAGCAGCATTGCTCCTGCCGTATCGCCGTGCCCACTGCCAAAGAACCGCTGCAGGCTTTCTTTTATAAGCAGATCTTGTGACGTCGTTGATGACGGGGAGAGCAGGTGAGTGCTGGTGATTCTGCGCAGAACGGTGTCATCCGGAGGCAAGGGACAGCGCTGAAAGCCGGAGCCATCCACGCTGTCACCCATGTTGAGCTTTGAGCATGTGACGGCAGCCGATGATGCAACGGCGGGGACGAGCAGGAGGGCCTGGACAAAAAACAGTGTCGACTTTGTTAGCAGCATTGCTCCTGCCGTATCGCCGTGCCCACTGCCAAAGAACCGCTGCAGGCTTTCTTTTATAAGCAGATCTTGTGACGTCGTTGATGACGGGGAGAGCAGGTGAGTGCTGGTGATTCTGCGCAGAACCGTGTCATCCGGAGGCAAGGGACAGCGCTGAAAGCCGGAGCCATCCACGCTGTCACCCATGCTGAGCTTTGAGCATGTGACGGCAGCCGATGATGCAACGGCGGGGACGAGCAGGAGGGCCTGGACAAAAAACAGTGTCGACTTTGTTAGCAGCATTGCTCCTGCCGTATCGCCGTGCCCACTGATTGGCCAAGAGTCGTCGTCCTCTTCGCCACCGCACGGCACACTGTCTTCATATGTTTGTGTTTGCCACTCCCGCGTGTAATATATTATGACAATACCCCCCTTGTCGAGAAAGTTGTTCACAACTATTCTAACACAAGGACGCGGGATGGGAAAAAAAAACTAGTGTCCTGTACGCCTGCCCGATTACTCATATGAGCACAAGGCTCAAACTGTTCATAGGTCATTGCGCACAGTTAAAGTAAGCATTAAAACACAAAGTGCAGTTCCGTTACCAAAGCGTCTCACAGGTGATTACGATTGGTTTGCAAGCTCACTATCAATGGGATGCCGGCTCCGTCGCTGCAGCAGCTCGGCGAGAAATGGTCAGGCTCTAGAACGATGTTGCTTCGGTGTCATTTAAAGAAGGTAGACGCGGGGCTTGGGGTCACGCGAAGCCTTACGCTCCGACACGTGGTTCTCACCAGGTATGTTAATACTCGGGCCTACACCCGACCATGTCGCTGGCTCCCACGATCCTTCCTGGTTTCCTTGGAGGACGACGCTGAGGTTGGAAACCACGGGAAGCCTTGCAATTTGACTTGTGGCTCTCCTCAGGCAGGCGAACAATCGTTTGTGTAGGTTCACGCTCTTCGTACTTCTTCAGCATATTTATATGAAAGATACTGTTCTTTCCAGAGACTTCAATAACGTAATCAACGTCATTTTTTCGTTCAATGACTTGGAATGGCCCTTTCCATTGCATAAGAAGTTTGTTTGCATCAGTTGGCCACAAAATGAGTACTTTGTCGCCTGGACGTAATTTCCTAGGGCGACTTTTCCTGTCATAGTTGGTTTTCTGTTTGCCATGCGCTTTCTCCAGCTGTGCATGTGCGATCTTGCATGTCTCCTCCAGGCGATTGCGCAAATCAAAGACATAATTGTATGTCATTCGCATTTCTGCATCTAGTTCCTCGTTCGTCCATAGTTCCCTCAATACAGTCAATGGTCCTCGGACGTGCCGGCCGTAAATAAGCTGAAAGGGAGAGAACCCGAGGCTTGCCTGTGGGACTTCTCCATATGCAAAAAGCAAAGGGGCAAGGTATCTGTCCCAAGATCGCGGTCTCTCTTGGCACATTCTCTCAACATCATCTTCAGGGTGCCGTTAAACTTCTCGACCGAGACCATTTGCCGTCGCATGGTAGGGTGTCGTCTTGAGTAGCTTCACTGATAGCAGTCGACTAACCTCTTTCATCAATTCTGAGGTAAAACTTGCTCCTTGGTCAGTGACTATTTCTTTTGGCAAACCGACGCGAGAAAAAATCTCGATCAGTGCTTCTGCAACATGAACTGCGTCGATTGCAGGGAGTGCCACAGCATCGGGATAACGAGTGGCAAAGTCGATCAACGTAAGAACATATCGGTTCCCACGGTCCGACTTTGGTGAAAAGGGCCCGATTAAGTCGACAGCCACCCTTTCAAAAGGTGTACGGATCACAGGCATGTTACCCAGTGGGGCGACTCCTATTTTCCCTTTAGGGGTTGTCCTTTGGCACTTGTCGCACGACTTCACGAAGCGTTTTACGTCTCCGTGTACATCTGGCCAATAAAATTCTTGTAGGACACGATCGGTTGTTCTCCTTATACCTTGATGTCCTGCCATGATGCTTTCATGTGCCACTTCTAATATGCCATGTCGAAATGCTTTCGGGATGACCACCTGCTTAAATGTTCTGCCAGTAGCTAGGCGGTAAAGGCGATACAGCAAACCTTCTTCTTCGATGTATTCGTAGCTGTGACCCTTTCCGGAGTTAAACAATTTGCTCACTTTGGCAAAAATATGTTTCAGCGTCGGGTATTTCTGCTGTTCTACAATGAGTTGCCCTTTAGTTACGTCACGAAAGACAATTGTCGGAACGCACAAGGGACGAACCTTGCCTTGTCTGGCTCTTCACTTTTGGCTTTAGCCACGCTCGACACATGCTGAGGCTTCATGGGCGCCTTAGTCAACTTCATTCTTATCGACGCCGACTCCTCGTTGGGAACAACGGGGTGCTTCCAGTCAGAATCTGGATCGTATGGTCCTCTGACGCCTGGAAGATTTCCCAGAACAAGGTCGTAGAGGGGCTCGTCCATACAAGCCACTGTTATAACTTGCCTGTATCGTACGGCGTGGTCACTTGTATGACAGCTTTAGGTAGGTAGTTTGTTGAGCCGTCTAGAAGAACAACGCTGTTTGTTTTTCCCGTCATATACACCTCTGGAACGAGTCCTCGGCTGGCAATTGCGGTATTACAACCGGTAGCTCGTAGTACACGAACATTTCTTCCTAGCAGTCGGCCTTCAACCACTGGCATCCCGTCGACGAGGAAAGGTACAGCATTCCCAGGGTTCTCGTCGTCGCTGTCACTTGATCGGCGAGTCTTCTTTCCTGGACGCTTTGATGCTTTTACTGGACGAGTCCGAACTGGTTGAGATTCGGTAAGTGCACAGGAAGAACTCGGTTTGTTTTCCTCGTACTGATTTCGGCAATTGTCAGCTGTATGTCCCGTTCGGTCACATAACTTACACTTTTCCGTATGCTTAGGTGGGTTACGGCAGTCAGGTGCCAAATGTCCAAACCTTTGGCAGAGTATGCACTTGAGTTGCGGTTTCCTGGGAGCTTCAATGGTTTTCCCACTGGAATCCTCTGTGCTATCGAGACCTTTTCCTGGTTTGACAAATTCTGGGCTTCGAGAAAACGATCTGTTAGGCTAGCAAGTTCGTCAAGGGATTTGCACTCTCGCTCCTTCAAGAAAATCACTAGCTTTGGTTGACAACAAAGCAGAAACTGTTCAGAGATCATGTTATCTCGTAGACCTTCATACGTTTTAGGCACGTTAGCCATCTCAATCCAATGATCAAAATAGGCCGAAATTCTTGCTGCTAGCTGTCTTCCAGTTTCACCATCTACTGCTCGTGCTTTCCGAAACTTCTCTTGGTAGCCTTGAGCCGTGAACTGGAATCTCTGTAGTAGAGCTTTCTTTACCTTCGGGTAGTCCAATGAATCGGCAGCAGTCATCCGACCGATCACAGTTAAAGCTTCGCCACTTAGACACATGCTCACAGCAAGAGCCCATTTTTCTTGTGGCCAGTTCTGCCCTGTTGCTACACGCTCAAATCGCTGTAAATACGCGTGCAAGTCATCGCGTTTCTCGTCAAACAAAGGAAGTAGCTTCTGCGGATTGAGGGATGATGAGGAAGTGCTGGGCGCAGGCAAAATTTCAGAAGCTGTTGCCGGCACATTCCGAGCTCCTTCCTGAAGCTGTAGCTTTAGCTGGAGGATCTCACGTTGCCTCTCGTCAGCTAAGCGCGCTAATTCAGCAGCTTCCTTAATTGCCTCTCGCTCCGCAGCTCTCTCGCTCCTTTGTTTTGCCTGTTCGGCCTCAATCCATCTCTGAAGTTCTGCGCCTGACAATCCTAGTTGGAGTCCTATGGCGGCGAGTTTCTCTAAATCCATGGTGCCGTTTACTAATGTGTGTCTGCGCTCAAGCGAAACTGCCCTCTTTCACTGATTTTACGAGTGAATCCTGGCAGGCTCGCCAGTTTGTGATGTTATTGGGTGCAGGATCACTCCAGAAAGAGATAGAAGCAGCACGCCGAAGCACAAACACACATCAGACTTGTATTGGACACGTAATACAATGAACAGCACACACGTAACAGTTCCCTAAACTACGCTCTAGAAGACATGCAGATATATATAGGCTAGTTAAATGCAGTCTGCCTACAGTTCATGTAGAAACAGGTGTCGCCATGTCGGAGACGTCGAGAAACCGGTGTCGGACAACAGGGTTGGATCGCCTCGTGAAGCTCAGGTGGCCCTGCGCCACAATCGATGTACCGGAGCCTCCGCGTGCCCGGTTAGCCGATGGCGGGGTTTGTGTTCCGGAGAACACTGCGGCAGCCCACCAAGTCACGTCCACAGCTGGCGAGGTAGCCCCGTGGCCGCTCACCCGAACGCTCGATCAGCCAGGCTCAGGACCGCCAGCCCTCCTGGACCAGTTGCCCAGCGGAAGAACTGGACGAGGTAACCCTGTGGCCGCTCACCCGAACGCTCGAACAGCCAGGCTCAGGACCGCCAGCCCTCCTGGACCAGTTGCCCAGCGCAAGAACTGGACGAGGTGGCCCCTCAGCTGGTGACAGCTTTGATTGTGGTGCAGACGTAGCGGCGCGGGTGGCGATAGCTCCTATGGGCCGGACGCCCAGCGAGGAAGCTCTGTGCCGTCGAACGCCGAACCTCGCGCACTGCTCACGCCACGGGCCACGCTACCTCGAGCCACGCTTTTTGAGGCGCCACTGTCGACGTTCACCAGTCGGTGTCGATGATGATGATGACGACCTTAAAGTACATACCCACTCATGGGTATTGGCCAAGAGTCGTTGTCCTCTTCGCCACCGCATGGCACACTGTCTTCATATGTTTGTGTTTGTCACTCCCGCGTGCAATATATTATGACAGTGCATTCTCATCTTAAGTTCTAGCCATGAACAGCCACTTTGCTCTAGTGCATTGCATATCGCAAGCTTGCGCCGTTTCATTTCTTAATTTATATCGCGGCCACATTGAATTCGCGCAACGATGAATGAACGGTTTTCTGAGTGGGAATGGAAGCAGCGATAAGCATGAAATACATTTTCTGGTGCACTCACTATTTTCTTCTGATCGAGGGGTAGCACGTGGGCTAACACTTTCGTTTTTTTTTATGCTTGGATGAACCGCTAGACCGGACGAAACAAATTGCGCGCGCGAGGGTAACTTCAGAGGGCTTTGAGTGCTGCCCGATTGATCCGTGTTGACGTCATCCACTCCCTGCACAAGGAACCTTCATGTTAGCGAAGCCTGGTACACTTATCACTTTAATGTGAAATAACGATTTTTTTCGCGCTTTGAGATTTACGCACACTACGAACGAAAATTTAGTGGAGGCAGAGGAATGCCAAGCCGCCGGCGCCGCTAAGCTGGGACCGCTGGCCGCGGCGCCCTCTATCTGCTCGCAGCAGAGCTACTCGGTGCGCCCGCGCGCGGCCGAACATAATCTGGACGCTCGCTCGCGCGCAGTGTCAACACCTAAATATTCTTCCACCGTGGTTCGCACTCACCTGCAATCGCACTCACAGGCACTCACTCACGTTGACACTCACCTCCACTCACTCACATGCACTCGACACGTTCACACTCACTTCCACTCACTCACGTTCACATTCCCCTGCACTCGCACTCACAGGCACTCACTCATGTTCACACACACCTCCACTCACTCACGTTCACACTTATCTCCACTCACTCACAAGCATTCAGTGACACTCAATCGCACTCACTCCACTCACACTCAGTGGCACTTACTCGCACTCACCCCCACTCACACTCACTGGCACTCGCACTCACAGTCACCTCCACTCACACTCACAGCACTCACTCACGTTAACACTCACCTCCACTCACAGCACTCACACACACTCACAGCACTCACTCATGTCCACACTCACCTCCACTCACACGCACAGCACTCACTCACGTTCACACTCACCTCCACTCACACTCACTGGCACTCACTCGCACTCACACTCACCCACACTCACACTCAGTGGCACTCACCTCCACTCACACTCACTGGCACTCACTCACACTCACTGGCACTCACTCGCACTCACCTCCACTCACACTCACTGGCACTCACTCGCACTCACCCACACTCACACTCACTCGCACTCACCTCCACTCACACTCACTGGCACTCACTCGCACTCACCCACACTCACACTCACTCACCTCCACTCACACTCACTGGCACTCACTCGCACTCACCCATACTCACACTCACTGGCACTCACTCGCACTCGCACTCACCTCCACTCAAACTCACTGGCACTCACTCGCACTCACCTCCACTCACACTCACTGGCACCCACTCGCAATCGCACTCACCCCCACTCACACTCGATGGCACTCACTCGCACTCACACTCAGTGGCACTTACTCGCACTCGCACTCACCTCCACTCACACTCACTCACACTCGCACTCACCCCCACTCACACTCGATGGCACTCACCTCCACTCACACTCACTGGCACTCACTCACACTCGCACTCACCTCCACTCACACTCACTGGCACTCACCCGCACTCGCACTCCACCCACACTCACACTCACTCACCTCCACTCACACTCACTGGCACTCACTCGCACTCACCCACACTCACACTCACTGGCACTCACTCGCACTCACCCACACTCACACTCACTGGCACTCACTCGCACTCGCACTCACCTCCACTCAAACTCACTGGCACTCACGCGCACTCACCTCCACTCACACTAACTGGCACTCACTCGCACTCACCCCCACTCACACTCGATGGCACTCACTCGCACTCACTCGCACTCACACTCAGTGGCACGCACTCGCACTCACCTCCACTCACACTCACTCGCACTCACCCCCACTCACACTCGATGGCACTCACTCGCACTCACACTCAGTGGCACTTACTCGCACTCGAACTCACCTCCACTCACACTCACTGGCACTCACTCGCACTCACCCCCACTCACACTCGATGGCACTCACTCGCACTCGCACTCACTCGCACTCACACTCAGTGGCACTTACTCGCACTCGCACTCACCTCCACTCACACTCACTGGCACTCACTCGCACTCGCGCTCACCCCCACTCACACTCGATGGCACTCACGTCCACTCACACTCACTGGCACTCACTCACACTCGCACTCACCTCAACTCCACTCACTGGCACTCACTCGCACTCGCACTCACACTCACTCGCACTCACCTCCACTCACACTCACTGGCACTCACTCGCACTCACCCACACTCACTCGCACTCGCACTCACCCCCACTCACACTCACACTCAGTGGCACTTACACACTCACACTCACTGCCACTCACTCGCACTCACACTCACGCCTTTGAAATGAGTGTGAGTGAGTGTGAGTGAGTGTGAGTGAGTGCACTCATGAGTGAGTGCGCCGACCTATGTCTACAGCTACCTTGGTTCTCCACAATAAAAGTAGAAAATAACCTATCAAGAAAGGGGTCAGGCAAGGAGACACAATCTCTATAATGCTATTCACTGCATGCTTAGAAGAAGTATTCAAGCTCTTAGACTGGGAAGGCTTAGGAGTGAGAATCAACAGCGAATATCTCAGCAACTTTCGGTTTGCAGATGACATTGTCCTATTCAGCAACAATGGGGATGAATTACAACAAATGATTGAGGACCTTAATCGAGAAAGTGTAAGAATTGGGTTGAAGATTAATATGCAGAAGACAAAGATAATGTTCAACAGCCCGGCAATGGAACAAGGATTCAGAATCGCCAGTCAGCCTCTAGAGTCTGTAAAGGAGTACGTTTATCTAGGTCAATTACTCACAGGGGACCGAAATCATGAGAAAGAAATTTATAGAAGAATAAAATTGGGCTGGAGTGCATATGGCAGGCATTACCAAATCCTGACTGGGAGATTACCACTGTCGTTGAAAAGAAAAGTATACAATCATTGCATTTTACCGGTGCTAACATATGGGGCAGAAACTTAATTGCAGGTTAACAAAGAAGCCGCACAGCGAAAGAACTAAAAATGTTAGGCCTAATGTTAAGAGACAGGAAGAGAGCGGTGTGGATCAGAGAACAAACGGGGATAGCCGATATTTTAGTTGACAGTAAGCGCAAAAAGTGGAGCTGGGCAGGCTATGTAATGGGTCGGATGGATAACCGGTGGACCATTAGGGTTACAGGATGAATACCAAGAGAAGGGAAGCGCAGTCGAAGAAGTAGTAGTTTAATGATTGGAAAATGTAGAGAGGTCAGCCGGAAAATGGAGCAAAACTAGGTGGAGTGATGAAGTTACGAAATTCGCAGGCGCAAGTTGGAATCAGCTAGCCCAAGAAAGGGGTAATTGGAGATCGCAAGGAGAGGCCTTCGTCCTGTAGTGGACATAAATATAGGCTGATGATGATGAGGTGAAGTTCAGAGTAGATAAGTAATTTTACAATAAATTATGCGTGCAAGCACTTTAGAATGTTATGAGCGTGTCTAACGAGCAGAGAAGAATTGAGCCCACTGCCCTGGCAGAACTACAAAAGCCACCAAGACCAAATTTAGCCAAAATTGGCGGTATGCTATGGAACCTCTCTGTGCGAATTTCAATGTGGTTGGATCATACACAACCTTTGTAAAAAATTTGTTATTCAAGTGTTAAAGAGTGTCATATGCTGTGCTTCTCAGTATCCCAACATAGCTATAGGTTACAGCAGGTTTATATTTTGTGCAAAGGGGAGGGGGGACATGGTAACTGCAATGTGTGACAAAATTTTTACGTTCCTGATGCAGCTAGAAGCGTTGCAAATAATTATTGAACCATATTTTTTCTGTCACTATTATCAGGTGCCATAAGACGTTCAGACTTGGTTTCCGCGATGTCATCGGTGAAAGACATTTTTTTTTATATTTGGCAAAAGTAAAGTGCACGTTATGGACATATGTAGGTAAACTGTAAATACAGGGGACTAATTATGACATTTGCAGTAAATTATGTATGCAAGTGATCTGGAGCTTTATGAATGTGTTTTGCGAACAAAGAATTTTCTCGTAGCTCTGGCAGAACTGTGAACTCAACTGATGTCAAGTCTAGCGGAAATTGAGTAAGGAGGGTGAGGGGAGGAGGCAGGGAGGGAGAGAGGGCACCATGCTAAATGTTATGGCGAAGCAACATGTGTGTTGATGAATTATTGGCTTTTTAAAAATTCCCGACAAGAAGTGGTGCAAGGGATTATTTGTGCAAAGCTTCAAATGGTACAGTCATATACGAGCAACTTTTTAATGGATGCAATATAATTACAAGAAATTGAAAGTTTTATTGCAACTGTTTGAAAGAAACAGCTTCGCTGGAAATCGGGTTGTCGCACACATCTGCTGTCATTTTTTTCTAGTGAATATTGCAAGTAATTTATGTTTATTGTACTTAGTTGCGTAGAACTTCGACAATACTATTACCTAGACTAGCGATACATTTAGGCTGTAATCTTAAATACCAAGTACGTTTAACTATTAATGTTGTTTGTAGCAAATGCACATTTCTTATGTGCGCTCTACTGCTGCTACTGGGCGGGATCTGAGACCTCTGTGAGACTCTCATTGCCTTTTGTTCTTGCATAATCGTGAAATTTTATATAGTTGCAATAAATAAATGCATATTCAAACAATTTTTCAGGCCGCAATGGTTCCCTATGTATGATTGAGAAATAGGTCTATGTCTGTTTAATGTAAAAATAACTGACAGACGCATTTTCAGACTCTTTCACTCATTGTAATAGTAATTCGCAATATATATATATATATATATATATATATATATATATATATATATATATATATATACTACAGCGCCATAATCCAAACGGGATAGTATGAGGCTCTCATAAAGGTTTATTAGACACTTCCTATCACTACCCCATGTTCTATGTGACAAAACTTTAAGAATATTCATTGTTTTAAGCATTTATTCTTAATATTGTGAGCTCTAACTGTGCAGTTCATCATCGTCTTCATGTGTATATACCCATTCTCATAATCATCATCATTTGTCGGGTTGGTGTTCGTGAGCTGTCTCGCGCTGTGTGACAATAGCTCTGCCTTCGTCCCGGGCGTCGTCTCACAAGTGGTGGAGCGTGCGTTGTTATCCCCGTCATCCTGCTCCACCGGTCACCCCTGGAGCTCTGCTCTGGTCGACGGTTGTGCTCGCCAACACCGGTCATGGCACAAACCACCGCATCCACTGCTGCTACCACCTCAGCTCCGCCAGCTGAGCTTATTTGGTCCGTCACCGCACCGCAACGCGACCCTCGGGTTTTTTCTGGCCTTCGCGGCGAAGACATGGAAGCCTGGCTTGACAAATACGACAGGGTGAGCGCTTGCAACCATTGGGACGAGTCAAACAAGCTCCTCAACGTTGCCTTCTACCTGAGGCAGGTCGCCCAAACTTGGTTTTTCAACCATGAGCGCGACTTCCCTGATTGGCCAGCATTTACTGTGCAGCTGCGACAGATATTTGGCACATCTGCTGGGCGCTCCGAAGTAGCGAAACAGAAGCTCGCTACCCGCATCCAGGGAGCCGACGAATCCTATACCTCTTACATTGAAGACGTTCTGGCTCTCTGCCGTCGCGCTCAGAGTAACACGCCCGAAGGGGAATGTATCCGCCATATCCTGAAAGGCATCAACTCTATTGCCTTTAACGCTCTTGTAGTCCAGAGCCCCACTTCAGTTTATGACATCGTCACGACATGCCAACGCCTTGCCACGATCTGCGCTATTCGTCTTCCACGCGTCTCCTGTGACGCTCACCTTACCGACAACGACGAGTTGCAAGCGCTCATCCGCATCATTGTGCGAGAGGAGCTTCACGGCCATGGCCCAGCCAACACCGACCGCCATTGCGTCTCTGCGAGCTCCTCCTCCCAATTTGCGCGAGATCATCAAAGAAGAACTGGCATCCATGCCAACTGTCACACATGCCCGGTCCCCTGCGCCTGTTTGTGCACCTTCTTACGCCGAGATTGCTTCGCGGCCTGCGGTCCCAGTCCCTTCTGCACCTTCCACCATTGTCTGCGACCACCTGGCCTCGATGGCAGTGAAGGCCCCCGTGCAACCATACGACTCTACCTGGCGCCCTTCCCGCCCAGTATGTTTCTACTGTGGCATACGTGGTCATATCTCTCGTTTCTGCCACCGCCGCCAGCATGATGAACTACGTGGCTATTCCGCCTATGAGAGAGACTATGTGCCCAGATCGGACACCTACGTTCCAGGACCCTATATATTGTCACGTAGTAGTGACGGTAGAGAAAACAGTCGCAAAACTGTGTACGACGAAACTGGTTGTTTATTGGGCGAACCTGTGCCCACAAAAGCAAGCTACACTCAAAGCACAACGATAGCGGCGAACACAGTCGGCGATCGTCGAAAATCCGATCAGCGGCGAAGCGCGTCGGATTTTATACCTGAGTCATCGAAGGTTCCAGATTAATCCCTGATGCCCGCGTGTCTTCCAGAAAGTTCTAGACAATTCGCGTCGCTCATACAATCAGATAACATAAGCGTCGGTAAAGACAGGCAACGGAAAGAAGCATCGATAACGTTCTAGAAACTTCCGATACAGGCGCGTCCTTCGCCGAGCGATAACGTTTAACATTTGTTAGCCGGTGGAAAGCGGCCACCGGTGAAAGATACACATGTATACGTGTCAATACCCTCCCCATAAAAGCATCGTCCCGATGCTACAAACACGAAAGCGAAAACAAAACCACGCGTACAGAAAGGGACAAAAATAACAAAGCAACAAAGGACCTAAGTTCGTCAGCGGGCGTAGAAAGGCTTAAGACGCACCACGTGGATGAATTCAGGTCGTGCGCGGCGCCGCTGCGATTGCGAAATACCGTCTGGCACGACCTCATAGTCCAGTGCGCCAATGCGTCGGATGATCTTATATGGTCCGAAATAGCGACGTAAAAGTTTCTCGCTAAGTCCTCGTCGGCGTATCGGAGTCCAGACCCAAACACGGTCGCCGGGCTGGTACTCGACGTAGCGTCGTCGTAGATTGTAGTGTCGGCTGTCGGTCCTCTGCTGGTTCTTGATGCGCAGGCGGGCGAGCTGTCGACCTTCTTCGGCACGCTGCAAATAAGTGGCAACGTCGAGATTTTCTTCGTCAGCGACGTCTGGTAGCAAGGCGTCAAGCGTCGTTGCCGGGTTCCTTCCGTAGACCAGGTTGAACGGCGCCATGTGCGTCGTTTCTTGCACGGCCGTGTTGTATGCGAAGGTCACGTACGGAAGGATGGCATCCCACGTCTTGTGTTCGACGTCGACGTACATTGCCAGCATGTCGGCGATGGTCTTATTTAGGCGCTCGGTGAGGCCATTCGTCTGCGGGTGGTAGGCGGTGGTGCGGCGATGGCTTGTCTGGCTGTACCTCAGGATGGCTTGAGTTAGCTCTGCCGTAAAGGCCGTGCCTCTGTCGGTGATGAGGACTTCTGGCGCACCGTGACGCAGGAGGATGTTCTCAACGAAGAATCGGGCTACCTCGGCGGCACTGCCTTTGGGCAAGGCTTTTGTTTCCGCGTAGCGGGTGAGGTAGTCCGTAGCGACGACGATCCATTTATTCCCGGACGTCGACGTCAGAAAAGGCCCCAGTAAGTCCATCCCGATCTGCTGGAACGGTCGGCGAGGTGGCTCGATTGGCTGTAGAAGTCCGGCTGGCCTTCTCGGCGGTGTTTGGCGTCGCTGACAGTCTCGGCATGTCCTTACGTAATGGGCGACGTCGGCAGAGAGGCGAGGCCAGTAGTATTTTTCTTGTATCCTCGCGAGAGTGCGTGAAAAACCGAGATGTCCAGCCGTTGGGTCGTCATGGAGAGCTTGCAGAACCTCTGCACGCAATGCTGAGGGTACCACGAGGAGGTAGTTGGCTCGGAGAGGCGAGAAGTTCTTCTTTAGGAGAATGTCGTTTTGCAAAAAAAAAAAAAAACGACGCCAATCCTCGCCTGAACACCTTCGGCACAATGACGGTCTCGCCTTCCAGGTAGTCTACAAGGCCCCCTAGTTCCGGGTCGGCTCGTTGTTGTTCGGCGAATTCGTCGGTACTGATCGGTCCCAAGAAAGTGTCGTCATCCTGGTCGTCTTGTGGCGGCGGTTCGACGGGGGCGCGAGACAAACAATCGGCGTCAGAGTGCTTTCGCCCGGACTTGTAAACGACGGTGATGTCGAATGCTTGAAGTCTCAGGCTCCAGCGTGCGAGGCGACCTAAAGGATCCTTCAAGTTAGCTAGCCAACACAAGGCGTGGTGGTCGCTCACAACTTTAAAGAGCCTGCCATAGAGGTAGGGGCGAAACTTTGATGTAGCCCAGATGATGGCGAGGCACTCCTTTTCTGTTGTGGAATAATTTGCTTCCGCCTTCGATAGCGACCGGCTAGCATAACTTACAACCCTTTCTAGTCCGTCAGTCCTCTGCACAAGCACGGCGCCGAGTCCTACGCTGCTTGCGTCGGTGTGGACTTCGGTATCGGCGTTTTCGTCGAAATGCGCATGTATTGGCGGCGATTGCAGGCGTCGCTTCAGTACTTCGAATGCTTCGACTTGCGGCGTCTCCCACTTGAACTTGACGTCGGCCTTCGTGAGATACATCAGTGGCTCAGCGATCCGTGAAAAATTCTTGACGAAGCGCCTGTAATAGGCGCACAGTCCAAGAAATCTACGCACTGCCTTCTTGTCAGCGGGCGGAGGAAAGTTGGAGATGGCCGCATGTTTTCTGAGGGTCGGGGCGCACTCCAGACTTGTTGATGACGTGGCCCAAAAACAAGAGCTCCTCATATGCGAAGCGGCACTTTTCGGGCTTTAATGTGAGTCCGGAGGTTTTGATTGCTTGAAGAACTGTTTCAAGGCGCCGTAGGTGTTCTTCGAAGCTTGAGGCAAACACAACGACGTCGTCCAAATAGACGAGGCAAGTCTGCCACTTCAAGCCTGCCAGTACCGTATCCATGACGCGTTGGAAAGTCGCAGGTGCCGAGCAAAGACCAAACGGCATGACCTTGAACTCGAACAGTCCGTCTGGTGTTATAAAGGCAGTCTTCTCCCGGTCCCTCTCGTCGACTTCGATTTGCCAGTAGCCGGTTTTGAGGTCCATCGACGAAAAATACTTTGCGTTGTAGAGTCGATCCAAGGCGTCGTCAATCCGTGGGAGGGGGTATACGTCCTTCTTCGTGATCTTGTTGAGGCGACGATAATCGACGCAGAAACGTAGGGTTCCATCCTTCTTCTTCACTAACACCACGGGGGACGCCCACGGACTCTTGGACGGCTGGATGATGTCGTCGCGTAGCATTTCGTCGACTTGTTGCCTTATGGCCTCGCGTTCGCGCGCCGAAACTCGGTACGGGCTCTGACGGAGTGGGCGGACATATTCGTCGGTTATAATGCGGTGCTTGGCGACAGGGGTTTGTCGAACTTTTGACGACGACGAGAAGCAGTCCTTGTATTGCAGGAGCAGAGCTTTTAGCTGTTCTTTCTTATGATTGGGAAGGTTCTGATTGACGTTGAAAGTTGGTTCAGGTACTACAGTCGTCATTGAAGGTGCACTAGAATCCGTGAAGGCGAAAGCACTGCTGGCTTGTACTATTTCGTCGATGTAGGCGACCGTGGTGCCTTTGTTAATGTGCTTATATTCGTGGCTGAAGTTCGTGAGCATCCACTCTTGCTTTCCCTTCGCGTAGTTCACCTATGCCTCTAGCGACGCAAATTTCACGGTCGAGCAGTAAGTGATGATTGCCCTCGATGACGCCCTCCATGTCTGCAGACACTTCGGTACCGACGGAAATCATTACGCTTGAGCGAGGCGGAACTGTGACTTGTTCTTCAAGCACATTCAAGGCATGGTAACTGATGCTTGTATCCGGCGGTATCGCTTTGTTTGTTGAAAGCGTTATCGACTTGGACCTTAAGTCGATGACTGCACCATGTTGGTGTAGAAAGTCCATGCCTAGGATGACGTCCCTGGAGCAGTGCTGCAGGATTACGAAGCTCGCCGGGTAAGTGCGGTTGTTTACCGTGACTCGCGCTGTGCAGATTCCAGCCGGCGTTATTAGGTGGCCTCCCGCTGTTCGTATATCGGGTCCTTGCCAGGCCGTTTTCACCTTCTTTAACTTGGCGGCGAACGCGCTACTGAAAACTGAATAGTCGGCGCCAGTGTCGACGAGAGCGGTGATGTTATGACCATCGATGAGCACGTCTAGATCGGTAGACCGGCGTCTGGCGTTGCGGTTAATTCATGGCTTCGGATCACGGCTGCGTCGGCTTGCTCTGCTGCTGCTACGTCGCGTCGGAAGGTCTTCGTTCGGCGGCGATGTGTTGTCAAGGCTGTTGCTAGGCGGCGTGCTGATATCTCGTCGTGATGATTCGCGAATCGTCGTCGTCGTCGGCGGTGGAGAATCTTCGGCATTGCGTCGTACAGCAACCGCACCTCCATCGGTTGCTGCCTTTAGTTTCCCGGGTATGGGCTGGGAGATCGGCCCCGGGTTGGGCCGGCATACAGGCGGCGATGCGGCGAGATGTAGCGGCCTGGTGACGGCGAGCGTGAAGGTCGTCGTGGTTGCCACTGGGCTCCGGCAAGGTAGTCGGCGATGTCACGTGGTCGCTCGCCAAGCTGTGGATGTGGCGCGTTGACGGCGAACCCTCGTAGGCCCATCTCGCGGTATGGGCATCGGCGGTAGACATGGCCGGCTTCCCCGCAGTGATAGCAGAGCGGGCGGTGGTCGGGGGCGCGCCAAATGTCCGTCTTCCGCTGGGAGCTGCGCTGGGCCACGGGCGGGCGTGCTGGCGGCGGCGGCGGTGGACGACGGAACTGCGGCGTTACGGGGCCCTGGCGCGAGCGCGGAGGGGGGCCTTGACGACGGGCGACGGCGGCGTAGGTCATCGCTTGCGGCTGTGGTTGAGGCGATGCCGGAACTTCTGGCACTTCCAGTGATCGCTGAACCTCTTCTTTAACTATGTCAGCGATCGAAGTCACCTGAGGATGCGATCTTGGGAATAATTTCTGTAGTTCTTCCCGTACAACCACTCTGATCGTCTCGTGCAGGTCGTCGGTCGTCAATCCAGTGAATAGATGCTCTTTGACGCCCCGCATCAAGAACCGAACGTTCTTTTCCTCGGACATATCGGGGTCGGCGTGGCGGAAGAGGCGAGTCATCTCCGTGAAGATTGCGATGTTCTCGTTCGGCAATTGCACTCTGGTTTCTAATAAAACTTCGGCCCTTTCTTTCGCACGACATTCGTGAAAGTCATCATGAAGTTCTCACGAAATAGGTCCCACGTCACGCTGTTCTCAAACCAGGTCCGAGCAGCATCATCCAATGAAAAATAAACATGGCGCAGCTTGTCGTCGTCGCTCCATTTGTTGAACGTCGCGGTCCGCTCGTATGTCTCCAGCCAGGTTTCAGGGTCTTCAGCGGTTGATCCACGAAAAGTCGGTGGCTCCCGAGGTTGCTGCAGCAGGATGGGGGACGCTGGTGCTGCCATTTTGGTCGTTGACTTGGCCTTGATTGCAGTGGTCTTTTCGGGAAGAAGTCCGAACTCCGGCACAAGTCCTTGCTGCCTACGGCTAGCTCGCTGGTCCTTGGCGACGTTGGTCTCGTTCTCCGGTTTCGGGCTTGGGTCGCGGCTTTGCGGGGGCGTTCGGTGCATGAACGAACTAGCACCTCCACTAGATGTCACGTAGTAGTGACGGTAGAGAAAACAGTCGCAAAACTGTGTATGACGAAACTGGTTGTTCATTGGGCGAACCTGTGCCCACAAAAGCAAGCTACACTCAAAGCACAACGATAGCGGCGAACACAGTCGGCGATCGTCGAAAATCTGATCAGCGGCGAAGCGCGTCGGATTTTATACCTGAGTCATCGAAGGTTCCGGATTAATCCCTGATGCCCGCGTGTCTTCCAGAAAGTTCTAGACAATTCGCGTCGGTCATACAATCAGATAACATAAGCGTCGGTGAAAACAGGCAACGGAAAGAAGCATCGATAACATTCTAGAAACTTCCGATACAGGCGCGTCCTGCGCCGAGCGATAACGTTTAACATTTGTTAGCCGGTGGAAAGCGGCCACCGGTGAAAGATACACATGTATACGTGTCAATGTCCTCGTCACGTCGCTCGTCCTCACCTCCGTTGTCTCAAAACATGTCCCGGTCTTCTCGCTCACCCCGTCATCATTCCCCGTCTCCGTTCCACCGTACTTCATTGCCCCTGCGTCCTGCCTCCACTTCTTTCGACAACCATCCAGAAAACTAGACACTGCAGTTTTTGGAGGAGAAACTGCTCGTTTGCGAACAGTCCCAATTCCTCCTGCTCGCCCGACTAATTTACTCGCTGTTTGTGTGGAAGATGTTTCTGTCGACGCTCTTATTGAAACTGGCGCCGCCCTCTCTGTTATTCATCGCGAACTATGCTTCCGTCTACGAAAAATGCAAACTCCGTATGATGGTCCGGTCTTATGTGGCGCCAATGATAGTCCGTTTACCCTACCGGACAGTGTACTGCTCGTGTCCTCATCGACGGAATTCGCCATCATATACAGTTTACTGTGCTTCTGTTGTGCGCTCATCCGATCATCTTAGGCTGGGATTTCTTGTCAGCTGCATCTGCTGTCATTTCGTGCGGACAACCACTTATACATATTACGGACACCGAGCTCTGTGACGCTGCCGATTCCTCGCCGCCCCACCTTGTCACAGCGGCAGATTTTGTTCTTCCACCCGGCCAAGCCCGCATTCTCACCATTAGGTCTAGCGAAAATATCGACGGCGACGCAGTGGTTTCCCCTTCTCAGCGCTCACACTAACTGACGTGTGTTCGGATGGCTTGGGTAAAACAACCGTGGCCGCTCATCACATCGAAACCGACGAATCCCGCGTCATTCGTCGCCGCCCTTACCGTGTCTCGTCTGCTTAACGGAAAGTTATAGAAGACCAAGTCAACGACATGCTCGCACGGAACGTTATAAGGCCTTCAGCAAGCCCTTGGTCGTCTCCTGTTGTCCTAGTTAAAAAAAAGGACGGTTCGGTACGCTTTTGCGTCGATTATAGGGCACTAAACAAAATTACCCATAAGGACGTATATCCTATGCCCCGTATTGACAATGCTTTGGATACCTTACAAGGTGCCGAATACTTTTCGAGCCTCGACTTGCGTTCTGGATATTGGCAGATCCTGATGCATGAACCCGACAAAGAGATGACGGTGTTTGCAACACCTGATGGCCTTTTCGAATTCAACGTAATGCCCTTTGGTCTGTGCAATGCACCAGCCACATTTGAACGAATGATCGACACCATACTACGCGGCCTCAAATGGAAAACCTGCCTAGGTTACCTGGACGACATTGTCATCTTTTCGTCCAGCTTCTCCCAGCACCTAGAACGTTTAGACGACGTTCTCACGTTTCTAGCCAGGGCCGGTCTTCAGCTCAATACTAAGAAGTGTCAATTTGCGAGCCGCAGCATCAAAGTATTAGGTGACGTGGTCATCAAGCACGGCATTGAGCCAGATCCCGACAAGGTCGCTGCTGTACAGCATTTCCCAACACCAACCACACCTAAAGACCTTCGTAGCTATACATACATACATCATACATTTCTCAGATTAGCGTCGTACTTCCGCCGCTTTGTCCGTGGCTTCGCGACTATCGCAGCTCCTCTTCATAAACTCCTGACCACGACCATAACCTTTACCTGGACGGATAAATGTGAAGCCGCCTTTCAGACCCTCAAGCGATGCCTCACATCAGGACCAGTGCTTCGTGACTTTGATCCCACAGCCTCTACTATCCTCCACACTGACGCAAGTGGGCATGGAATAGGCGCTGTCCTGCTGCAGCGGAACCACGCGTCTGACGAGCAAGTCGTGGCCTACGCGAGTCGTACTCTTTCTCCTGCTGAGCGAAACTATACTATCACCGAACAAGAATGCCTCGCCATAGTATGGTCCATACAAAAGTTTCGCCCTTATTTATATGGCCGCCAATTCACAATTGTGACTGACCGCCATGCTCTGTGTTGGTTGTCCTCCCTGAAGAATCTGTCTGGACGCCTCGGCCTTTGGGTTCTGCGTTTGCAGGAGTACGACTACACTGTCACATATAGGTCTGGCAGGCAACATCAAGATGCTGACGCTTTGTCTCGTTGCCCGCTATCGCCAAATGCCCCTGCCTCACCTTCCCTCCGTTCGGCACCGCCCAGCCAACCGACCACAACCATGGCCCCGGTACGGTTCGTGACCTCGGTCGACATTCTGTCCTAAGAAGTCCTCGCCTCCCTCCAACGTGCAGATACGTACTGCCGCACAATTATCGACCGGCTCACTGGCTTATCCCGTCCTCCCAACAGCCGTTTAAGACGACAACTGGCACGGTTTAAACTTCATTATGGCTCATTATTGCGGCAAGTTTACCACCCTACCGGTCACCGATGGGTCCCAGTCGTCCCCCCTCACTTCAACTACAAATTTTACAAGCTTTTCACCACGACGCAACGGCTGGCCACTTAGGATTTCATAAAACCTGCGATCGCATTAAGACTCGCTGTTTCTGGCCTGGCGTCAGTTCGTGTGCGTCATGCCAAGATCGAAAACGTTCGACCTCTCTTCCTGCCGGCCCTTTACAACCATTGCCGTGCCCGTCTGTTCTCTTTGAATTCGTGGGCATCGACTTATACGGACCCCTTCCGCTTACACCCGCGGGTCACCACTGGATTGTCACCGCAATAGACCATCTCACTCGCTGCGCTGAGACGGCAGCTCTTCCTTCTGGTGCGGCCTCTGAGGTCGCCGAGTTTTTCCTGTAAGCCATTATCTTGCACCACGGTGCGCCTCGTGTTCTTCTAAGTGACCATTGCAAGACATTTCTTTCTCATGTTCTTGCTGAAGTCCTGCAAGCCTCAAACACCATTCATACGACCACCTCTGCATACCATCCCCAGACCAACGGTCTTACCGAGCGTTTCCATCGAACTCTGTCCGACATGATCTCCGTGTCTTTAGTGCCCACGCATCCGGTACCTGGTGTGACATTCCGAGGATGAGTGCTTCGACGAAAAAGGAAAACGGGTGCGCGTTACAATTGAGGGCGCGTTAGAATCGAGTAAATACGGTAAACGTTTATTTTTCGAATTTTCGTGCCGAACCTGCATATAACGAAATCCTCTTTATAACGAAGTTTTTCGGGAATTTGTCAATTTCGTTATATCCAGGTTTAACTGTATCTTGGTGGTTGTTTGAGTAATTCTTTCCTTTGTTTATGTGTACGCCGAGGTACTTGTATTGCTTCACTATGGGTATTACTTGCTGTTGAATTGACACCACGAAGTTACTCGTGTGTTCATTAAAGATCATAATTCCTGATTTCTCTGTGCTAAACTTAAGGCCTAGATTTGTTGCTGCATTCCCACAGATATTCGCAAGTATCTGTAAATCTTTTTTATTGTCCTCTAGTAGCACAATGTCGTCTGCGTACATCAGTCCGGGGACCTTCTGTTGCACCATTTGTCCATTAAGCATGTAGGATAAATCAAAACCTAATTCGCTGTTTTCCAGTCGTCTTTCTATGCCCTTGACATAAAGCGTGAACAACAATGGTGACAGAGGGCATCCTTGCTTCAATCCTTGGTGAATTCCCACCATTTCATTTCCCTTTCGGCCTTCCCATGCCACTTGTACTTGGTTGTCTCGATATATCTCCCTCAGCAGCTACACGAAATCGTCATCTATGCCTTCGTATTGAAGAATATCCCACAACAATTCCCTGTCTACGTTGTCATAAGCTCGTTTAATATCTAGAAATGCTATCCATAAAGGTCTTTTCTGAGCTACTGAAATCTCTATGCACTGAGTTAGTACAAACATATTGTCTTCTAAGCGTCTGCCTGGCCTGAACCCATTCTGTAGTTCCCCCAATAGATCGTTTTTCTCCACCCACTTCGACAGTTCTAATTTTATGGCTTGCATTGCCATTCTATATATCACCGATTTTACTGTAACTGGCCTGTACGAGCTCGTCTTATCCTTATCTCCTTTGCCTTTGTAGATGAGATTCATCTTGCTTTCACGCCATCCAACGGGAATATTCTTTGTTCTAATCACTTGCTCTATGGCATTAGTCAGCAGTGCCTTGCTTTTTGGACCGAGGTTTTTGATTAGCTGTATTGGGATTTCATCGGGTCCTGCTGCCGTGTTGTTAGGGACATCTTCTGGTGCCTTTTTCCAATAAAAGCTTTCTATGCTAAATTTTGATCTCTCAGGCCTCTTTGTTGTTGCTGGATCTGTTGTCTGAACTACGCTTTTTCTCGTGCCGAAGTTATGCCTGATAACGTCTGTGATGTACCGCAGCGCATCATCACCTTCATAGATGTTACCGTCGTCATCCCTTATAGCCGTTTGCGAGTTTCTAGTTGGAGCTCCAAGTGCTTTTATATGGTTCTAGAATCTTTTTGGGGCGCCTTTGGGTGAATGTTATGCACCCAACGTTCACTTGCGCATTTAATTTTCTCTTGCACGAGCTCACTCGCAACCCTTTTCTTTTCTCGGTATGTATTCCATCTAAGGAGCACCTCTTCTTCTGGTAATCCCAACTTTTTGGCTTCTCGATGAACCCTAGATGCCTCTTTACGCTCTTCTATAGCTTGTTTAATTTCCTTGTTCCACCACTTACGTGGTTTCCTCTTTCCAATCCAACAATTGTTTTGCCGTGTCCGCCTTATTTCATGCTGCATAACCTCCACCAGTTCTTTATATTCCCAGACTGCTGTAGGAAAAGCCTCAATTTTCTTCTCTGTGTTGTTTGCGATCTCTGTTATTTGCTCGTCATTCATTTTTAAAAAATCTGAGGCTATTGGTTCATGTTCTGCGCTGGTATCTCGCCCAAACTTTAATGCTAAACGTCTATGATCGCTTCCCAGGCTATTTTTTCCATTTTCGTCTATAATCATTTGGTCTAGTTGTTCGTAGACCATTTCTGAGACTAAGGCGTAGTCGATACATGACTGCCTGTTTCCGCATTGCCACGTTACCTGTCCATGACACTTATTCTCCCTGTTAACTACTATAAGGTTCTGTTCATCACACAAATTCAGCACTAGAGAGCCGTTGTAATCAGTATATCCGTCTAAATCGTCCATGTGCGCGTTCATATCTCCCACTAATATCACCTGGCCCGAGTTACTGAACTCATTAATATTGCTGCATCCCGTCCGTCCTGTACAAATCCTTCTAATGCAATCGACCAATTCCTTATTTTTTTCTCTGCTATCACTACCTGTCCATAGGTAAGCTACTCCCAGCCACGTCTTTTTACCTTGCCATGTACCACTAATCCATAAATGCTCTTTACATGTCTCGTTTACCCTTCGCCACTTCAGACCTCGCCTAATTAGTACGCCTACGCCTCCGCCTTTCCTTGACCCGGTCATTCTGTTGCACCCTTCCCATACAAAGTTGTCAATAACAGGCGGCTGCTCCAAATCTCGTAGATGCGTTTCGGTCAAGGCGTACACGCTAATCGCTTCATCATTCAGTTGCGTTTGAATTTCCAGCCATTTTTCCTGCTTGCACCACCCTGCATGTTAATGTAGCAAATTTTACCTTCTCTATTCTTATCCTTTCTGCGTCTTTTCCTGACTCCTGGTCGCCTAATTCTGCCCTTTACTGGTGTTTCGCTATGTTCAATACTCAATCCTGCTTCCTGATTGCCTCGGGCCCGCCTAAAAAAGCTACAGCTCGTGCCGCGAATCGACGTCCGACCGGTGTTGCTACACTTTCACTAAAATGTATCCCATCAACCACAAAAGCGCCTTCGCGGCCTGCTCGGTGCACTTCTCGGTTGATGTCAATGACCGTAAAATTCATTGCTTTAGCTAGAGTCCAAATTTCCCTGTTTACTGCATGAACTGCCCTTTCAATTTTATAACCCTGCCTATCAACCTCTGGCACCGTGCACACCGCGATTTGTACTTCCTTTGAAACATTCCGCAGGTCGGTGACCCCTTTGGCTATTTGCTTTGTGATCCCTGCTCCTCGTCCGTGCAGTACGTCAATCACTCCGCCCATTATCACCACTAGGTGTCTCTCCTCCATTGTGTCCCACATGCGTTCCTTGGCCTTCGGTATCACCACTCTAATTGGCTTTCCCGGAAGCGCGCTAACTTGGACTCGTTCGTCTGCCCCTACCCTCTCTGCTATCGCCGGTTCTACTTTACGCATGTTGGAATCCCCAACAAAGACAACTTGTAAAACAACAAAGGAACAGGTTATAAAAGCGCCACCTATGGCCACCGGTTGAACGAAAGTGGGCGCAAGCTGCTCCCATAGAAGCCGGACATCTGTGCAGGTCTGTAGTTCCAGTAGGTCGTGTGCACGTATATCCTTGTAGTTGACTACTCTTTAAAATGCGTTGAAGTGAAGCGTATGGAAATTACGCTAGCATCGTCGGTTATTATGGTCCTGAAAGACATATTTGCACGCTTTGGAATCCCCAATGTCCTTATTTCAGATCAAAGACCACCATTTGACTCTGAAGCATTCAAATCATTTCTGCATCAATGGGACATTGTTCATGAGCCATCGTCACCCTTTTATCCCAGGTCCAACCGGCAGGTGGAGAGAACAATACAGACGGTCAAGACGATGCTGATCAAGTCATGCAGCAATGGCAAGGACCTGTCTTTGGTTCTTGTCTTACCGTGCCACCCCAACCATTGGTACACGCTCCCCTGCAGACCTGTTAATGGGCAGGAGATTGAGAACTTTTAAACCAACATTACCAATAAGCCTGAAACCGTACTACTCCACTGTTACGCATCAGCAACTTCTTAAACGCACACAGAGTGCGCAGCACAAGCATGGAGACAACCGCACTCGTACACTTCCAACTTTGGAAAAGTACCAGCCTGTGAGGCACAGAAATACCTGGCAAAAGGCAGTTGTCACTCAAGTTGGTCCCCAACCAAGGCGCTACACTGTGCGAACCACAGATGGAGCAAAATATGTACATAACCGTGTACACCTAAGGCCACGTGTTCAAAGGATGAGTGATGCCATCCACTCAGCAGAAGACTACACCCTAGATGAATATGGACCAACCAATGAACCTGTGCCAAGTGCAGTGTTGGTGATGCTACACCTCGCAACCTACCTGCTCAAGTCTGACAAGGTTCGACCTATGTGACGTGTGCTGGGAGACACATACACCCACCGGCCAGGTACCGGGAATGAACGTTGGTATTGTGTTTGTGCCTCTCATATTAGTTTCTTGAAAACAAAAAAGGGGCGTGTTATGTATAGTTGCTAGCGCCCCCTACCCATGTCTTTGTATAATAAAAAGGCTAGGCAAGCCAAGCCTAGCCAGTGCTTGTTCGACACTCATGGCGGTATGTCACTTGCGGCTCCATGCCGTCGCATCGTGACCCTGGTCTTACAATAACCGTATGACCCCCAAACAACATAACAGCAGCGAGGGGTAGGTAGACTTGCTCTGGGAGCACACGGAAATACACCAAATCAGGTGGTACAGGGTGACATGGGATAGACGTCATTTGTGGGCAGGGAAGCCAATAGCAAGATAGAATTTGAGGAGCGATTGAGAGAAATGGCAGAAAAGCGGTGGGCAAGGAGAGTTTTCAGTTATTTGTACATGAGGAATGTTGACACAAAATGGAGGAAGCTGACCAGGAAATTGTCAATCAAATATTTGGACTGCAGGATGGGTGCAAACCAGGAAACAGCGGTTAAGAAAAACGGAGAGGGGTCTGTGGAAAACAGGGATGCAGACAAAATCAGTACTGGGAACATACAGAATTTTCAAGCAAGAAATTGCCAAAGAAAATATCTACAATAATTCTAGGGGAAGCTATTTGTTGTTTGAAGCCAGGACGAGAGTATTGCGGACTAAGATGTACCGAGTCAAGTACCAAGGTATAGACACATTGTGCTGTGCGTGTGGCGAAGAAGAGGAAACGGCTGAACACCTCATACTTTTCTGTAAAGGGCTTAACCCTACAGTGCAAAGCAACGGGGCTGATTTTTTCAAAGCATTGGGGTTTAGGGACAGTGAAGGCAAAATAGACTTTGTGCGGGTAGAAATAACCCGGTTATTTCTAGGTTATTATCAAGGCAGGGGTGAAATTTCACCTACCACAAAGTACAAAATATGTTAATAGTCATGGCTAGGTGGCGTATGCCACCGCCCGATTTAAAGTGTTCAGCCTCATCCATCCATCCAGCCACGCGTTCCCGTGTTCACCCTCAAAAAGACTGCGACTGTACTGCATAGTTAAGGAACACATATTACATGTTCCGTGACAGCGGCCCCTTTTCACGTTTGGTATGCTTCACTGCGTAATTTTGGGCGAAGCTGACTTAAGGAAGCCGATTCATTCAACGCATCTTACGAGGCAGGTCCGTTTATCACGCTTGGCAACGTTTGAACACCACACTTACTGCATTCATTTTTGTTATTTTTAATTGTATTGTCATAGTGACCCTGCATCCCGCAGTAGCAGGCTGATACTGCGTCATACTCGTTTTAACTGCATCAGGACAGCGTGTAGCTGGTAAGCATGCATGCAACAGGTACGGCGGCCCTGGCTGTTGTTGGGAAACTTCGAGACGCTCTTTCGCACAGTAATACCATTTGTCTTATTAAAAGAGAATGCAGGTGATGATTAAATGAAATGCAGTAGCAAAGCTGTTCGACCATCTCCCGCAGAAACGCGATTTAACACGATCTTGCGGAACAGCTCACCATGCCGGGGTTGCCTAACGTCCTCGTTTTCTCACGCATTATTCACTGAACCAGACTACTGGACGGTTCTGTACACGTACTAACGACCCTGACCGAGGTGTATATTCACAGGATCAGCTTTAGATGGGATGCCACGGCCCATTCCACGGGCCGGCTGCAATTTGACGTAGCCACGAGGCAAAATATGCGCGCAAGATAGCTAACGGCAACGCACCAAGCAGACGACAGCCCTAACCGTTCATTACATGCACACAGAGTGGAAAAAATGGATTACTTACGCTGTAAGAAGGCACGGAATACGGACCGCTTCACAACGCAACCAGCCCCGAAAAACAGCCGCCATGAAAATAAACGGATGTGACACCATGGGTGAACGCAGACGTTTTGGGCACCTTTTGTGTGCTGCGACCATAGGTCGGCAGTGTGGGAGAATACTCACTCACACTCACCCACCATAATTTTTTCCAGGCCCCGCACTCACTCACGTTCACGCTCATCTCCACTCACACTCAAAGCACTCACCCGCACTCGCTTCCACTCACACTCACAGGCACTCAATCGCACTCACCTAAACTCACACTCACTGTCACTCACTCACACTCGCACTCACCTGCACTCACACTCACTGGCACTCACTCGCACTCGCACTTACCTCCACTCGCACTCACTGGCACTCACCCGCACTCACACTCACTGGCACTCACTCGCACTCGCACTCACCTGCACTCACAATCACTGACACTCACACTCGCATTCACCTGCACTCACATTCACTGGCATTCACTTGCACTCGCACTCACTTCCACTCACATTCACTGGCACTCACACTCACTGCCACTCACCTTTTTGAAATGAGTGCGAGTGTGAGTGAGTGCACTCATGAGTTACTGTGCTGATCTATGCCGCTCACAATTCGTGTATATTCATAACGATGCTTCCAATTTAGCACCTGTTGCATCGAGAGTGCGCCAAGGCAGTGTTTTGGACCCAGTTTTATTTTTAACATACATAAAAGATTTGCCTTCCCGATTACATGGTAACATCCGTCTATTCGTTGACTATTGTATTTCGTACCGCGAAATTAATCAAAGTGATAATCACCATATACTTTTCTGCCTTTTCTTGGTGTCAGGAGTGGCAGATGACTCTAAATGCCCAAAAATCTGTAACGCTAACAGTAAGAAAGAAACAGATATCCGAGTTTACTTACGCTATTAATGACACACCTCTCACTTGTGCATTTCAGCGTAAATGTTTAGGTGTCGTTTAACATACGCTCTCCGATGGGAAAGCCATGTTAACAAAATAATCTCAAGTTGAAATCAATGTACCTGCTGAGCACTAAAGCGACTCTTCTTTCTGAGAAGACACCTTCGTCTTGCGCCCCTAGATAAAATTTGCTGGCCTACAAAATGCTTGTTCGAGCAGTGCTGGAGCACGCCAATATTGTTTGGTTTCCATAGACAAAAGAACTCCTTGCAAGAATGGAAGGGGTGCAGAGGAAGGCAATAAGGTTCTGTGATAATAAATACAAATTAATGGATTCATTCACTGAATTATTAAAGAAAGCTGGTTTATTAACGCTGCAAAGTAGAGCAAAACTAGCACGACTAAAGTTTTCGTTTCAATTTAATCATGGCGACATAAACATTAACGTCAGCCCCAACCTCTCTCTGTCATCGACATTAGACGTGTGCATGCTTGCCGCCCATGCTTGCTAAGCTCCCCTTCCGTCGGACTGAGTCAAGAGTGCGCGAAATAGAAGGAGAGAGATTGACTGTCAGTATACTTAGTCAACCACTTAATGCCGAAACAAACACAAAAGGGAGAACAAAGCGGTATCTATCATTGCATCTTCGCTTTTTCTCCATGTATGCAAGCGTGCATGTCTGTTACTCTGTGCTAACTTGGCTAGTCCCTCTTGCTGTCTGCCTGTTTATATAAGGAGCCTGTACGTGTATGTTTAAGAGGGAAGCAGGAAGAAAATGAGGAGCCAATCCACCATCTGAAGGCGGATGACCAGCGAAGGTGTAGCAAATCACACGGTATTAAGCGTCTTCACTCAGTGGAAGTCATGGCAAAATTTGCCGGTCATGATTTGGATATATCTGCCATCAGCGCTCCAGCCCATACATATTCCCTGGCGTATTAAAGAAAATGCCGCAGTTTCGCCCGAAAGGCGAAGCTTCGATTGCGATAGCAAATTAGTAGAGAGCTATACGAAGCAAGGATAGCCGTTTAATGGGGCGTATAAATTTGTTAACATTCGCCTACTAACTAAATAGACAAGCACGGTGAAACGTGCGCACAGGTAAACATGAACTCACTCGAATACCGCGGAAACTCGCTGTCAGAACGCTGGAGTAAGGAGGCACAGCTATAGCCGCGAGCGAATTGACCTTCGTGCCGCCTCTCGCTTCAAAGCGAACTAAACGTCGAAAACACAGCGCATACGAAGTTACCGGCTCTAGATGAACATAGTTCATGTCGCAAATCGCTTTGAAGAGGAGGCCCACGAGGGCGCGCACTTTTTCCACGTCGCAGATCGCTTTCGAGATACGACACCCATGCGGCCACCGCCGGAGCAAGACGACCCCCCCTCCTCTTGTGCCTGACGCGCAACAGAATCAGCGCGTTGCCGCCCCACCTTTTCCCTCGCGCGCGCGAGATTGAGCAGCAAGTGTCAGCTGACCCTCGCAAGCTTGCACTCGCACACACAGCGTACTGCCGGCACGCGGCGACGCTTTTAGCGTGTTTGGACTTTATACGGAACCTCACGACGACGTCCACGACCACGGCAGAAGTTCGCTTGGAGTGTCCATATAATTGGTATCGCAATATAATATATCCGCTCATTTCATTGTACATTATCTCACTCATGCCTGAACCTTGGATTATTATGACCTTAGTGAGTGGTTTCTATCTTGGCGTGCACAATCTGCTAGCGCGATAAGTCATCACCGCGAGTAAGCTTGTACACACAACATGCCTCCATTTTTTCGCAAGCAAGGTGAACCGATATCACCTCTGCTTATCGTTCAAGCACTCACTAAGTTCACACTCTCACTCACAAGCACTCACTCATGTTCACACTCACCTGCACTCACACTCACGTTCACACTCACATCTATACACCAGAAGCACTCACCACGTTCACACTCACAGCACTCAGTCACGTTCACACTCAGCTCCACTCACATAGCACTAAGTCACGTTCACACTCATCTCCACTCACAGGCACTCACCACATTCACACTCACTTCCACTCACACTCATTGGCTCTCACCTCCACTCACACTCACTGGCACTCACCTCCACTCACTGGCTCTCATCTCCACTCACACTCAATGGCATTCACCTCCACTCATGCTCACTGGCACTTACACTCACTGGCACTCACCTCCACTCACACTCACTGGCACTCACTCACACTCACCTCCACTCACACTCACCGGCACTCACTCGCACTCACTCTCACTCGCACTCACTTCCACTCACACTCACTGGCACTCACGCGCACTCACACTCACTTCCACTGTCACTGGCACTCACTCGCACGCACCTACACTCACACTCACTGGCACTCACTCGCACTCACTTCCACTCACACTCACTGGCACTCACTCGCACTGGCACTCACCTCCACTCACACTCACTGGTACTCACTCACACTCGCACTCACCTGCACTCACACTCACTGGCACTCACTCACACTCACCTTCACTCACACTCACAAGCACTCACTCTCACTCGCACTCACTTCCACTCACACTCACTGGCACTCACTGGCACTCCTACTCACCTGCACTCACACTCACTGGCACTCACTCGCACTCACGCCTTTGAAATGAGTCCGAGTGAGTGTGAGTGAGTGCAATCATGAGTGAGTGCGCCGACCTATGGCTGCGACCCGTTCGCAGCAGTGGCGGCCTTCTATATAGACAGAGTAGCGTCGCCGCGCCTTCGTGTTCGCGGCCGTCCTTGGCCGGCTACTCTGAGCAACAACGAACAGAAACAGCGTGGAACACGCAGAGCCGCGGTGACCGTTGTAGACGCGGCGCAGTGGACTTCACTTGGGATGCACACTGCAGACAGATCGCGCACGCTGAAGCTTCTACAAGGAATATCACGGTGGCTGTGTCGATGAACTTTGATTTTTATATCAGCCGCTCCTCCCAGTGACGTGTTTGGAAACTGACGATGTCTCGACCCAGCGTTTTTCATTAATATTATATACATATATATATATATATATATATATATATATATATATATATATATTGTAAGGAAGATGACGAACGTCGACGCAGAGTCAGCAGCATCAGCAGCATCAAGCGCGCAGCAGAAGCTCGAGCGAGAGGACTGGGCTCGGTACATCTTACGACCCGCTGTCGCTACGAACCCCAATAAATCCCCTTTATTGGGTCGGGATGGGCATTGTAAAGGCTGGAGTTCACCGGCGGAGTTGTGCGGTGGCGCTTTGCGACGTTGGCACTCATGACAAGAGCGGACGAAGTTGCGAACGAAATTGTACATTCCCCGCCAGTAATAGCGGTGTCGAAGTCTTTCGTAGGTCTTGAAGACTCCCGCGTGGCCACACTGAGGGTCGACGTGGAACGAGGAGCAAATCTCGGATCGCAAGGTTCGCGGAATGACGAGTAACCATGTGCGACCCTCTGGGGCATAGTTGCGGCGATACAGTAGCTGGTCTCGAATGGCAAAATGAGGAACTTGGCGCCGAAGCGTTCGTGACGCTGGAACTTTCGACGTATCCGAGAGAAGGTCGAACAGAGATGCAGTCCAGGGATCATCACGCTGTGCAGAGGCGATAGTGTCAAAGTCCAGAGATGACAATGTGCACTTGCAGGAGGAGTCGTCACTGGCCTTCGGGGGAAGCGGTGATCGGGATAGCACGTCAGCGTCGGAGTGCTTTCGCCCGGAACGGTAAACCACGCGGATGTCATATTCTTGAATTCGCAATGCCCAGCGGGCAAGGCGACCCGATGGGTCTTTTAGCGTCGACAGCCAACATAGTGCGTGGTGGTCGGTCACTACGTCAAAAGATCGGCCGTATAAATATGGGCGAAACTTGCCAAGTGCCCACACAATGGCTAAACACTCCTTTTCTGTTACGCTGTAATTGGCTTCCGCCTTGGTTAACGTGCGACTCGCTTATGCGATGACGTATTCTGTGTGGCCAGGTTGACGTTGTGCCAACACAGCACCAAGGCCTACACCACTTGCGTCAGTATGAAGTTCGGTTGGCGCTTGAGGGTCAAAATGGCGAAGAATGGGTGGCGTCGTGAGAAGACGGCGCAAGGTTGTGAAGGCGTCGTCACACTCTGGAGACCATGATGAGAGATCTCTAGAGCCACCAAGGAGCTGCGTGAGAGGTGATATAATTGACGCAAAGTTTCGAACGAATCGCCGAAAGTAAGAGCAGAGGCCGATGAAACTGCGTAGCTCTTTGATAGTGGTAGGTTTTGGGAACGCAGTAACAGCACGTAGCTTCTCGGGATCCGGGCGAACGCCCTCCTTTGACACGACATGGCCTAAAATCGTGAGCTGACGAACAGCAAATCGACATTTCTTCAGGTTAAGTTGCAACCCGGCGTTGGTCAAGCAAGTGAGTACGTGCTGGAGGCGGAGCAGGTGCGTTGCGAAATCAGGGGCGAACACCACAATGTCGTCAAGATAGCAAAGACAGATTTTCCATTTGAGGCCACGCAGAACATTATCCATCATTCTTTCGAACGTAGCAGGTGCGTTGCAAAGTCCGAAAGGCATGACGGTGAATTCATACAAGCCGTCTGGTGTAACAAAGGCAGTTTTCGGGCGATCGGCCTCTGCCATCGGAACCTGCCAGTAGCCTGACCGCAAATCCAGCGACGAAAAGAACTCGGCTCCCTGCAAACAGTCCATAGCATCATCGATGCGTGGTAATGGGTAGACGTCCTTCAGTGTGATCTTGTTCAACCGTCGAAAATCAACACAGAAGCGGATGGAACCGTCTTTCTTCGTGACGAGTACCACGGGAGAGGCCCATGGGCTCTGTGAAGGTTGAATGACGCCCCGACGAAGCATGTCATCGACCTGTTCTGCAATGACGCGACGTTCCGTAGCAGACACGCGATATGGTCTTTGTCGCAGCGGTGAGTGAGAGCCAGTGTCGATGTGATGCTCGACTGTCGATGCACAGCCAAGAGATGTTTGCGCAACGTCGAAAGAACGGTGGAAGTGCTGAAGGAGTGCGAGAAGTTGAGATCGCTGCGAATGTGTCAGATCGTCGGCGATGAATGGGCTGAACACATCTGTCCATGCTGAGTCGGCTACGGAGAGGGCACTCAGTTCATGAACGGCAGTAGAAGGCATTTCGTCGAGGACGGAGACAATTCGGGTTGAATCAACCGACTCGACGTAACCAAGGCATTCGCGGCGTAGCAGTGATAGCGGCGACGAAAGATGATTGTAAATGGGCATCGTGCTGACACCGACGGCGAGGTCAAGAGCTGCAAAGGGCAAAGGAAGCGCTTTTCGGGTAACAAAGTGATGAGAGGGCATGAACAAAACCGTCCCGTCGGATATAGCACTACACGAGACCGGTACGAATGCTGAAGAGCACGGGGAATACATGTGTCTTCTTGCACGAGAAGTTTAGCGGCAGGTTGAGCATCGACCGAGGCCAGGTCACCAAGGTGGGAAAGTTCAATCTCAGCCCGAGTGCAATTTATGATGGCATTGTGGCGTGAGAGAAAATCCCATCCTAGAATAACGGCGTGGGAGCACGATGAAAGAACTATGAACTCAATCGTGTATAAAACGTCCTGTATGGTTACACGGGCTGTACAAGCAGCGGTAGGGCGAATGGGTTGAGCACTTGCCGTTCGAAGCGACAATCCAGACAGAGACGTCGTCACTTTACCAAGCAAGCGGCAAAACTTGGCATCCATAACTGAAATAGCGGCACCGGTATCGACGAGGGCGACTGTAGCGACATCTTCGACAAACACATCAATGACATTGGCAGGTAAAGGAGGAGGACTTCGGCATGTCGACACTTGCGCAGTTCTTGCCTCAGGAACTGCGTCGTCTAGTTTCCCTCTTCGTTAGAGACGGGTCGCTGACGCATAGGGGAAAGCGATCGGCGACGTGGGGAGGGTGACCGGAAGCGTTCGAAGCGAGGACGGCGATCAGTCTGGGAGCGAGGTGGTGATGGATCGAAGGGTCCGTAAGGCGCACTTGGATCGGGCGGCACATAGGACGCTCGTCGATCGTCATCGAACGCCTGCGATCGGCGGCGGCAGAACCATGCGACGTGGCCGGGATACCTGCATGCCAAGCATATAGGCCGATTGTCCGGCGTACGCCACGGGTTAGCGACGGAAGTGCTGGCCCAGGGAGCGGGAGGAGGAGGGCGGTGCACAGGCTGCTGGAAACGACCGCACTGCGAGGGCGCACTGCGAGGCGCACTACGGGCGCACTGCGAGGGGCCATTGCAGCAACCGCAGCATAAGTTAACGGTGTAGCCACGGCATCCGGCTGGTGAACCGCTGGCAGCGCTTTCGTGACCTCTTCATGGATCACATTACGGAGAGGAGACGGCAAAGTGCTGGCAGACTCCGGAGTGATGGACACCAGAGACAGCTGGCGTGCGACTTCTTCGCGGACGAAATCTTTGATTTGGGCTATCAGGGAGGCTTGTTCGGGGCCGGTGGTCAGGCTGCAGAGTGACGCCGCATTAGGTGTGGGATGTCGCTTTGTCAGAGCTCGCTGCTTTCGCAATTCATCATAGCTCTGGCACAAGCTGATAACGTCACCAACAGTGCGCGGGTCCTTGGCCAGAAGCATCTGGAACGCGTCATCATCGATCCCCTTCATGACGTGCTTAATCCTTTCCGCTTCCGTCATGGCAGCGTTCACGCGCCTGCACAAATCGAGGACGTCTTCTATATAGCTGGTGAACGTCTCACCCGTGTCCTGTGCGCGTGTACGCAAACGCTGCTCGGCTCGGAGTATCCTGACGGCGGGTCGGTCAAATACTTCGGTAATCGACGTCTTGAACGAAGACCACGTTCGGATATCCCTCTCATGATTCCTGAACCAGAGACTGGCGACGCCCGCAAGATAGAAGGATACGTAAGCCAGCTTGTCCGAGTCATTCCATTTGTTGTGGACGCTCACCCGTTCATAAGATGACAGCCACTCTTCAACGTCGTTGTCGTCGGTTCCACTGAAGATGGGAGGTTCCCGCTGGCGAACGGTGCCAGCGCAAGGGACGGGTGGCGATGGAAGAGTCTGCTGGTCGGCGTCCGGCATGGCAGAGGGTAGCGTCCGCGAACGAAGTTCCAGGATGGTAGAGTGGAACGTTACCCAGCACGGCTCCACCACTTATAAAGGGGATTTATTGGGGTTCGTAGCGACAGCGGGTCGTAAGATGTACCGAGCCCAGTCCTCTCACTCGAGCTTCTGCTGCGCGCTTGATGCTGCCGATGCTGCTGACTCTGCGTCGACGTTCGTCATCTTCCTTACAATATATATATATATATATATATATATATATATATATATATATATATATATATATATATATATACACCGTAAAATGGGGTTACTTTGTGACAGATTTCGCACGTTTTCATTCTCTCGCTGAACGATTATCAACATAAAGGCGAATGAATAGTGGCATAACGTTGCCAAAACCTTCCCTCACATGACGGTATGTTCTACAAATCTTTAATACAAATGGCTATATTCAGGTTAAAAGCTGTCACAAAGTTGCCTCGTCATGTGGGGCAACTTTGTGACAACGTTGTTTTTGGCTGAATATGATTGGGAAAAAAAGGGCTCTGGCAACGCTACCATTGTATTACAAATTATTCATACACGTACCTCCTCAATCAAGATCGTTTACCTCAAAGATGCCTCGCTTGCCTACCGGCCTAGGGGATTCAATTGTGTACAAAATTTCTTCTTTTGAGTACAAAATAGTGTCTTCGCGGTCCAGCAATCTCCAATTCTTTTTGGTCCTCTCCATAGTGCTAACGATATACCCCTCAGGTTTGACTTCCGTCACTCTTCCTGGGAAAAGTTGTCCTTCGAAGTTTACTATGACAACGTCATCCCCCTTGAAGGTGTTTTCTCCGGAACCCGTACCGCAGACCGGAGAATCACGGAAGTGGTAGCGGAATCACAGAAGTGGTAGGAGTGTCCGTTTCCGATAGGTTGTTAAGACTTCCAGAGAGTACCTCGGAATCACTTGTATCTACTTCCGACCACCTTTTGTTGTCGCCGTGCTGACCATCGGAAGACGATTCGCTGTCACAGCTTTCTTCTGCGCTGTCGTTCTCAAGAGAAGACCTCTTCCTAGGTCGTCTAGCTCTGATACCGGAGGAAGAGCTGCCCTTCTTTCCGGTTGCCGGCTTTCCCGTCCTGCTGGCTTCTACTTCAGCAACCGATATGCTTTTCCCCACTGGGACGTTGAGCATCTTCCTCCTCTTCCTCCTCTGCTTTCCGGTCACCTCTTTTCTTTTTTTATTTAACTCCTCCAAGAAGACGTCGTAGAGACGTCTGTCATGGATTTCAAGCTTTGCTCGAGGACTGATTTAGGAAGCCGTTGGAGAACATCAGTCTTGTCCAGGAGGAAAATCCCGGTCTTCCGGAATCCTGACTTCAGGTTTTGTTTTAATACTTCCCTCCAATTTAATCGTAATTTGTTTTAGTAGACCGGGCAATTCGTCCTTTGGCACGGATGTGCAGCAACTTCCAGAGGTTGACTCTTTCCATTCCGCCAAAAGTGAACACCAAATTATTTTCAGGCTCCGAAAAACGTCGACATCGAGAGGCTGCAGCAGATGAGTCGCATTCGGTGGGAGCGTGATGAACTTCACATTATTTTCTTCGCACTTCGAGGCTAATGTGGGAACTCAAATTGTCCCCGATGAGAGCTTTTGGACCATCTTGCTTTTTCAATAATGGGAGCATAAGTGACGTGAACCAGTCTTCAAAAACTTGGTGATCGAACTGACCAGATTTCGTTCGATTATACCGGGCCCCCTCTGGTCCATTTTCTGTTCATGTCAACCAAAGCTTTTCTGCTTTGTAATTGACGTAAAGCAGAGCCAACTCTCCCGCAGCACTTCCACAAACCATAATCGAAGTACAGGATTTTGATGCATTTTCAATTTTTTCTGGATACTTAGTGAAATACAACCCAAGAGTGATGTTCAAATGTAAATATTAGACCTTATGCTGTACATCAGTGCACTCTATTTCCTTTATTATACAAAAATTTTACCTCCAGAGGCCAAGCTGAAGCAATCAAGATTTCATAATTCTCAACCCTAAATTTGTTGAAAAGTGTACGGAACATGCATTTAAGTTCATGCGGGCATCAGCTTGTTGCTTGGAAATGTTCTCCACATCGGTGAGTAACAAGTTGGCCAACTGCCTGCAACCCTGCGCTGGAACCAGCAGCTACCGGTTTCAGCTACTGGTTCCATCACCTGCTGGTTCCATCATCTGTTGGCTCCATCACCTACTGGTCTCAGTAGCTGCTGGTTCCAGTAGCTGCTTGGAATGTGCTAATAAACCAGCACTACTGGAACCAGTAAAAAACCAGCAGGAAACCCGCAGGAAATTTTCACCTGTGATTGTAGAGGAGATGGAGTTCCCAACATCATCATGGCGATATTTTTTCTTGTTTTCGTGACATATTTTAAGTCAAACACTCCATCAAAACTTACCTCATGCTCCCCATCTCTTTTAAGTAATGTTGAAAGCTGAGCTGCAAATGTCTCCGGAAGCGTTAACCCCCCCCCCCCCTCCCTATCGGTGCACCACTGTCAAAAAATATATAGATGTTATAGCTTGTTTTGGATGAATTATTTTCCAGAATTGTTTGGGCGAAAAATCAGGCAGTGTAAATAGGAAGAAAAAGCGCATTTGGTTTGGACTAAAACAGAGCTCGGTGACAGTGCCATACCTCTTCCATGCGCTTAAGCCACCCAATAATTTGGCTTTCCTGCAGTGTTGCTTTTTTTTTTTGTTGAGCCTCTGGCAAGCAAACCAGGGTGATGTAGCTAGCTCCTTTATTGATGCTGTGAGAATGCACTTTTTGATAAGCCTACACAAGCAAGCCTTTGCTGAATGTCAAATGTGTCCACGGCTACTTTCAGCTGGTGTTTCAGCGACTGCAGGCGTGCAGCTTTTAGTTTCATGTCATGGGCTTCCATCGCAAAAACTAATTTCTCAAAGGGTCACCGCTAGATGCTTGCTCGTTTATTGCTCACAGGGGTGCGACTGTTCACAGGCGGGTATGCTGCCATGCCTGCGGTTCTTTTCTCATCACTCATGAAAACTGATTATCTCTCATGGATGATGGGATGAAGGATTACTGCAAGTTTCTCACTCGTTTCTGATGGACGCACAACCATCCTGTTTTCTTGCGTGTGGTCACATACAGGGATCGATTACGTTACGAATATGCCCGCTAGTTTCTCTGCAGCGAGTTGAGCGGCGATACCTGAAATGCAGATGCACAAGTGCTGAATCGGATTTTATCTATTTCAGTGTATCCACTTTTTATTGCGATAGCTCCTACTACTCCGACTCCAACCACAACGTACGTCACGGTTGCCACTCCCCGCGATCCTGGCATATTCTCCGGTCAAGATAATGTCGACGTTGATGACTGGCTCGGCATGTATGAGCTTGTTTGCCGCAACAACCACTGGGACCCTACCATAATGCTCGCGAACGTCCTCTTCTACTTGGACGGAACACCTCGTGTCTGGTTCCGGACACACGAGGAGGAGATCTCTAGCTGGGATGCTTTCAAGGAGAAGCTCCGCGACCTTTTTGGAAATCCGACCGGTCGGCAGCTGGCTGCAAAGAAAGAGCTTGCTACTCGAGTGCAGTCTTCTACTGAATCGTATGTCTCGTACATACAGGACGTGCTCGCTCTTTGCCGCAAAGTCGACGCGAACATGGTCGAAGTTGACAAGGTAGGCCACGTTCTCAAAGGGATCGCGGACGATGCGTTCAACTTGTTGATATTCAACAATGTGTCCACCATCGACGTCATTATCAAGGAATGCCGCCGCTTTGAGCTCGCCAAAAGCCGCCGCGTCATTCCGCAGTTCTCCCGGCTCCCTAACACGGCTGCGACGTCCTCCTGCGTCGCCATTACCGCTTCACCCCCGTCCAATGAGACCGTCACACGTATTGTTCGCCGCGAGCTCGAGGCTGTAAGTCCTGCCCCGTTCCATCCACGCCCAGTTGACCCCACCTTTGACCAACCAGCCCCGGCGATCTCCCTCATTCAGGAAGTTGTGCGGCAAGAATTTGCCAACCTCGGTTTTCCTGCTGCCTGCTCCGTCTCGCGACCTGACGCCCGACTGGTGCCGACAGCTGCGCCTAGCACCAATCTGTATTCCCCTCCCAGATACCGCAACCCTACAGAGTGGAGAACTCCGGATGACGAGCCCATTTGCTTCCGTTGTCACCGCATTGGCCACGTCGCTCGCCACTGCCGCACCTCCTGGATCTCGCCGTATTCGAGCTACTTCTCCCCGTCTCCGCGCCCTTATGCCGACCCTCGCCGCTACTCGCCTCGCCGTATGCCTTCTACCTCTGACGTATCCATCGATGACAGTCGTCCCGCTCGCTCACCGTCACCTCTGCGCCGTCGGTCCCCGTCGCCCCAGCCACGCCGCTATTCGTCGCCGACCAATTATGGGTCTTCCCGGACGGAAAACTAGACCATGCAGCTCCTGGGGGTAGCGCTGCATTATCTTCGTCGTGTCAAAATCCCCCATTGACGCTCCCAACGAACCAGAACTTACTTGATGTCCACGTCGACGGTGTCCCTTTGACGGCGTTAATAGATACTGGAGCCCAGGTGTCCATCATGAGTAATAACCTCCGTCGTCGATTGAAAAAGGTTCTCACGCCTGCTACTACACGAGCCGTACGCGTCGCCGATGGCAGCGCTGTTGCCGTCACTGGAATGTGTACTTCCCGGATCAGTATCGCCGACCGCCACATTCCCGTTCTTTTTACAGTGCTGACCAATTGTCCCCATGACCTAATCTTCGGACTAGACTTCCTTACGGCGCATTCAGCTTTGATCGACTGTTCTACCGGTACCCTTTGCCTCGAACTTCCTCTACTCGCGCATATTCGTGCTGAACTGCCGAACAACTTTAGTCCGACCGCCTTCGTCCGCCTGCCGCCTAAAACCTTGACTTTCGTCGAATTGCTATCATCTTTCCCTCTGCCCGATGGTGATTACGTCGCTACTCCTGTTCCTGATGTCCTTTTGATGCGCGATATCACTGTGCCCCACTCCGTCGTAACCGTCGCCGATAACCGGACATGCCTTCCCGTCGTCAATTTTGGACTAACAAAGCCAGTTCTACCCCAAGGCATATCGGTTGCAACGCTGCGCGCTATAGGAGATGACCACGTCACGGCGTTTTCCGTCGACGGCTGCTCCGAGTCTTCACCATGTCCACAGGATGCTATTTGCCGTGACGAAACCTTTAGTCCCATGATTGCTGCGGACCTATTGCCTGAACAAGCAGCAGCTCTGTGTCGCCTTTTGGTTTCGTACCACGACATCTTCGACCTCAACAATCGACAGTTGGGCCAGACTTCAAATGTTAAGCACCACATAAATACTGGTGATGCCAGTCCTATTCATCGCCGGCCATATCGCGTTTCTCTTTCAGAGCGTAAGGTTATTCAAGATGAAGTGCACAAGATGCTTGCCAAAGGCATTGTCGAACCCTCGTCGAGCCCTTGGGCGTCGCCCGTTGTGCTTGTTAAAAAGAAAGATGGCACGTGGCGCTTCTGCGTAGATTATCGTCATCTAAACCGAATTACTAAAAAAGACGTCTATCCCTTGCCTCGCATTGACGACGCCCTCGATTGTCTCCACGGTGCCAACTACTTCTCATCAATAGACCTTCGGTCTGGTTATTGGCAAATTTCTGTGGATGAAAGGGACCGAGAGAAGACCGCATTTGTCACCCCTGATGGTCTTTATCAATTCAAAGTTATGCCATTCGGTCTGTGCAACGCCCCAGCCACATTCGAGCGTATGATGGACTCTTTGCTTCAAGGGTTCAAATGGACAACATGCCTTTGCTACCTCGACGACGTTCTCGTATTTTCACCTACGTTTGAGACACACCTCGAGCGCTTATCAGCTGTTCTTCAAGTCTTTCGCGAGGCTGGGCTCCAACTAAATTCCTCGAAGTGTCACTTTGGTCGTCGGCAGATTACAGTGCTGGGCCACCTCGTCGACGCTTCCGGTATTCAACCAGACCCGGAGAAAATTCGTGCTGTCACGTCTTTTCCTGTACCTCAGTCTGTCAAAGACGTCCGAAGTTTTGTAGGACTCTGCTCCTACTTCCGACGGTTCATTAAAGACTTCGCAGCGATTGCCTGACCACTTACGGATCTTCTGAAGAAGGACGTGCCGTTTACCTGGGGTCCCGCTCAAACTGCCGCGTTTTCCCACCTGACCAACATTCTCACCACGCCGCCTATTCTGGCCCACTTTGACCCGTCCTGCCCTACAGAGGTCCGTACCGATGCCAGTGGTCACGGTATCGGAGCCGTCTTAGCCCAACGCCAACAGGGACGCGATCGTGTTATCGCCTACGCTAGCCGCCTCCTCACAGCATCGGAGCGCAACTATTCGATTACAGAGCGTGAATGCCTGGCCCTCGTCTGGGCGGTTTCTAAATTCCGCCCGTACTTGTATGGCACGCATTTCTCTGTAATCACGGACCACCACGCGCTCTGCTGGCTTTCCTCACTCAAGGATCCTACCGGCCGGCTTGGTCGCTGGGCTCTGCGGCTACAAGAATTTTCCTATGCGGTAGTCTACAAGTCGGGCCGCCTACATCAAGACGCCGACTGCTTATCACGCTATCCAGTGGACGAACCACCCGCCGACCCTGACACCGATGCCGACGCTTGCGTTTTCTCGGTTTCTCGGCTGCCACAAGTCGCCGACGAGCAACGCCGTGATGCCTCCTTGCGCGCCATCATTGATCGTTTGGAATCTTCGCCTTCTGATTCGTCCCTTCATTTGTTTGTTCTCCGGGATGGTGTATTATACCGCCACAACGTCCGCCCCGACGGTCCTGCCCTACTCCTCGTCATTCCTCGGCACCTCCGGTCAGCTGTTCTCCAAGAACTTCATGACTTTCCAACGGCAGGTCACCTCGGCGTCTCCCGCACCTACGACCGGATTCGCCGACGCTTCTTTTGGCCAGGCCTCGCCCGCTCCGTACGGAAATACGTTGCGGCGTGTGATAAATGCCAGCGGCGGAAAACACCATCGACGCTCCCTGCCGGGTGCCTTCAACCGCTCGACATTCCTTTGGAGCCGTTCTTTCGCGTTGGCTTGGACTTACTTGGCCCTTTCCCTCTATCAACGTCTGGCAACAAGTGGGTCGCTGTGGCGACAGATTACGCCACGCGCTACGCCATCACCAGAGCGCTTCCAACAAGCTGTGCCACAGATGTCGCCGATTTTCTTTTACGCGACGTGATTCTGCAGCATGGAGCTCCACACCAACTGCTCACTGACCGTGGTCGGACATTCCTTTCAAAAGTCATCGCCGACATACTGCAGTCCTGCTCAACCAGGCACAAGCTGACTACGTCTTACCATCCACAGACCAATGGTCTCACGGAGCGTCTCAATCGAACCCTGACAGACATGCTTGCAAAGTATGTCTCGTCTGACCATACTGATTGGGACCTCGTCCTACCGTATGTCACATTTGCATATAACTCTTCGCGCCACGACACTGCCGGCTGTTCCCCGTCCTTTCTGTTGTTTGGCCGAGAACCCACATTGCCACTGGACACATCCCTTCCAACCGCCGCAGCAGAGACCAGCGAATATGCACTTGACGCCATCACCAGGGCTGCCCAAGCTCGCGAAATTGCCCGCGCTCGCCTCCTGACCTCCCAAGCGAACCAGCGGCGTTTGTACGATCGACATCACAGAGCCGTTCACTTTTCGCCTGGATCTCTGGTACTCCTGTGGTCACCGACTCGTCACGTTGGCCTGTCTGAAAAACTCCTGTCTCGGTACACAGGCCCATATCGAGTGCTGCGTGCCGTGACTCCAGTTACGTATGAAATCGCCCCAGTCAGTACCAGTGCCCCATCTGCCCCGACTTCCACTGACGTTGTGCATGTCGCACGCCTAAAACCATATTACCCTCCTGTACCCTCTGACATTTAGATGCACCGGGACGGTGCTTCTGCCGCCGGGGATAATGATACATGCATATTGCGTGTTTCTTCTGGACGATGCGCGCGGGCGCCCAGACGAAGAAGACGAATTGCGTTTGGCTCTCGAGCTGTCGGCTGAACTGGCCAGCGCTGCAGCTATCCTGTGTAAATATATTTTGTAAATAGTCTCCAGTACTCAATCCTTCGTTCGCGTAACAATATGGACACTCCAAAGCAGATTTCTGCCGTCGGCGTCGCCGTCGCCGTGAGGTTCCGTATGACGTCAATGGAGATGAAATCGTCGCCGCGCGCCGCCGAACGCTGTATGTGCGAGTGAAAGGGCGCGAGGGACGCGCGCTTTCACGGGGAGTGAACGCACGGCGGAGAACAAACGCGCGTTCTGTGCCGTGCTCCCTTAAAGGCTGCAGAAGTAGGCGTCTCTTTCCTCCTTTACAATCACCATATATGTAGAGCAAACGCGCCTTCTTCTGACGCACGAAAGGCCGTGGGGGGGGGGGGGGGGGGGGGGCAGGGAAGGGAGGCGACGTTTAGCTGCGGCACCAAGTGCCTATTTCTATTAGAGGCTCCGGCAACAGTCACCAACGCCGCACGCATTTTGTGCGAACGCGGGCAAAACGCCGACGGCTTCGACAACAGTGCTGTGTGTTGCCGGTGCTGCTGCATGTCCAAGTTTGTACAGCGGATAAAACTGCTATCCTTACTCCGATAGCTCTCTACTAAGTTGCTATCGCAATTGATGCTTCGCCTTTCGGGTGAAACTGCGACAACTTTTTTATTCTTATAAGTATTTATGCAAACTGATCTGCATTCATGAAAGAACCATGAATGTTTGCCCACTTAAGATATCTATCACTTTATGTTCACTATAAAAAAATGTGGTAAATTTTGTTTAAATATAGGTCAGTGTGAAGATTTTAAATCTGCAAGAAAAAAAATTAGACTCTCGGGGGTCACACGTGGTGAAAAATGATCTGCAAAGGGTTAAAAGCTGCGTACTTTGCTGTTACTGCGATAAAAAATAACATGTTAAGCTACTTCACAAATCCTGTTAATGCACCATCATTCATGAGAAAATCTTGTTTAACTGAACTTAAAAAAAGCATTCAGCAATTCACAAAAAATGAACAAACAAGGATGCATGTGCACCAGCAATGAAGTAGAGTGAGCATTAACTTGCAAATCTTCACATAACCTTCTCAGTGCAAGAAATGACAAGGATGTCTGTGTGTGCTTCCCTGTCGTCCTTGACGTTTCTTGCACTGAAAAGGTTATTTGAAGATGAATCAATACCATGGCTAGCCCGACTTTCAGTTGTTTTGCCTATAATACACTTGCACATTTCATTTAGTTGTACCCTGCTTTTTATACCCCAGTGCAAGATTAGCTGAAAATGTGACATTAGTTATTTTATGCAATGGCTTTAGTAAGGCACAATTAATGCAAGTCCAGTATGCACAACAAGCAAGTGTTAAAACAGATGGTGTAGCTGACTGTGTGCGCCTTGTCAGCTCATCCTGTTCTCACGGATAAAAAGAACAGAACGCTTCATTACAATCAACAAAAGTGGCTCACAGTGGAGCAGAATGGTGCACCTGGTATGGCCACCTCTCGCAGAACACTGCTGCTGCCACCTGCTAAACCAAACTCGGGGTTTCACAGAACAATGAGTGCCACTGCAATATATGTGAACTAGATGCATGAAATGGGCTTACATGTTTACATTCAATTTCATTCTGATATTATGCAACCCAGGCGAATAAAAATAGATATGTATAAGAACCAGAAGGGGGCAACTGAGGGGTCCAATTTTCATTCTCGCTAGTCGCCACTATAGAAAGATAACAGATAATAAAATAATTATTTCTTGGCTTCATATATTGTTACGCGCAAAGGAGACCATTTGTAAACCTTACAGATGAAGGGGACCGTTTATTTTAGGTCGCGAAGGTGAGTGCAAGAGCGGCTGGCTGGTTGATGCACTCAGCGTCCTCTTTCTCTTTTCCAACCCGGGACCGCAAGCACGTTCACCGGTCTTCGTTTTCCTCACGCATAACATTCCTCCCGTCGCAGACGAAGCCCGCCGGGCGAGTCAATCCATTTGTCTTGAAGTGAAGAGTTTCAAGCGGGCGACATGGACCACGTGGGTCTTGGCAGCTCTTCTACCACTCGCCATGAGGCGAGCTATGTTATAGGTGACTTCCGTGAGTCTGTTAATAATCACAAATGGGCCATCGTAGGTGGCCAAAAGCTTTTGGCATAACCCACGTTTCTGTACTGGAGCCCACAGCCACACTAAATCACCAGGACGATAGGTTACCGGACGGTGGCGAACACCGTAGCGTGCTTTTGATCTGTCCTGCGATGGCGAAGTGCGTAAACGAGCAATAAGACGTGCCTCTTCGGCAAGGCAGAGGGTCTCGGTGACAGTGGGATTTTTGTGACTGTAGAAAGGAAAAACAGTGTCGATTGCGTACCGGGGTGGCCGTGCGTACGCGCATTTACATTCGCGCGCCCGTACAGCCGGTCGATTGCAGCGCACCCGCGCGGCACTAACGGGAACTACGCATCTAGGTGCTTTTCGGTCCTAGGGGTCGCGCGTACCTATCTGCGTCGAGCCCCCTAGTCCCCGCTCGCCACCATAGCCGCGGGAACGCCTCCGCTGGACCAGGCTCGGCAACTGTCCGCGAGCAGGAGGCGTGCACACTGCTGGAATCGATGTCTATCCTGCATTGTTTGAGATAAAACGAAGCGATACAAGGTGGAACAACGCGTTTGCGCGAACGGAGCTGTGCGTGCGCAAACAGCGCGACGACGACCACGTTGAGAAGACGATCGTTTTCTAGTGCGGCCGTGGCGAGCCGACTGTTGGGTTCTAGCGCAGGTACTGAACGGGCATTAACTAGAGAAACACGGGATTTTGACGCGATTTGCGACAGTGTATACAACCGTACGGACTTACGTTAGTGTCATGTGGTCAATGTTAAAACGACGATGGCATTTGTGCGCTGGCGAAGTGTTAAAACGTGATTGCATTTGGCCGATCATGAAGTCGGAGGGAAGTATGCATGTGATCGTGGACGAATGGTAGAGCATCAAGCTCGTAGTCATACCTGAAAGAACCGATTATGCCACAGTGCTAGAGCCTAACTTCTTGCCATTAGTAAGCAGGCAAGAAGACAATACGTTGCTGCTCTGCTCCTGTCGCGACTGTTTAGTCAAGTTTTAGTAGTGCCGTGTTACGGTGTGGTAAGTGCGGTAACGTACCGCGATGACCGAATACGTTTGAGCTGCGTGTGTGCTCGATGCGTACGGTAACTTGATAATGATGACAGCGGTTAACCTTCAGGCCTTGCGTATAAAAAATAGGACTGTTTGTTTTAAATTGCACCGCTGCCGACACTTTACACCAGCAGATAAGTGGAATATAGTTAGTTACTGCAATAAAAACTCGGCGCCCCCTCTAAGTAAAATCTTCGTCACTAGATGGCGCCACCAACCCGAAGTGTTTTTTTTTTCCTGCCACGTTTTATGTTTTGTTTCTTTGGTTGATTTTCGGTTATTTGATTTTTTTTTTTTTTTCTCATTCGGCCTGAGTATACTACTCCCCCGTACGAAGGGTACGGCCACAAGTTCAGTTCAAGCTCAAGGTTATGCTTCCGGTTAGAGGGACTGACATACTTGCTGCCACTTTGCCACGTTGCAGAAGGTGAATTTAATTTAACTCGTCTCTTGGTCCTACCATGGTGAAAAACGCACGCGAGACGCGGACATGCACGGCGTGGGCTCTGTGGCCGACGCCACTTGCTCGCTATGTTTAGGCTTGGTCCGGCTCGGCTTGCAAAACATGGTGCGCACCTTACCGTATGCGGTAACGTATGGTAAAACTAAAAGGGGAAAGAAATTGAGATCCAAGCTAAGTGACAAATTGTGGCCAGTCAGTTTTCAACACCGTTAACTCAATGCATCATTCTGACGGACCACGGCGGCGCGGCCGCCCGGCCTTTAGCGCGGCGCGCTCCGTGGAGCCATGCAGAAGCTGGGGAGGCGGCGGCGCTAGGGCGCAGGGACTCACAGAGCTAGGGGCGTTTGCGGAGACGCGTCGCCAGCAAGTACCTAGATCTGTAGTTCCCTTTAGCGCCGCGCGGGCGCGCTGCAATCGACCGGCTGCAAGCTCTAGTTCTAGGGGAAGCTCTTTGTTGTTTGAAGCCAGGACGGGAGTATTGCGGACTAAGATGTACCGAGTCAAGTACCAAGGTATAGACACGTTGTGCTGTGCGTGTGGAGAAGAAGAGGAAACGGCTGAACACCTCGTACTTTTCTGTAAGGGGCTTAACCCTACAGTGCAAGGCAACGGGGCTGATTTTTTCAAAGCATTGGGGTTTAGGGACAGTGAAGGCAAAATAGACTTTAAGCGGGTAGAAATAACCAAACAGAGGTTATCTGATTGGTGGATAAAATTAAGGCAGGGGTGAAATTTCACCCACCACAAAGTACAAATTATGTTAATAGCCATGGCTAGGTGGCGGATGCCACCGCCCGATTTAAAGGGTTCAGCCTCATCCATCCATCCATCCATCCATGCACGGGCGTGCGAATGTAAATGCGCCGTGCGTACAGCAGGAAGAAAGCGCTATACCCGGTAGTCTCATGCTTGGCGGTGTTGAACGCATACGTGATAAAAGGCAGTACATCATCCCAGTTCTTCTGGTTGGATGAAACATACATAGATATCATGTTTACAATTGTTCGGTTGGTGCGCTCCGTAAGCCCATTCGTTTGTGGATGGTACGGTGTCAGGTGACGCAAGTGGGATTCACACAAACGAAGCAGCTCCTCCACGACATCCACTGTGAATTGTCGTCCACGGTCGCTGATGATCACCAGGCGGACCATGTCGCAGGATGACATATTTCAGCAGGAATGTTGAAACGTCATATGCAGTTGCGGAGGGCTTGGCCGCCGTCTCGCAGTAGCGTGTGAGGTAGTCGACGCAAACAACTATCCAACGATTTCCCTTGGCTGATTTCGGAAAAGGGACCACGAAGTCAATGCCCACTTGTTGGAAAGGCGTGCTTGGAGGCGGGATCGGCTGCAAGAGACCGGCTGGACCAGTACATGGACGTTTGTGGCGCTGACACTGCATGCAGCTGGCCACATACGTTTCAACAGACTGTCGCATTCCAGGCCAATAAAATCGTTCCTGAATCCGGTAGAGTGTCCTCGCTGAAACTAAATGGCCAGACGTAGGGTCGTCTTGCATAGCACTCATGATCGCTATGCGAAGGCTCTCCAGCACCACTAGAAGAAAACGTGCGCCTGTGCCGGAAAAGTTCTTGTACAGGAGTCCATCACGCACGCAGAAATCGTGTGTTGTAGTAGAGGTGGTCGTAGCGGTGTTAATTTAGCGTCCTTTCGCTGTTCGGCTTTGAAATAGTCGAAGTCTGGAAAACGCAGTGACAGAGAAGCCACAAAGTGATCGAAGTCGTCGGCGTCACAGTCCGTAGTGCTAAGTGGCATACGCGAGAGGCAGTCCGCGTCTGCGTGTCGTCGACCACTCTTAAAAGAGACGCTGAAGCTGTATTCTTGCAGTCGGAGCGCCCAACGCGCAAGGCGGCCACGAGGGTCACGAAGATTTACAAGCCAACACAATGAGTGGTGGTCGGTGACAACTGTGAAGGGGCGTCCATACAGGTAAGAGCGAAACCGTTGAACCGCAAATATTACCGCGAGGCATTCTTGCTCCGTGACAGTGTAATTCTGCTCAGGCCTACTTAAGGATCGACTTGCATATGCGATCACGTGTTCCCGGTCACCATGGCGTTGAACTAGGACGGCACCAATACCTATGCCACTGGCTTCCGTATTGAGTTCCGTCAGAGCTGAAGGATTGGAGTGTTGAAGAACAGGCCATGACGTCAGCAGAAACTTCAACTGATGAAAAGAAGAGTTGCACTCCGGAGTCCACTCAAAGGGGATATCATTTCGTAGCAGACATGTCAGCAGATACGCGACGTCGGCGAATTTAGGAATAAAGCGGCGGAAATAGGAACAAAGCCCCAGAAAACTACGGAGCTCCTTGACAGAGCGTGGTGCACTGAACGCTTCAATGGCTGCTGTCTTCTGGGGATCAGGGTGGATGCCGTCCTTATCGACGAGATGTCCAAGCACAAGGGTTTGGCGGTCTCCGAAGTAGCATTTCTTGGAGTTTAAAACTAGGCCAGCGTTCCTGATGCAGTTCAGGACAATATCCAGACGCGAGTTGTGTTCGCTGAAGGTGCGGCCAAAGATGACGACGTCTTCGAGGTAACACATGCAGATGTTCCACTTTAAGCCGCGCAGAATAGTGTCCATAAATCTCTCGAATGTTGCCGGAGCGTTGCACAGTCCAAATGGCATCACATTAAATTCGAAGAGCCCGTCAGAGGTTACGAAAGCAGTCTTTTCCTTGTCCTCAGGATGCATCGCAATTTGCCAGTAGCCGGATCGTAAGTCTACCGAGGAAAAGTAAAAGGCGGAATGAAGGCAGTCTATTGCGTCATTAATACGTGGGAGTGGGTACACGTCCTTTTTTGTTACAGCATTCAGCCGGTGATAGTCGTCGCAAAATCTGCAAGATCCATCTTTCTTTTCAACAAGAATCACTGGAGCTGCCCACGGACTCGCTGACACTTGTATGACTCCCTTTTTCATCATTTCGTGCACTTGTTCATTGATAATCTGGCGCTCTGATGATGAAACGCGATATGGCTTTTATCTAATCGGATTTGCCGAACCCGTGTTGATGGTATGGCGTGTTCGACACGCGGGAATTGCAGGCATTTTGTCCTTCTGCGCAAAGTCGAATACCGAAACGTGCTTCGAAAGCACACCCGCTAACATTCGGTGTTCACTTGTGCTGAGCGATTTATTTACCATCGCCAAAAGGGCTGTTTCCGAACTGTGGCCATCAGGTTCTTCCGGCACTTCTGTAAGTTCAGCCACTGATAAGGACGCGTGTTCCCTGACGAAGGCTAATTTCAAGCCGTTTGGTAGTATAATGGGCTCCTGAGAACAGTTTACGGTCCATAAGCCAGCGCGTCCGCCTTTGATCGACACTACACAATGTGGCACCAACACATTCTTCTTCACACAGTTAATGTGCAGCGGTTCTACGGTAGCATTGAAGCTGTCGGAATTGGCGCTGCAACAGGCAATGGGAACACAAACGGCAGATGATGCAGGTACGACCGTATCACCACAAACACACAATGTAGTTTCGCGATCTACAGGGTTCTCAAGGAGTCCCGACGGAATATTACCACTTACAAATACCTTCCCTGTGCGGCAGTCGACAGTGGCACCACACTCCCGCAAGAAATCCATGCCGAGGATCACATCATGGGACGACCGAGGAATAATTACAAACTCTGTGGGAATAACATGGCCTACCAAAGACACGACAGCACTACACACAGCAATAGGTCGCAAAGGCTCGCAACTCACTCCACAGAACTTTAAATATTCGTCCCATTTAAACAACACCTTTCGCCCTGACACGTCTTTAAAAGAGACACTCATGACCGAAATTGTTGCGCCTGTGTCCACCAGAGCCATCACAGGCACATTATCTACAAAAATGCGCACTTTGTTTTTAAGCATCAACACAGGAGGTATTTCTGTCAGTAGCACATCTCCAGCGACCTCACCTCCATTGGCCGCGCTAGCTAGTTTTCCGGTGACGAAGGGGATGCGTTGCGACATAGCGGTGAGGGAGAACGGGAAGCACGAGGACGCGGTGGGGGCTTCGAACTCCTGTCAGACGTTGGGGTGCGATTCCGCGTCCCCAGCGCGGCCAATACTCGTAGCTAGACGATGCGTGGGCTGGCCACGGGACACCATGGGGCCGTTCGGAGGGCCGTGAAAACTCTGAAGGCTGGCCATACCACGTGTTCATACGCTGGTTACAAAACCGCGATATATGACCCGGGACACTGCAAGAGTAACACACCGGGGAAGGTTGAAACCTTGGTTGTTCGACGATGAAGCGAATATTGTCATTTTCTCTTGTGTATTCAGTTGGTTCATGGCGGCTGTCATGACGATACATCGGGGGTCGAGAAGGCGTGCGCTGTGCGCGTCGGTCATAGCGTGGAGTCGGAGAGCGTGTTGTCATCCGAGACTGTAGGGCTGCGCTATACTCTACGGCCGCTGTGCTAACCATCGGTTGCCAAGGGGCTGAATGTGGTGCAGTCATACCCTCACGCGACGTGTACATGACATGGTGTTCAGCTGTTGAACACGACATCTCATCGCGGCGGGAAAGTTCCTCGCGGACAATCTGTCGGATTGTCGAAGGAAGGTCGAGGCAAGGGCTCGTATCCACACTGGCAACCGTCGTAACGTTTGCCAACTGACCAAACTTTGGCGTAATCCAACGCATCGTGAGCGTTTCAAAAGTTCTGCAATGCGAATGACGTCGGGCACAGAACTTAGGCTTTTTTTACCGATTAGAAAATTGTACACGTCCTCAGCCACTCATTTCAGCAAATGTCCGACTTTATCTTCTTCTGACATGCGAGCACTGACCACCTTGCGCAGCTTTAAAACTTCTTCAATATACGTGGTGCATGTCTCACCTGGTAGCTGCGCCCGTTGCGACAATGTTTGCTCAGCACGCTTCTTTTTGGCGACTGAGTCCCCAAAACAGGCCTTGAGCTCTTCAACAAAAAGTTCCCACGTCGTAAGCGCCTCCTCATGATTCTCGTACCACACGAATGCGGTGTCGGTCAGGGAGAACACCACATTGGTGAGCTGAGCTGTTGAATCCCACCCGTTGGACTTGCTCACTCGTTTATAGTGGACGAGCCACTCGTCGATATCTTCTCCCGCTTTTCCTCCGAAGGTGGGTGGAACTCGGTATTACGGCACTGGACTGCTCTGCGCTGCCCTCGGAGCGGCTCCCTCTTCAGGCATGGCGAAGATGGTCACGGCAGATGGCGGGAGGCCGGCAAGTCGATGGCTTCGACGAAGCTGCAGCAGTGACGGTTCCGTTGTTGTGAGCGCTTACCCCGCACCTCCACCACTTTGTTACGCGCAAAGAAGACCGTTTGTAAACCTTACAGATGAAGGGGACCGTTTATTTTAGGTTGTGAAGGTGAGCGCAAGAGCGGCTGGGTGGTTGATGCACTCAGCGTCGTCCTCTTTCTCTTTTCCAACCCGGGACCGCAAGCACGTTCACCAGTCTTCGTTTTCCTCACGCGTAACAATATATATATATATATATATATATATATATATATATATATATAGTCACCAACAGTTACGCCAACCGTTTCTAATAGAACTGATTTATTCTGGGCGAACCTGTGCCCGTGAACTCCAGAGACTCAACACTCAACAAAAACGCCTGCGAGCATCGCCTCTTCGAACGTCGTTCTATTCTTCGTCACCTCCTGTCGCGTGCCATTCATCCGATCCTCGAGCACGAGACACCGGTCTGTCAGCACGTGGTGTGGCTACGTGCAGCGCAGCATTGCCTAGCGGTGCCCTGCTTGACCCTTGTGTTGTGGCAGTTCTTTTAGACAAAGCTATGATGTGGCTGGTGTATTTTTGTTCTCAGTATGCTGGCGGCATTATATATAAAACAGAAGTATACACACTAATGTTTCACTATTCCTACACATACCTTGTTGACAATAAGCCACAAATTATACAACCTATGCCTTTATTTTGACTAGGTGTTGAAACATCGATGTGCTTGTACTCACATTGGTTGTTGACCTGTTTTTATTGCGATAGCATTTATATGGACACTTCAACGGGATTTCTGCCGTCGGCGTCGCCGTCATCGTCGCCGTGAGGTTCCGTATAGATTCCAAGGGCGATAAAATCGTCGCCGCGCGCCGTATGCACGAGTAAAAGCGCGCGGGGGACGCGCGCTATCACGGAGAGCCAACGCACGGCGGAAAGCAAACGCGATTGTCGCCCAAAAGGCCGTTGGGGTATGGGGGGGAGGGAGGCGGGGCGACGCTGTGCTACGGCACCAAATGCCTATCTTGCAACCCAGCGCAAGGAGAACTGGCAACGCAATCTCCCACACGAAAGCAAAAAAAAAAAAAAAAAAAGCGGGCAGGCAGCGCGAGAGGGACGGGGGGAGCAGCTTCTACTCTGCCAACAAATACGCTTGCACTGGCTGTGGTAGCCGTCGCCCGCACCGTTTCTTTATCTCCACCACGGCCGGGCTCGACTGGCGCGCGCACTCGCTTCTTAAGAAGCGAGCGAGCACGCGCGCCAGTCGAGCCTGGCTGTGTCTCCACATGGCTCTGACCTTTATGCGCTGTCCATTCGCCGCTCAGTTTCCGTTGAAGCGATAGATCGCACGATTCTTCGCCCGCTGCAACGGCCACGCCAGCATTTTGACAGTCGTTGTCTGCGGTCATTCGGTGTGATCTATTCATGTCTGCTTGTGCGCGATGACACCACGCTTGTAAATTCAGTTAGAAAGCGAATGTGTCCAAGTTTATGCGGCCGATAAAACTACTCTACTATCCCTACTCCGAATAGCTCTCTACCAATTTGCTATCGCAATTGATGCTTCGCCTTTCGGGCGAAACTGCGACATTTTTTTATAATGGGAACACAGTTCAGCTTCTAATATTTTTTTATTATTATTTCAGTTTAAAAGTGAAGCCAACTTTAAGGGGATCGGTGTAAGCTTGGTCTTTGTAAGCTGGCTTTTCCACGTTCAGCGTTGCAGTGAATGAAGCCTACTTGCCGTATGCGAACGATGTGAATGGGTCCCGATAACGCTATCGCGTTATACTCTTAAATGTGAAGCTTAAGCGTGCTTTAATTTTTATTATTACAATACCCACAGCACCTTGCGGCATTGCATAGGGGAGGGCGGGTGCAAAACAACGCTAACACAATCGATAAAAAGCAGGTAAAACAAGAAAAACAAAATAAAGCTAGTAAGCAAGCAACCGAAGATACAACAATTTAGGCACAAGGACACAATCACACAACCAAAAAAGGAAGCAACAGCTTTTACAATAACACCCCAAAGAGCTTTGTGGGTGTTAGCGTTGAGGCATGCAGGAGTGACGAGTTTAGAAGACGCTATTCGCATTTGCGAATAGCGTCTTGCACTTGCAGTGCCACTACGGTGTAAAAAAAAACTGTTATAAATATTAAATTAAACTATATCATTTTATGATAAGAAGAGTAATTTTGACTTTCAAATTTTTGCGTTTAATTACAATTTAGAGGTTATTCTATTAGCAGCAAGCGATTTGTTGCTGTTATTTTGAGTAACCAACTTTACGTGCCTTCATGTACCAGCCAAGCTAATCCATGTTAGGCCTACGAGCCATGAAATTGACTATCGAATTCGGAATCAGTGGCATCTAATGAATCAATTTTCATTACACACGTTAGCTGAGAGATAGCGATAACCACAATCACTTCTCCTAGCTTACGAACTTCACGCATTACCACGAATCGAGCCCAATTTGGTGCTCGGTTCAAGCCGTCGCCTCGAAGGGCGCCGCCGTGTTTGTTGATGCGAAGCTTTTGGGGCAGCTTTTGGGGCTCCTGCGAAATCAGTGAAATAGCGTGCCCGACACAAAACCTAAATGCAGCTTGCGTCTTGCGCATGCTTCGACACTATTTCTTTGGGGCCCCTACCTAAAACTCCCTAATTACATTAAAACGGATAGGCGGGCTAGTTGGTTTGGCATCATAATGAAACTTTTGCGCACACAACACGAAACCACAACGAAGAAGTACACAAGGACTAGCGGAGTGTACGCAGCGCTAGTCCTTGTGTACTTCTTCGTTGTGGTTTCGTGTTGTGTGCGCAAAAGTTTCATTATGATCCCTAATTACGATGCGCATTCCGTAAAGAGGAAGAAAATACATCAGGGGAGGTAATGATGGCAATATCATGCGGCAGTTAATTTTATTTGTGAAATGTTTTGGGGAAAAAGACACCCTGAAGTTCATTTTGCATCTTATCTCTTTGATTTTATTGGCGTGATCAAGACGCGGTGATAAGTAGTCGGGATTGCACAGATAATGCTCCCGATTAATACCCATCTTATTATGCAATATGCTGTGCAGAAATTTTAGTCTAAGGAATTTTCTTTGCTGCTGAAGTGGTTCCTATCCAAGGTTATCCTTTGCACTGGAAACACTAAAATTGCGGGAATAATTGGTGTGAACAAATCTCACAGCCAAATTCTGGATCCTTTCTACCTTATGAATGTCTACCTGCAGCCAAGGGTCTGAAACACAACAAGCATATTCAAGTACTGGCCTAATGTTTTATACAAGAGCTCTTTAGCGGCAAGCAGCAAGTTCTTGGCATTTCTGCGAAAAAAAACCCAACGCTCTGGAGGCCTTACTGGTAATGTAATCTATATAAAGACGCCAGGATAATTGCCAGCGTTTCTGCCTTAATGATGATGTAGGCACAATCATAAGAGCTCTTTTTCCTACTAAAACACATATACACAGACGTTAATATCCATGTGCCAAGTTGTGTTAGAAGGGTGGCAGCACTTCTAAGGAGCGTCTCTGACAAAGCACTAAGTGTCCAGCAGTGCCTCTGCCACAGCCTTCATGTCAATGTCTGGTGGTGTTTGAGAAGTGGACGGTGGTTGCTGCTGGTGCCACGCAACTAGGGAGCCTCGGCCAAAGCAAATTCGCGTTGGCACGCCCCTGTGCTGGCTTGGCCTGGCTTGATGCTTGTTGGTTAGTGGTGCACGTGGGAAGTAGGCAAAGCCAGCTGGGTACCTGCACAGAGATCACAGAGGGACTTTTGCCAAAATCTGATAGAAGGCAAGGCTGCAACAAGGAAAACATAGGACGCATACTGCCAAGAAGGTCTTGTTTACCCAGAAGTGCTGGTATGATGTACGCAAATTTTACTTTCCTGCTTATTCACTTATTACAAAAGCCAGCAGGTTCATACAGGCATTGTTGCAGTAGGTGAAATACAAGTAATGGAACAAAGAGCTGCCTCAAAATGCTAAGCTATGAGGCTCATTATGATGAATGCACAGAAAACACATGAACATTGAGTAGTGCAAGAAAGTACATGTGTGAATCGCACATAGTATCCATGCATTAGGGCTACAAAGTGCACTGTCGCAAAAATGTGAAAAACATTACGGCCATATCGGATCCCATAATGGCTTGTGGCAACTTATTTTGTCTTAATTTTTATGTGAAAAAAAAAAAAAAAAAACACCTTTGACTGTGTCAGTGCAGCATAAGTACTCAAGATATTAAGAGGCAGATACAGGTTTTCATCTGTTACTGCCCTTGCAGAAAAAATATGATATAAAAGTCCCAGTTTCATCATGTCCAGACGACACCTAAGGTCTTCCAGCCTGGAATTACCTTTATTTACACACACTTAACAATAGTCATAGTTTCATGCGCATATTTGGCAATACACTGTCATTTAACGCATCAGTACTGCCACGTGTCATAACCGTAGGAAACAGTGTTCCTGATAACATTGCGTGCTTAACAAATCGTGACGCCTTTCACGAAGCTTCTTGTAGAAACATTGTATAAGGATGACCTGCGTTCCTTCCCCGTTTTTCTTACTTGTATTTTTGCATTTTTGTGTGTGTGAGTATATTACTGTGTTTAAGTTGTCTAAAGCTTAGCCTAGACAAACATTTGTTTTACTTATTTTGTGACTGTCTGTATTAATATGTATATTGATTACTCCTGTTGTCCCAATGCTTGTCCTCCCTGCGACTCCTCCTTATATGCAAAATGGCAAAACCGCAAAATGGCCTGCATCAGTTCACTACAGAATGCTGTCCCCCTGTCAGTGATAATGGCCTCTGGCACACCGTGGTGCAGGACAATCTGACAAATAAAAATTTGGCGGCTTCCTCAGCGGTGGCTCTTGAGAGTGCGCACGTTTCTGCGCAGCGCGTCAAGTAATCCGTCGCAACAATAATCCATTTGTTCCCGGCGGTAGACGTCGGGAAAGGCCCAAGAAAATCCATTCCAACTTGCTGGAACGGTCTTGTCGAGGGTTCGATCGGTTGCAGGAGTCCGGCAGGTTTCGTTGGGGGAGTCTTGCAGCGCTGGCATTCTCTGCACGTACGGACGTAGTGCTTGACTTCTTCGGCATTACGGGGCCAGTAATAACATTCTCGAATCCGCGCAAGTGTTCGTGTACAGCCGAGGTGTCCGGATGTTGCTTCATCATGACACGCCAGCAAAATGTCATGACGTAAGGACGACGGCACAACAAGCAGATAGGCCTTCTTTGTAGGATCGAAGTTCTTTTTGACTAGAACACCATCTCTCAAATAGAATGCGGACACACTGCGCTTGAAGATTTGTGGGACGGTGTCACTTTGTCCCTCAAGGTAATCAATGAGGCCACTCAGTTCAGGGTCAACCCGTTGTTGCGTGACGAAATCGGAGGCGGTGACCATGCCCAGAAAAGGTGAATCGTCGTCTGTACACTCTGGTGGCTGCTTGGCGGGGGCTCGGGACAGACAATCTGCGTCTGAATGCTTCCTTCCGTTCTTGTACACTACAGAAATGTCGAACTCCTGCAGTCGCAAACTCCATCTTGCGAGGCGTCCAGACGGGTCCTTCAGGTTGGCAAGCCAACACAAGGCATGGTGATCGGTAACAACAGTACACGATCTGCCGTACATATATGGGCGGAATTTTGATGTTGCCCACACTATTGCCAAACATTCTTTTTCGGCGGTGGAATAGTTCAACTCTGCCTTCGATAAAGAGCGACTGGCATAGGCGATGACCTGTTCTCGTCCATTCTGTCTCTGCACAAGAACGGCGCCACATTTTCCGCAGTTTCCGCGTTTTCATCGAAGTGCGCCAAAATGGGCGGTGATTGGAGACGGCGCTGCAGCTCTCGAAACGCTTGCTCTTGTGGCGCATGCCATACGAAAGGGACGTCCTGTTTTGTCAGGCGGATCAGCGGCTCTGCGATCTGCAAGAAGTCTTTGACGAAGCGTCTATAGTAGGCGCAAAGTCCGAGAAACCTTCTGACACATTTCTTTTCACGGGGCTGCGGGAAGTGCCGCACGGCAGCTGTCTTCTCAGGGTCTGGTAAAACGCCGGCAGAGCTGACACCTTGGCCCAGGAATTTGAGCTGCTCGTAGGCGAAGCGACATTTTTCAGATTTCAGCCTAATTCCAGAAGACTTGATAGCACGCAATACCACTTCTAGCCTACTAAGGTGCTCCTCGAACGTAGAAGTGAACACAATGACATCATCAAGATACACCAGACAAGTCTGCCATTTCAGCCCAGCCACGGTGTCCATTACTCTTTGGAAGGTTGCGGGGGCAGTGCAGAGTCCAAATGGCATGACTTTGAACTGGTATAATTCATCTGGTGTAATGAACGCAGTCTTCTCGCGATCCCTTTCGTCAACCTCCACCTGCCAATAGCCACTCTTTAGGTCCATAGATGAGAAGTATCTTGCATTGCAAAGGCGATCCAAGGCGTCGTCAATTCGAGGGAGCGGGTAGACATCCTTTCTCGTGACCTTGTTGAGTCGGCGGTAATTGACACAGATTCTTAAGGCGTTGTCTCTCTTTTTCACAAGCACGACGGGGGAAGCCCAAGGGCTTTGAGAGGGTTCGATGACGTCGTCATGCAGCATTTCTTTTATCTGTTTCCGGATTGCTTCGCGTTCTTTCATGGACACGCGGTACGGCGACTGGTGAATAGGCCGTGCACTTTCATCTGTTATGATTCGGTGCTTCGTAAGCGTCGTCTGGCGAATCTTCGACGATGTAGCAAAGCAAGCCTGGTAGGTATGAAGCAGTTTCTGCAGCCGTTCTTGGTCTATCTTGCGACAGCACAGGGTTCACATCGAATGAAACGTCAGAAGGTCAAGGTGCCAGTTCGTTTTCGATCGTGAGGATGTTGGCTATGTCCAGAATAGTTTCGAAGAGCGCCACCATGGTGCCTTTGGTGAAATGACGATATTCCGAGCAGAAATTTGTTATCAGTATGCTGGCTGTTCCTTCGATCAGGTGGACGATCCCTCTTGCTACAGACAACCCCCGCTCAAACAGCAAACTTGGGTTCGCTTCGACCAATCCCTCGACGCAGCTGCAATTGTTGGTACCCACTGCGATCATAGTACTCGAGCGGGGTGGCAACGTGATATGCTCATTGAGGATCGCGAGTGAAGCAGATAATGCAGAACTTGGATCTTGTGCGATGGCGTTGTCTGGTGAAAGACTTATGGTCTGTGCTTGTAGATTAATGACCGTGCTGTTCTCCGAAAGGAAGTCTACGCCGAGAATGACGTCACGGGAGCACTGTTCTAGAACGATGAAAGCGGTAGGGTACGTGTGTCCTCTCACCGCTACACGAGCCGTACATCTTCCTTTTGGTGTTACGTGACCACCTGTTGTTCGTATCTGTTGGCCGTCCCAAGTGGTAAGAACTTTCCTTAGCTGAGTGGCGAACACGGCGCTCACGACGGAGAAATCAGCGCCGGTGTCAACCAGCGCAAACACAACATGGTTGTCTACCTTGACTGCTAGGTCCGTGGATTTGGTTCTGGTATTGCAGGTGTGTCGTTGTGTGACGTCGCGGCTTTGTCGGGACTTGCTACTGATGTATCGCTTGGTCTCGTCGGAGGCATGAAGATTATGTTGTCGCGCCGTTGACGCATTTTGTTCGTATGTGGCAGGCGTAGTTACACCACTGGAACGTTGCGGCGGGGGAGGGGCTTCAGCAGTGCGACGAGCAGCAACCGTGCCTCCCATCGGTTGCCGTCTTCAGTTTCCCAAGCGAGGGCTGGGGGACCTTCTCCGCTCTGGTCCCACGTAGCTAGGGCGGCGCGAACCAGAACGGTGGGATGAGGGCGACGGCGACCTGTAGCGGCTCATTTGCGAATTCTGCCTTTGTAGGTAGTGCTCTCAAGCGGCCTTTGGCCAGGTTGCGGACGTGGAGCGCCGATAGGGAACCCACGGATGCCGAAGTTCCTATAGTAGCACCGACGGTATACATGGCCGGGCGCGCCGCAGTGTAAACATAGAGGACGCTGGTCTGGAGTCCTCCAGACGTCGGACTTTCTCGGCGTTGCCTGTTCGACCATATGCGGGCCGTTGTTTGGTCGCGAGCGTAGCAGTGGTGTGTACGTCGGTCTGGTCGGGCTCACTTGGTGTTGCACAGCGGAGGCATATGACATGACTTGAGGGGCTCGAGACTTGTGTATTCGGTTGCTTGGTGCGGCTGAATGGGTTGCCCCGTTCCCAGTGCCTGCTGGACTTCTTGTCTGATAACGTCGCTGATCGCTGCGACTTGAAGACCGGAGCTAGGGAACATTTCGCGGAGTTCCTCTTGTACTACAGCCTTGATTGTGTCTCGAAGGTTGCTCATGCTCATAGCGTCGAATTCCATGGGAGATGTGCCGTGGACTTGAGCAGGGCGCCCATACTGTCTTCTTCAAATGTTGAGTGTTTTTTCGATGGCTGCGGCTTCAGTGAAAAATTCGGCGACAGTTTTTGGTGGGTTCCGCATAAGGCCAGCAAAAAGCTCTTCCTTCACGCCTCTGATAAGAAAACCGAGCTTCTTTTCTTCCGGCATTTCTGGATCTGCTCGACCAAAAAATGCTTCATTTCTTCTACGAAGACGGCCACGCTTTCGTTGGGGAGCTGGAGACGTGTTTGAAGTTGTCTCTCTGCCCTTTCCTTGCGAAGGACACTTGTAAATGTCAGAAGAAGGCTTTACTTGAAGTTTTCCCATGTCCTGAGCTGGGATTCTTGGTTGATAAACCATGTACGTGCCGACTCCTCCAGCACGAAGTAAACGTGTTGCAACTTCGCGTCGTCATCCCACTTGTTGTAGCTCGCCACGCGCTCGAATTGTTCGAGCCAGTCCTCAGGATCATCGCAGGGGGTTCCACGGATTGTCGGTGGCTCGCGTGGTTGCTGCAACACGACGGCGGTAGAAGTGAGGGGCTCGCTTATCTTGTCTGTCGGGGCCTCTTTCGTAGGGTGTGTCTTCTCTGGCAGGAGGCCGTACTCAGGGGAGAGCCCAAGATTCCGGCGGCTTCTTCGTTGGTCGTCTTCTTCTGGTTGATGCAGACTGGTGTCGCGAGTGCCCGAACGAGCGCTGGACATACCCAGCGCCTCCACCAGTTGTCACGAGTGATGCTAGACACCGGTAACTACAGTAGGCGAGCGTACGGCAAGACAAAGTTATTGAGGCGAACTTGTGCCCCGCATAACCAAAAACCAACTGTAGCCCAGTAAGAGCAACATGTGCGAGCACGGACGGCGATCGGCAAAAACAGAGAGCATCACCAATGTGCAGGCAGTACTTAAAGGCTGCGAAGGGACATGCGTAGTACTATCGCGAGAGATAGCGCGAGTTGCCCTGCCTGATACGATGGGCCCATCGTAGGTACGAAGCTGGTATCACGGTAGGTTTGCGTGAGTGCTTAAACGCGATAGCAATCGTCATGTGAAAGTCATCGGAACAGATGTAAACACCATAAGGCACGTGGCAGTATACTGCCTTACGATTTAAAAAGTAAACATTGCAATGTACTGAAGAGTGGTATTTTATTGAGCCGCAATAACTACAATTATGTTATATGACTAATATTGCAATTCTTTTTAGCACCTTTTGTTATTCCTTGATTCATGAGAAACAAAGAAAGTGCCTTGTTGTGTTGAATGCCAGTGTTGTTGTATGGCAGTTTTCTTTTCTATATTTTTCTTTTGCTTTCTTTTTTCCTGTTTTTCCCATGCTCATGGGTAATTTTTACAATCCACTTCCTGTTTGGGCCTGTGCAAAGGCCTACAGTATTGTTAAATAAATAAATAATAAATGTATAATGTTCCCACTCCTGCTATAGCCCTATATTGGGCTGCAGTATGTGTAAATAAATAAATAAAATCTTCTTCCACAGCTGGCAAACTTGAAAGCGATCGTCTTACGCGGCGGACAGACACACTCGGACAGTTTTCTCATTGGGTAACCATAGAAATGCTTACGCATTTAAAATGCATTTGTTATAGAGGCTTTACAAATTACCTCTGAGCAGTCTAGTCTATCGTCTTCGTTTTATTGATCATCGTCTTTCTCACTCTGCTTGCAGCACCGCTGTAAGCTTATGCCTAAGGAGCGAAGGAAAAACACGGCTAACCCGAATCGACGCCAGAATAGAACCGCCAGCTGTGGCTTCACGTGCCAAGGCGCCGTGGCCAGTGCCGATTTCTTCTCATGCGGGCGCGCGCTATCCGGGTTCCATGCGCCGCCCAAAGGAGGGTGCTACAGGGCCCCCCGCCTAGATTGGAAGTCGAAACCGGACAGAGGGCCAACTGTGGCACTCTAGCATGAGGTCGGGTGGCGATGCGAGGCTTTCCGTCGTGGTCTCCACGTAAGCCAGCTTGAGGTGGTCCAAGCCGACTGTCTCTTCCCAGCCATTTTGTAGGAGGGTGGCAGTTTTCAGGGTGCAGCAGAGGACGCGGAATGGTCCGTTGTAGGCCAGGGTTAACGGTAGTCGGACAGCATCTTGGCGCACGAAGATTATATTGCGCTGGGATGGACAGGGTGGAGTTGGTCGGAGATCTTTAACACAGCCGAGGAGGTGTTGTAGGAATTGTTGTGGCTCAGCTGGTAGCTGCGTTGATGTAAACAAGTCTTCGGGGAGACGCAGAGAACTGCCAAACACGAGCTCTGCTGCCGAGCACTGTGGGTCTGCCCGGAGGACGGCTCGTAAACCCAGGAGCACAAGGGGCAAGGCACAATCGAGGCGGGTAGTCAGGGCGGTCTTCAGTTGTCGGTGAAGGCATTCCGCCATGCCATTGGCACAGGGGTGATACGCAGAGGTACGGCAATGCCTGGCACCAAGAATGCGATTAAAGCAAGCAAACAGGGAGGACTCAAATTGGCGTCCACGATCTGTTGTCACGGTGCCAGGACAACCAAAGTGCGATACCCAGGCAGAAATGAAAGCGCGGGAAACCGTCCCAGCGGTGATGTCATGAATGGGAGCAGCGCCCGGCGAATGTGTGAAGCGGTTGACCATGGTGAGCATATAACGGTAACCTTGAGAAATGGGTAGAGAGCCCACAATGTTGAGGTGAACATGGTCTAAACGACCTGGTGGAAGGAAGGCTTGGGGAGGCGTCTTGGTCAATGGTTGGAGATGCAGAGTCAACCGCGGCTATACGAGAAAGGGCATCTGCGGACGTGTTGTTGGCACCTTTCACATGGCGGATGTCGGTTGTAAATTCCGAAATATAAGCGTGATGGTGGAGTTCGCGTGACATGTACTTGAATGAGTTGGTACGGAAAACTAATGCCAGTGGCTTATGATCGGTCAGCACGTAAAACGGGCATCCTTCCAGAAAATGACGAAAGTGCTGTATTGCAGTGTAGATGGCTAGTAGCTCTCGACTGAAGATGCTGTAGCGGGTCTCAGCAGGAAGTAGGCCACGCTGGATGCATCCACCATCAACCGAGTGAATGGATAAGCTGCATGGATGGATAAGAAGCACGGTGTTCGCGACTGCTTGCTTGGCCGCAGTAAAGGCGGCCAGGGCTTCTGATGACCAAGAAATGGCAGAGGACGGGCCGGCAGTTGACTGAAGGAGCTTGGTGAGCGGGCGAAGCAGCTCTGCACAGTGCGGTATAAAGCATCTGGAAAAATTCACAAGCCCCAGGAATTGGCGTAACTGGCACAGTGTTGTAGGCTGGGGATAATCCTGGATGGTCTTGACGTGGGATAGGAGAGAGCGTATACCTTCGGATGATATTTGATGGCCCAAAAACTCGAGCTCAGATGCGCTGAAAACGCACTTGGAGGCATTCGCAACCAGATCGTACTGCTAAAGACGTTGGAACAGAGCATGTAGGTGGTACTCATGCTCTTCGTGCGTAGGGCACGAAGCATGTTTGTGTACCTTGATGAGGACGTCATCAAGGTACACAAACACAGTAGGAAGGCACCCCGCGTGACCTCAGAGATGAACCGCTGGAAGGTTTGAGCCGAATTGCGGAGTCCAAAGGCATCCGCACGTACTCAAACAAACCAAAGGGCGTCATGATGGTGATCTGAGGTATGTCGGCAGGCTCGAAGGGAATTTGGTAGTACGCCTTAACCAGGTGCACTTTGCTAAAAATGGTGTAGCCGTCGAGACGCGATGTAAAATCTTGGATGTGAGGCAGTGGATAGCTGTCGTGGACAGTATTGGCGTTGAATGCTCGATAGTCTCCGCAGCTACGCCAGTCACCTGGATCACGCTTGGGCACTAGATGCAGCGGAGAAGCCCACGCGCTGGACGACGGGCGTATAATGCTGAGCTGCAGCATATGGTCGAACTCCCGTTTGGCGAGAGCTAGACGGTCCCCAAACAAGCAGCGTGGTTGAGCGGCTGCTGGTGGGACACGGGTGACGATGTGGTGTGTCACTGTATGTTTAGGCGGCTGAGTGAGGTTGCATGGCTTTGTTAACTCCGGAAAATCCGCCAAGATTTTTTCGAACCGAAAGGAAGGTATCAGTGTGCAGATGCCCATGCACCCATATGGGTGCAGATCGGACAGGACTCCAGAGATGGAGAGACGAGTCAGACCGTCTGTGAGGCGACGTTACTGCCCGGTGATGTCCAAGTCGAAGTATGAGAGGAAGTCCGAGCCGATGATCGGCTGAACCATGTCTGTGATAACGAAGACCTGCCGAAAAGTGCGGCGAAGGCTGAAGTCGAGGGTGAGAGATCGGAGTCTGTGCATCGCTATAGACGAGGCGTTGGCAGCCCAAAGTGAGAGAGAGTTTTCACTCTCTCGAGTGAAGCCGACGGGAGCGGACGTGTCGAGTTGAGGTGCTGTTTCAGCACAGCAGGAGCAGCGTGCCAAAGAGATAAGTTTTCTTATTTTATAGTTCCTCTTTGTTTTGTTTTTTGTAGGAGGGTTAGCCTAGCCAAGCAATCTTTATAACTTATTTTAATGCTTTTTCACTTTCTTGGTCTTCGAGCTTAGGTAAAAGTAGGTAACAAATTGTGTTTTTTTTTTTGTTTTTTGTTTTGGTCACATCCACGCCTTGATAGTACGAGATGATGGTTGGTACTCGGGGAAACCCACGCGTGCGTTGTTCTGAGTGCGAGCGTTCTTACGCGTTGGAAGAAACGCGGTTTAAGTCTGCACGCGAAGCGAACGGTGCCGATTTTATCTGTAGGATGTGTGTGCTAGGTCGCGGCTAGACCGTCTCGAGCAAGAGAAAGATAAGCTAGCTAAGCGGGTTGGAAAGCTTGAAAAGGAACTTAAAGGTGAGCAGAAACAGAGGGAGGAGGTAGAAGAAAAGCTAGTTAACGTAGAGATGCAGCTGAGGGCCACCATTCAGCAAAGCAATGGTGAACCCATCGAGGCGAGCACCGCGAACGGAGCTGGCTCCGATGCGAGTGCAGAGACAGCCGAACCCGCCACGCCGGGAGGCAGTGGCGGAACCGTCAGTGATAGTCACGAGGGGGATACCACTGACGCACCCGCGGAAGAGAAAGCCAAGGGCAAGGATAAGACAGGAGGGGAGGGCATTGTGACCTCGGGGGCAGCTTTCGGCAGTGAGGGGGAAGAAAAGCGTCGAGTAGTCTTTGTTGGGGATTCCAACAGGCGTAGAGTAGAACGGCGATAACAGAGAGGGTAGGTGCAGGCGAACGAGTCCAGGTTAGCGCGCTTCCAGGAAAGCCGATTAGAGAGGTGATAGCGAAGGCCAAGGAACGCATGTGGGACACAATGGAGGAGAGACACCTAGTGGTGATAATGGGCGGAGTGATTGATGTACTACACGGACGAGGAGCAGGGATCACAAAGCAAATAGCCAAAGGGGTCACAGACCTGCGGAATGTTTCAAAGGAAGTGCAAATCGTGGTGTGCACGGTGCCAGAGGTTGAAAGGCAGGGCTATGAAATTGAAAGGGCAATTCTTGCAGTAAACAGTGAAATTTGGACTCTAGCTAAAGCAATGAATTTTACGGTCATTGACATCAACCGAGAAGTGCACCGAGCAGGCAGCGAAGGCGCTTTTGTGGTTGACGGGATACATTTTAGTGAAAGGGTAGCAACACCGGTCGGACGTCAATTCGCAGCGCGAGCTGTAGCTTTTTTAGGCGGGCCCCAGGCAATCAGGAAGCAGGATTAAGTATTGAACGTAGCGAAACACCAGTAAAGGGCAGAATTAGACGACCAGGAGTCAGGAAAAGACGCAGAAAGGATAAGAATAGAGAAGGTAAAATTTGCTACATTAACATGCAGGGTAGTCGCAAGCAGGAAAAATGGCTGGAAATTCAAGCGCAGCTGAATGATGAAGCGATAAGTGTGTACGCCTTGACCGAAACGCATCTAAGAGATTTGGAGCAGCCACCTGTTGTTCACAATTTTGTATGGGAAGGGTGCAACAGAATGACCGGGTCAAGGAAAGGCGTAGGCGTAGGCGTACTAATTAGGCGAGGTCTTAAGTGACAAAGGGTAAACGAGACATGTAAAGAGCATTTATGGATTAGTGGCACATGGCAAGGAAAAAAGACGTGGCTGGGAGTAGCTTACCTATGGACAGGTAGTGATAGCAGAGAAAAAAATAAGGAATTGGTTGATTGCATTAGAAGCGATATTGATGAGTTCAGTAAATCAGGCCAGGTATATTAGTGGGAGATATGAACGCGCACATGGACGATTTAGATGGATATACTGATTACAACGGCTCTCTGGTGCTGGATCTGCGTGATGAACAGAACCTTATAGTAGTTAACAGGGAGAATAAGTGTCATGGACAGGTAACGTGGCAATGCGGAAACAGGCAGTCATGTATCGACTACGCCTTAGTCTCGGAAATGGTCTATGAACAGCTAGACCAAATGATAATAGACGAAAATGGAAAAAATAGCCTGGGAAGCGATCATAGACGTTTAGCATTAAAGTTTGGGCGAGATACTAGCGCAGAACATGAACCCATAACCTCAGAGTTTTTAAAAATGAATGACGAGCAAATAACAGAGATCGCAAACAACATAGAGAAGAAAATTGAGGATTTTCCTACAGCAGTCTGGGAATATAAGAAACTGGTGGACATTATGCAGCATCAAATAAGGCGGACACGGCAAAACAATTGTTGCATTGGCAAGAGGAAACCACGTAAGTGGTGGAACAAGGAAATAAAACAAGCTATAGAAGAGCGTAAAGAGGCATCTAGGGCTCATCGAGAAGCCAAAAAGTTGGGATTACAAGAAGAAGAGGTGCTCCTTAGATGGAATACATACCGAGAAAAGAAAAGGGTTGCGAGTGAGCTCGTGCAAGACAAGATTAAATGCGCAAGTGAACGTTGGGTGCATAACATTCACAAAAGAGACAAAGGCGCCCCAAAAAGATTCGGGAACCATATAAAAGCACTTGGAGCTCCAACTAAAAACTCGCAAACGGCTATAAGGGATGAAGACGGTAACATCTACGAAGGAGATGATGCGATGCGGTACATCACAGACGTTATTAGGGATAACTTTGGCACGAGAAAAAGCGTAGTTCAGAGAACAGATCCAGCAACAGCAGAGAGGCCAGAGAGATCAAAATTTAGCATAGAAAACTTTTATTAGAAAAAGGCAGCAGAAAATGTCCCTAACAACACGGCAGCAGGACCCGATGAAATACCAATACAGCTAATCAAAAACCTCGGTCCAAAAAGCAAGGCACTGCTGACTAATGCCATAGAGCAAGTGATTAGAACAAAGAAAATTCCCGTTGGATGGCGTGAAAGCAAGATGAATCTCATCTACAAAGGCAAAGGAGATAAGGATAAGACGCGCTCGTACAGGCCAGTTACAGTAATGTCGGTGATATATAGAATGGCAATGCAAGCCATAAAATTAGAACTGTCGAAGTGGGTGGAGAAAAACGATGTATTGGGGGAACTACAGAATGGGTTCAGGCCAGGCAGACACTTAGAAGACAATATGTTTGTTCTAACTCAGTGCATAGAGATTTCAGTAGCTCAGAGAAGACCATTATGGATAGCATTTCTAGATATTAAAGGAGCTTATGACAACGTAGACAGGAAATTGTTGTGGGATATTCTTCAATACGAAGGCATAGATGACGATTTCGTGTAGCTGCTGAGGGAGATATATCGAGACAACCAAGTACAAGTGGCATGGGAAGGGAGAAAAGGAAATAAAATGGTGGGAATTCACCAAGGATTGAAGCAAGGATGCCCTCTGTCACCATTGTTGTTCACGCTTTACGTCAAGGGTATAGAAAGACGACTGAAAAACAGCGAATTAGGTTTTGATTTATCCTACATGCGTAATGGACAAATGGTGCAACAGAAGGTCCCCGGACTGATGTACGCAGACGACATTGTGCTACTAGAGGACAATAAAAAAGATTTACAGATACTTGCGAATATCTGTGGGAATGCAGCAACAAATCTAGGCCTTAAGTTTAGCACAGAGTAATCAGGAATTATGATCTTTAATGAACACACGAGTAACTTCGTGGTGTCAATTCAACAGCAAGTAATACCCATAGTGAAGCAATACAAGTGCCTCGGCGTACACATAAACAAAGGAAAGAATTACTCAAACAATCACCAAGATACAGTTAAACCTGGATATAACGAAATTGACAAATTCCCGAAAAACTTCGTTATAAAGAGGATTTCGTTATATGCAGGTTCGGCACGAAAATTCGCAAAATAAACGTTTACCGTATTTACTCGATTCTAACGCGCCCTCAATTGTAACGCGCACCCGTTTTCCTTTTCCGTCGAAGCACTCATCCTTGGAATGTCACACCAGGTACCGGATGCGTGGACGCGTGTCGTTTCGCACAAGCGCGAGGCATCGGAAACGAAGAGCGAGCGTCACGATGGCGTCGTAGCGTCGTATAGTGTTACAGTAGAACCTTGCTGTTACATTCCCGGGGGCTGCGTTTTCCCGGCTGTTACGTTGTTTTCGGCCGGTCCCGGCACAGCTCCCATAGAACTCAATGCATTGGTAACCCCGCTGTTGCGTCGCAACTATGGGACCGTTCCCGCATCATACGTTGCGAACTGCCACCCTGCGCCGGCCCGAGCGGCCATTTTGACTTTACATGTCGCTTGGCTTGGTGGCTTGACAGTGGCATTGGCCGCCCAAAGTGCCGGGGCGACAACTATGACGTATTTTCGGTTTCCGCCAGCAAAAGTATGGCCCTTGAGATCCGCATTTGCTATATAAAGATGGTGTCCATGACGCGTTGTGGCCTTAAAATTAAAATTGGTTTGGCTCGTAGATATTCCGTATATAAGGGTAAAGCCACGCTAGCGGCAAAAAACGCGCGCGTCATGCAGCGAGCGGCAAGTTGCCGGGCGTCAGCGCCTTGCCGCGAGGCCACCGTGGCGCGCGATCTCCCGCTCTCCGAACGGGCGAGCAACACCGCGAGCGCTCGTTGTTTCATGCGAGAGACCACGATCGTAGATTGAAAACTCGGCGCGGACCGGCGGCGTTCCGGTTGTGATGGCGGGATAGCGGGGCGGCGGGCGGTCGAGCAGGCCGTATCTTGAAAGCGATCTGAGTTGGGGCAGAGTCTAGCAGTGTAGGTGCGTCGCCGGCTCGTAGCTTTCTGCGTGCTGTGTTTTCTCGGCGCTCAGTTTGCGTTTCAGCGATAGACAACAGCACGAAGGTCACTTCGCTCGCTTCTCCAGCGGCGCTTCCACACGCCGCAAGCGTTTGACAGCGCGTGTCCGCGCTCATCGAGTCTGATGTGCCACAGCGTGTACCGGCGCGTCGGCAACATCAGCTGGAAAAGGAGAGAGTGCCGGCTTGGCAGGCTAGGCCAGCTGCAGCAAGCGGCAGGATCAGATTTGAATTAAGGGCGGGGGAAAGGTCACGCCCGCGGCGGCAACATCGCCGGGTCGAGGGATGCAGGGCCGCCTCGCACACGCACGCACGCACACGTGCGCTCGCTTCGCATTCCATCGCGGCGGAGAAGGTGCATCCGGTTGCTGCTCGCGCAAAAATGACAAAATTTGGGGCGAAATCTCTAGGTGGTCGGGGGGGGGGGGGGGGAATTCGTTATATCGAAGGGGTGTCCCACTGCCACTTCGTTACGTAGAGGTCTCAAATACATGTGCTTCTATGGAGTAATGGCGGGGAATCGAAAAACTTCGTTATATGCAGGAATTCGTTATATGGAGGTTCGTTATAAGCAGGTTTAACTGTAATCTGAAAATAAAGGGGAAGCGGAATGCAGCAATAATGAAACACAGAGCACTGTGGGGCCACAATAAGTATGAGGTGGTGCGTGGAATCTGGAAAGAAGTAATGGTGCCAGCGCTAACATTCGCAAATGCCATTACATGCTTAAAATCAGATATATTGGTGGGTTTGGAAGTTGACGAAAGATCAGTAGGCCGGTTGGCTTTGGGAGCCCACGGTAATACCACAAATGAGGCAGCGCAGGGTGACATGGGTTGGGCCTCTTTTGAAGTCAGAGAAGCACAGAGCAAAATTAGTTTTGAAGAAAGGCTCAGGAACATGGATGAAAATAAATGGGCGGCTAAAGTGCACAAGTATGTCTACATGAAAAGCGTGGACACAGAATGGAGGAAGAGGTCAAGGAAGTTGGCAACCAAGTACAGGATAATCGAAACTGCAAATAGACAACCAGGAGTCATCAGAAAGAAAGTGAGAGAAATAGAGACCGTGAATTGGATGCAAAGAATGGAAACAAAAAGGACAATAGAGATTTACAAGAATGAGAAGAAAGAAATTAAAAGGGAAAATCTGTACGATAACACAAAGGGCAGTGCCTTTTGCTATTTGAGGCTCGAGCCAGTTGCCTAAGGACGAAAACATATCGGAACAAATATTCGGAACTAGATGAGACATGTGCATGCTGCAGTAAAGATCCAGAAACCACTCAGCACATCCTGATGGAATGCGATGGGATCTACCCAGCGAGAACCGTAGGTAACGTGCAACTCCCAGAAGCGCTTGGTTTCAAAGTTGAAGGAAACATAAACAGATCAGCCGTAGAGATCAGCAAGAGACGATTGGAGTACTGGTGGAAAAAAAGCAGGGAAAAGATGGATACGACCTGATCTCTTAAAATCATAGGCAGCGGCACAAGGTAAATTTTTGGAAAAATAAAAATAATGAGAGGTATACGAACATGCTAGATAAAGAACATGTATTGTATACCTGATTAAATCAAGCAGGCTAGGTGACTATTTGTCGCCGCCCCGTTTCAAAGGGGATGCCAATAAATCATCATCATCATCATCATCGATGGCCCTGGTGCCCTGGAACGATCAGCCTTAGTCGGGGGGGAACCACGCTGATTACCGCGCCCGTGTCTATGAGGAACCGGGCGCCTGAGAACTTGTTACCATAAAAAGGCGGCTGGGACGAAAAACGAGACCAGACGCCGCCATCAGTGATCCCGGTGGGCGTTTCCCAGCCACGAAGAGAGAAGTGTGCACTTTGTGGCGCAGTGGCGGAAACGCCGGTGGTACCAGCAGAGAGGGCGAGGGCTGGGACTCCGAGCTTGACGTGTGCGCGAAAAAGCGCGATGACCGAGACGAGGCGAACGGGTCTCCTGACAGCGGCTCCGAAGTGTGGCGAGTGATGCGGCGAGCTCGTCGATGCGAGCCTCAAGGTCGCGATATCGCCGGCTCTGTAGGTGGTAAGACAACGGGGTGATGGACGGGGAGGTCGCCTCATGAACCTGGTCGGCGAGTTCCACCAGGCCGTCGAGGGTGATGTCACCGGCCACCTCGAGGATGAGGCGGATAGGCTGAGAAAGGTGCGTTGAAAGCAACTCTGAGTGGGTGGGCACGTTGCGCTCCCCGAGAGGCTGTCGCCTCCGGCAGCTCCTTACCAAGTCGCCTTACCAAGTCGCCAAGGGCCTCCTTGGTAAGGAGCTGATGGAGGCAGGTGCGTTCTGACAGCATGAATCTCTCCAGCACCTTGGTCTTGAGGTGCTGATATGGTGTAGCGCCCATGGGGGTGGAGAGGATGTCCGATCTCGCCGGCAACAACAGGAGGAAGGACTGAGGCAACGTGGTAGTAGCACGTCGTTTCTGAGGTAATGGGGTAGATGCAGAATTGTGCCTCGATCTGGTGAAACCGAATTTGGGGGTTCTGGAGCCAGAAGGGACGAGACGTCCTGCGCACGTGAGTCCTGTTCAGTGGAGGGTGCGGGCGGATCAGCCAGTGTATTCGTCCTAGGTCACCACTTGTAGGCTTATGCCTCAGGAGCGAAGAAAAAACACGGCTGACCCGAATCGATGCCAGAATAGAACTGCGAGCCTTGGCACGTCAAGCCACGGCCAGGCGCCGTCTTTATTTTCTTCTCATGCGGGCGCGTGCTATCCGGCTTCTACGCGCCTGCCCAAAGGAGGGCGCGTAACCACAAGAAGCAGTCAGAAGCGAAGCTTTAAATTTCAGTACGCACATATGTACTTGGGCCATGGTCAACAAAACGAAAGTAAAAAAGAAACACAGATGAAGCACATTTCATGCTGCTCGCATGCGAAAAATTACCCTGCACTTGTGTCGAGGCAGGCGCTACATTGATATCAGTGGCAATGTAAAGCCAAAGATATTGAGAGTTCAAGCTTCTTTTTTCTTTATAATCTGCCGTGATATATCGGCAAGGTAAATATTACATATTTTGAACAGTGTACTAAGTATAGACCACTTATAACGTAACCGCTTATAGTGCAGGACCGGATATAGTGCGGTCTTTTCAGACTCCCATTAATTTTCCCGCAGGCGCAGTAAGCACTATGGATCGGTAGTCTTTCGTTGTCTGCAACCGTGCGCTGCAGCGCTTCGGATAGCAGCGAAGCCAACTGATCAAGCCTTTTTAACCGGTGACTACTTGGTCACACACTGACAGCCAGCCGTTGCAAAGCTGAAAGAAAATTAGACGAGGCAAAATATTAACTCGCAGATATTTTTGTCGTTTCAACTTGCAAGACCAACCTGATAATGTTGTTTTACGGAAGTCTCTTTGTGGTAAAGCTATATTAAAGAATATTTTTCTGTGTGCAGTACCCATCTCATTTGTACTAATGCATATTCGAGTCTCTGCAGTGCATAGGCTGAACAAAAAATATGCAGACGCCTTTAAAGAACATATTACTTTGTAAAGAGCCATCACTCGAGCTATCGTTGAATCATTGGAATCGACGCGCACAGTAAAAGATTTTTGACGCGGGCAAATCTTTATGAAACTAGAAGGTGAACAAAAGACGGCATTGTCTATGCTGCTGACAATTAGGGCCATTTATCGGATTATAAATCTATCCAGTCACTTTCCTTCCAGCTGGAAGGAAAGTGGCTGCTATTCAATATGAATTACGCGAGCTGCTTGCTTCGCGACGATCCGAAGCACGGCAGTCTACTGTAGAAGACGAAAAAGCACCGCCTACAGTGCTCACTGCGCCTGCGCGACACTCACTGCAGCCGCCAGCCGGCGGTGGTGCCGAGCAGATGCCACGCGTTCCGTTGTTCCCTTTAACAATGGACCGTTCTGTACGTCACCAACACGTGTTACTACGAGGTGAAAGACCCAAACTCTCCTCTCGCTCCTAACTCCTTTCCAAATCATTTTTTTTTCACGCATGCGCATTGGTTCCTGCGGAAAGCCCTCCTGGGCACGGACGGACGTTTTGTCTATGCATATGCTGCTTCGCTGTAAAACATGTAGAGCATACCTGATTAAATTAAGCAGGCTAGGTGACTATTTATCACCGCCCTGTTTCAGAGAGGATGCCATTAAATTATCATCATCAGCACCTGAAATTTCTCTGGCCTGAACGACTGCAGACGGTGACGTTCTTCCCCAGACTCATGGTCCACACACACGCACAAGTTCTCCGCTTTTGCAAGGTCCCGCGTTCGCTGTCTGTGTTCACGTTGTTTGTATTCATACAGCTGCTGTTGACACCTCTCCGCTTTGTTAGCTTTGTTTCTCCGGCGTGAACGCGCTACGCCGCACCCCTGTCTTTTCCGGGTAACGGTAAGAGGCAACCGATGACACCCCGAGGGGGATCTACGTAAGTTAATAAGGCGTGAAGGCGCTCGCGCGGACATGGGTGTGCTTGACAAAAGGGACGTCCCCTCATTCACTAGCCACCGCCGCCAGGACGATTAAGGCACGGCCGGCACCAGGAGGTCCAAGATGCTCATGAGAAAAAATAACTATGGCAACTTCGCGACACCACACCTCTACAGAAAACAGCTAAGCTTGTGAGCGAGCTAGCTTTACTTCTACATGGCTGCTACCACTGGTACTTGTGAAAAATACCTTTGAAGAATGCTGGTAGCCACATTTTTTGCAACCGGGCTATCACCCTGTCAGCGAGGGGCGATGCCGAAATCTGAGGGGGGGACATCCGGACATCCCCCTGGATCCACGCCCGAGTTGGATCCTAATTGCACAAAAATGACGGTAGTGGTCAAGAAGGCAGAGTGTTAGGGCTAACCCAAGGGCAATTTAGGGAACGGACCAGTTGGATATTTGAGTTTGCAATTGTTCTAGGACACACAGCTTGAATTAAGGAGATGGTCGATCAAGAATTTTCGAAAGGGTGTACCAAAGAGGAAGATGGTGACGCAGCCTCGATTTCGCAGTGCATGACACATGCAAGGCTGTCAGTAATGGATGGCTGAAAGGACAAAGAGTGCAATCGCATGACAATGTAGAGGAGGTTTTGGGAAGTTGCATGAACTTTTGGATGATGCGACAACTTCTTGCATCTTAGAAGCTGTGGCACTTGTCGATAATTTTGTAGACAGTTGAGCAGTCTTCAAACAGAAGCAAGCAGAATGCATCATTGGTAATGCTTTTCAGAATGAGGCTTACTTTGTCAGCCTAGGACATACTAACAATGATGCGGTGGCAAAGAGCTAGAACACCACAGATGTAAGCAACATAGGATTCGATAGGTACCTGAGCTTGACCGGAGAGTTCTTTCAACTGGCAACCAGCGAGCCTGCGAACAGATTGAGTAGCTTATGCTTGCAGAAGCCCCAGCTGGTCAGGTGTGCCTCGTTAGTCGCAGAACAGATGCGTGCTGTGCCCTTGAGGTTGAAAACCACATCTGTGAGCATCAATGTCAGGTCCCATCGAATGTGCCAAGCCATTCGTCATCATTGACGTTGCTGGAGAAGGTGCCAGGGTCACATGGCTAGGATACGATGACTGGAAGTTGTGGCGTCACAGGTGTTGACATTACGATTGAACCAGTGGCCTCACCTGTCGGTATGGCAGGACAGCCGAGGACAAGTCTACTGCGGAGTTCAGTCTTGCATTGAAGCCCGCACCTCTACCAAGATGTTGCAGGTAGAGACAAATGAAAAATGTATTTATACAGTCTATTAACAAGTTATCAAGGAGCATCCAATATGGTGGATCATCTAGTCCACGGTGTAAGAAGAACAGGTGCTCCGACGGACATAGGTCGGCAGTGTGGGCGAACACTCACTCACACTCACTCACCATAATTTTTTTCAGGCCCCGCACTCACTCACATTCACACTCACCTCCACTCACACTCACAGCACTCACTCACACTCGCACTCACTTCCACTCACATTCACTGGCGCTCACTCGCACTCACCTCCACTCACACTCACTCACTCGCACTCGCACTCATCTCCACTCACACTCAGAGGCACTCACTCGCACTCACACTCACTGGCACTCACTCGCACTCGCACTCACCTGCACTCACAATCACTGGCACTCACTCGCACTCACCTGCACTCACACTCACTCGCACTCACATTCACTGGCACACACTCGCACTCACCTGCACTCACACTCACTGGCACTCGCTCGCACTCACACTCACTAGCACTCACTCGCGCTCGCACTCACTTCCACTCACATTCACTGGCACTCACTCACACTCGCACTCACTGCCACTCACCCTTTTGAAATGAGTGCGAGTGTGAGTGAGTGCACTCATGAGTTACTGTGCCGATCTATGCCGCTCACAATTCGTGTACATTCATAACGAAGCTTCCAATTTAGCACCTGTTGCATCGGGAGTGCGCCAATGCAGTGTTTTGGACCCAGGTTTATGTTTAATATGCATAAAAGATTTGCCTTCCCGATTACATGGTAACATCAGTCTATTTGCTGACTATTGTATTTCGTACCGCGAAATTGATCACAGTGATAATCACCATATACAAAATTCTGCCTTTTCTTGGTGTCAGGAGTGGCAGATGACTCTAAATGCCGAAAAATCTGTAACGCTAACCGTAAGAAAGAAACAGATATCTGAGTTTACTTACATTATTAATGACACACCTCTCACTTGTGCATTTCAGCGTAAATATTTAGGTGTCACTTTAACATACGCTCTCCGATGGGAAAGCCATGTTAGCAAAATAACCTCAAGTGGAAATCAATGTACATGCTGAGCACTAAACCGACTCTTCTTTCTGAGAAGACATCCTTGTCTTGCGCCCCTAAATAAAATTTGCTGGCCTACAAAATGCTTGTTCGAACAGTGCTGGAGCACGTCAATATTGTTTCGTTTCCGTACACAAAATAACTCATTGCAAGAATGGAAGGGGTGCAGAGGAAGGCAATAAGGTTATTTTTCAATAAATACAAATTAACGGATTCACTGACTAAATTATTAAAGAGAGCTGGTTTATTAACACTGCAAAGTGAGCTAAACGAGCACGACTAAAGTTTTCGTTTCAATTTATTCATGGTGACATAAACATTGACGTCAGCCCCAAACTCTCTCTGTCATTGAGATTAGACGTGTGCATGCTTGCCGTCCATGCTCGCTAAGCTCCCCTTCGGTTGGATTGAGCCAAGAGAGCGGGAAATAGAGGGAGAGATTGACTGTCCGTATACTTAGTCAACCACTTAACGCTGAAACAAACACAAAAGGGAGAACAAAGCAGTATCTATCATTGCATCTTTGCTTTTTCTCCATGTATGCGAGCGTGCGTGTCTGTTACTCTTTGCTAACTTGGCTAGTCCCTCTTCCGCTCGCTTGGTTATATAAGGAGCCTTTTAAGAAGGAAGCAGGAAGAAAATGAGGACCCATTCCACCCTCTGAAGGCGGATGACCAGGGAAGCTGTAGCAAATCACATGGTAGTAAACGTCTTCACTCAGTCGAAGTCATGGCAAAATTTGCCGGTCATGATTTGGATATGTCTGCCATTAGCGCTCCAGCCCATACATATTCCCTGGTGTATTAAAGAAAATGTCGCAGTTTCGCCCGAAAGGCGAAGCTTCGATTGCGATAGCAAATTAGTAGAGAGCTATACGAAGCAAGGATAGTAGTTTAATGGGCCGTATAAACTTCGCCAACTAACTAAATAGACAAGCACGGTGTCACACGCGATCAGGTAAACATGAACGCATCTCGCTCGATGACCGCCGAAACTCGCTGTCAGAACGCTGGAGTAAAGAGGCGCAGCTATAGCCGCGAGTGAATTGACCTTCATGCCGCCTCTCGCTTCAAAGCGAACTAAACGTCGAAAACACGGCGCATACGAAGTTACCGGCTCTAGTTGAACATAGTTGACGTGGCAAATCGCTGTGAAGAGGAGGCGCGCGCGCGCCCTTTTTCCACGTCGCAGATCGCTTTCGAGATACGACACCCATGCGGCTGCCGCCGAAGCAAGATGACCCCCCCTCCCCTCCTCCCCCCCCTCCAATGCCTGATGCCACGGTGCTCTTACACCGTGGCCGGACGAGCGACAGAAGCAGGGCGCTTCCGCCCCGCCTTTTCCCTCGCGCGCGCGAGATTGAGCAGCAAGTGTTGGCTGACCCTCGCAAGCTTGCACTCGGACACGCAGTGTACCTCCGGCACGCTGAGACCATTTTACCGTGTTTGGACTTTATACAGAACCACACACAGGGTTCGTACAGGTTTCCAAGGCAAAAATTCAAGGTTATTCCAGGACTTTCCAGGACCTGTCACAGGTTTTTCAAGGACTCAAAGTGGCATCCAAAGTAGGAGTTCGTTACTTTAACATTTACAAAAATGACTAGTTTTATTGCACTTACAATAAATAAATGCATATCACAATTGTAACTTTTATGGGATTTTACGTGCCAAAACCACGACCTCATTATGAGGCACGCCGTAGTGGGGGACTCCAGAAAATTTCGACCACCTGGGGTTCTTTAACGTGCACCTAAATCTAAGTACAGGGGTGTTTTCGCATTTTGCCCCCATCAAAATGCGGCCGCCATGGCCGAGATTCGATCCCGCGACCTCGTGCTTAGCAGCCCAACACCACAGCCACTAAGCAACCACGGCGGGTATCACAATTATAATAAAAATGTCTAGCCTTGATAACTTTTTCAAGATCACAACCCAAAATGAACGCTTACAACAGCAGCTGAGATTTCAGTATAGACTGGGTAAAGTTCACCAAAAATATTCAAAACATTCAGCATGGGGTTATTGCACTAAAATAAAAAGAAATAAATGTATATCCCAATTATGTTAATAATTTCTAGTCTTGATCACTTTGCAGGTTCACAGCAATACCGAAAAAAAAGTTCACAAAACACAATGAATGCTCCGACCAGCCACTCTGACTTCCAATATTAACTGGGTAAGTTTACTGAACATTTCCAAGCCATTCAGTGTAGTCTTGCTACACATCCAATATACAGTAGAACCCCGCTGTTACGTTCCCGGGTGCTGCGTTTTCCCGGCTGTTATGTCGTTTTCGGCCGATCCCGGCATAGCTTTTTGTAAAACATGTCTTGATCATTTCTCAAGTCCGCAATATTAAATGTTAACACAACGACTTAACACTCACAACAGCTGCTCAGGCTTCTGCAGTATTAGCTGCGTTGGTCCATCAAACATTTCCAAAACATTCAGCATAAATTTATTGCATTTATACTATATTATCATAAATAATATTATAACAAACCTCCAGCCAAAGAAAGGCACTGAGCATCAGTGGTGAAGTTGCTCCACCATAGCTCTCTCTAGCTTCACATAGCGCGCCAGAGGGAAAGTGGGACAAGGCAGACCGACGGGCAAGGAGTGAAACGAACGATAGGGTGAGGAAAGCAGTGTAAATGTTGCCAGCCGAGCCAGCACCGAAGCACGGCACGAGTCGATCGCTCCGCGCGCGATTTGATGCGGTGAAGCCTTTCATTTTTGCCGCGCAGTTCTGCAAAACGGAACCATGTGTGCTTGCGCCAGCGTATTGTTTCTGAAATGGGGAATTTGTCAGATCGACGCCGATCTACCACAGAAAGGAGGTCGCAATGTCGATATCGGAGTGCATTGCTCACGAAATTCAAGGATTTTCAAGGAAGGAAAAAAATTCCAGGACATTCAAGGGCCTTGAAAACGCACTTTTCAATTTCAAGGGTTTTCAAGGACCTGTACACACCCTGACACAACGATGTCCACGACCACGGCAGAAGTTTGCTTGGAGAGTCCATATACTTGCTATCGCAATATAATCTATCCACTCATCTCATTATACATTGTCTCACTCATGCCTGATCCTTGGATTATTACGACCTTAGTGAGTGGTTTCTATTTTGGCGTGCACAACCTGCTAGTGCGATAAGTCATCACCGCGAGTGAGCTTGTGCACACAACGTGCCTCCATTTTTCCGCAAGCAAGGTGAACCGATATTACTTCTGCTTATCGTTCAAGCACTCACCACGTTCACACTCACTTCCACTCAGAACCACTAACTCATGTTCACACTCACCTGCACTCACATTCACGTTCACACTCACCTCTACACACCCAGAAGCACTCACCCCGTTCACACTCACAGCACTCAGTCACGTTCACACTCAGCTCCACTCACACAGCACTCAGTCATGTTCACACTCATCTCCACTCACACTCATTGGCTCTCACCTCCACTCACACTCAACGGCACTCACTCGCACTCACACTCACTGGCACTCACTCTCACTCACGCACACTCGCACTCACTTCCGCTCACAGTCACTGGCACTCACTCACACTGACACTCACCTGCACCCATACTCACTGGCACTCACTCGCACTCACCTCCACTCATACTCACAGGCACTCACTCGCACTCGCACTCACCTGCACTCACACTCACTTGCACTCGCACTCACCTCCACTCACACTCACAGGCACTCACTCGCACTTGCACTCACCTTCGCACTTGCACTCACCTGCACTCACACTCAGTGGCACTCACTCGCATTCGCACTCGCGCCTTTGAAATGAGTGCGAGTGAGTGCGCCGACCTATGCCGGCGGAAGTGCACGACGCGTCTCACTAATGTTGGGCCGCCGCTAGGGGGCGCACATAACTAGGAGGCTGGGGCGCCGGGGGGCCAGACATTCCTTGGCCACAGTGCTGGGAGCGCGCTCTGCAGCATGTGTTCTATACAGTGGCTGCTACTGTTTTTAGTGCCAAACTTAAGCCACTGTCTCTACGTTACTAAATCTTAAAATGGCATTTTTAATTGCTGAGGTGCAGTGCTGCGTTTTCGAAACAAAAGCGTATATTATTTCTCTCAGTACCACGCTGACAGTTATTACACATTCATGACGGAAAAGAGACTATAGCTGAATGCAACTTGTAAACCAAGAAAAGAAAAGATGTCAATTGATGTGCAGAAGGCACGTACGTACCTATGGGGCCTATCTCGTAGTCTAGTTTTACACGTGTAGCCAGGTTTATCAAATTTGCGCTTCTGGACATGCTGACAAGAACAAATTTATTATGCACTGCTGTCCATGAACTTGTGACGTATGCCGGGTCAAAGTGTTTCTTGCACCTGTACTCTCCAGGTTGCAGGACTTGGTCTCCACATTCGAGAGCATCCTACGAACCATGTAGTCGGCTCTTTTCACTGAGCATGGAAACTCCGTCTTTGCAAATGCAAGACCCGCTGTTGCAGTTTGCTGCAAATCAATTCTTGCCTACAATTCGTCTCCACCCGGCAACGTTGCAGCTCGAGATGCAGACTTCCCTTCCCTGTCTGGTGATTCAGACTGTTTGTCTGAATTTTTAAGTGCTTACCAAGAACGATGATGATAGAGTGCTTGCTCAATTTTGAAGTAAGCGCTTATCGTCTGCCCGCACTGCTTGTCGGCGACCGTTTCCAAGGATCGATAAACGCCGTCTGCTGTCGTGCACTGTCGGAGTAATTATCGTTTGTTTCGGCGCCTGAGGGATCTTAATGATTATAGTGGAAGGCAGAAACAGTAACAAAAATTCGTTAAATTTTTTTTTGATGCGCTTTGAATATAGTCACATTTACTCATTCGAATTTCCCGCTTTTTTAGCCTCCTAACGTGTGCTGTCATGCAGCGGTGCAGACGTGAAACGCCACCATTAGTGAGACGAGTTTCTCACCAGCGGCCCCCGCGTTGTCGGAGCACCTGTTCTTCTTACACCGTAGTCTAGTCTAAGCGCTGCATAGTCTTTCTTGTTTCATTAATGATGGTCGTCGTTCTCAATCTGTAATATTGTTACGGGGAAAGAGAGGTTTAAATTATATGTACAGAATATTTACAACTGGCATACAAGACGCAAAACCAGTCAGCGCGACATCAGAGAGCGTCATCGTCTTCTGTGTTATCCTCAGTGTTGTCTTGAGCATTGCTTGGTAACATGACCCCCATCGGCGAAGGTGCCGTCCTTGCTAGATTGTCTGAGTGGTTTCGCTGAAGGCATGTGACGTGGACGACATCAGTGGAAGATCGAGACGTGGTGGAATCGAGGGGCTCGAAGACTTTATCCTTCACCACGGCGCTCCTCGACAGCTCCTCACAGACCGGGGCCGCTATTTCATATCGAAGGTTGTCCAGGACCTCCTGCGCTACAAAACACAAGTTGATAACAGCGTACCGTCATGATTTCATATGTGACATTGGTCACTTTGCGGAAGACCCGGGACGAACTAGAGTAAGGCGAAATCAACTTTTCGCAAAGGCCAACTCGCCGTGACGGTGTCTAAAGAAGGGCCATATCACCAGGGTTGAAGTGGGCATCGCGGTGGCGGGCATCATAGAAGCGTCGTTAATTTTCCTGCGAAGCGGTAAGGCGCAGGCGTGCAATCTGGCGGGCCTCGACAGCTTGGAAGATTGCTTCACAGGCATATTCTGACGACAAGTGAAGAACGGCGGAAAGCAATGTGTCAAATGGCAGCATAGGATTTCTTCCGTATGGGAGATAAAACGGAGAAAAACCCGTAGGGTCATGTCGGGAGGAATTATAGGCAAATGTTACGAAGGACAGAGCGGCGTCCCAGTCATGATGGTCGGCAAAAACATACATAGCAAGCCTGTATGTCTATGATAGTTCTGTTAAGACGCTCTGCGAGGCCGTTGGTCTGAGGGCGGTACGCTGTTGTCAACTTGTGCTTTGTAGCGCAGGAGTGCAGGAGGTCCTGGACAACCTTCGATATGAAATAGCAGCCCCGGTGTGTGAGGAGCTGTCGAGGAGCGCCGTGGTGAAGGATGTCTTTGAGCAGGAAGTCGGCAACGTCGGTTGCACAGCTGGTTGGAAGCGCTCGAGTGATCACGTACCGGGTCGTGTAGTCGGTAGTGACTGCTATCCACTTATTTCCGCTGACAGAGAGCGGGAAAGGGCCAAGAAGGTCAAGACCAACCCTAAAGAATGGCTCCGATGGTACGTCAAGGAGTTGAAGGCGGGCAGCTGGGAGTACTGCTGGTTTCTTGCGGCGCTGGCATCGACGTAACGGTAGACCGAACGGTAAATGCCGGACCAAAGGAAGCGATGTTGAACATGGTCATACGTTCTAGAGAATCCGAGGTGACTGGCGGTAGGAGTGTCATGTAGCTGTGCGAGGACAGTTTGACGCATATGTGCAGGAATAACCAAGAGCAGTTCAGGACCGTCAGGGTGCATGTTGTAGTGGTACAAGACACCATCCTGCTTCACAAACGTACACAGAGAAGGGGAAGGTGTTTCAGAAGTCAGCCTGAGAATGTCGTCTCGCAAGCAGGGGTTACGGCGTTGCTTATATCCCATGTTCTGAAACGCCTAAGCGACAGCACGCAGGTATACTCGCAACTGTCGGGAAGCTCCGGTGGGTCTACTGGATGACGCGACAAGGAATCAGCATCGTCATGCAATTGGCCGCTCTTATGCACAACTGTGTATGAGTACTCTTGGAGTCAAAGATCCCACCGACCGAGACGGCCAGTAGGATCCTTTAGTTCATGAGAGTGGCTTGTTGGGCTAGTTGGTACATGGTTATACTAGAAGAATGCCAGCACACTTGAAAGTAGAAAAAATCAAGAAGCAGACATATACAAAGTGACAGGAAGGTGGCTGGACTTCCACCTTCCTGTCGCTTTGTCTATGTCTGCTTCTCGATTTTTTCTACTTTCAAGTTTGCTGGCTCCTAGGATTCTTTAGGGTTGAGAGTCAGCATAAGGTATGATGGTCTGTGATAACTGTGAACGACCGGCCGTACAAGTAGGGGCAAAACTTACCCACTGCCCAAACGAGGGCAAGACACTCGCGTCCAGTAATGGAATAATTACGCTCCGCTTGGGACAGAAGACGGCTAGCATACGCAATAACATGATCGCAACCTTGCTGGCGCTGAGCCAAAACAGTGCAGATTACATGACCGCTGGCTCACATTCGAACTTCCATTGGAGCATTCACGTCAAAATGGGCTAGAATGAAGTGAGCCGCATGATAAGCTCAGCGAATGCAGTAGCTTGTTCCGGGCCCCAGACAGTTCTGTGAGGACGTGCAACGTTAGCAAAATTGCGTACAAACTGGCGGAAGTATGAGCAGAGGCCCACAAAGCTACGAACTTCGGTGGCACAAGTCAGCACGGGGAAATTCATGATGGCGTGAACTTTCTCTGGATCGGGGCAGACGCCCGCAGAATCGACGAGGTGTCCGAGCACAGTTAGTTGTCGGCAGCCGAAGTGGCATTTTGATGAATTAAGCTGTAGCCCAGCCTTGCGAAAAACAGAAAGAATTGTCGAAAGCCGCTTGAGGTGCATGCCAAAAGTTGGTGAAAAGACAATAACGTCATCGAGGTAGCACAGGCAGATTGACCACTTAAAACTGTGAAGGAGAGCGTCCATCATACGTTCAAATGTAGCCGGGGCATTACATAACCCGAATGGTATCACTTTAAACTGATAGAGGCCATCAGGTGTAATAAAAGCGGTCTTTTCAAGGTCCATGTCGTCAACTGCAATCTGCCAGTACCCGAAGCGAAGGTCTATCGAAGAAAAATATTTGACACTATGTAAACAATCGAGGACGTCATCTATCCGTGGGAGGGGATACACATCTTTTTTTGTTACTTTTTGAGATGGCGATAGTCGACGCAGAAGCGCCAACTGTCATCTTTCTTTCGCACAAGCCCGACCAGAGAAGCCTAAGGGATACTAGAAGGCTCAATGATATCTCGGGCAAGCATCTTGTTGACTTCCTTCTGTATGACTTGGCACTCAGTGGGGGAGGTGAGGTAGGGCCGTCGGTGTATCGGGCTAGCGTTGCTATTGTGTATCCGATGTTTCACAACGGACGTTTGACCCAGTCGCCGGTCATCGAGATCGAAAATGTTCCGGTACGAGGCGAGAAGGCATTGAAGTGTGTCCGCATGGTGGGCCGGAAGGTCACAAGCGATCATTGTTGCAAGAGGTTCTAAATCTCGAGTTGTAGGGCGCAAACCAGCAGGGGTAGACAACGCAATATCACCAGATAAGGCAGAAATATGGTAGTCGGAAGCCGGGGCTAAGGTTGCAAAGAGATATGCCCCGAGGTAGCACTTGAGGACAGAGGCCAAAATTCACTACAGGCAGACAGGTGGCATTGTCTTTTAAGCAGACAACCATGTGGCGAAATGTGACGTTCTGCAACAGGAGGATGGTGGCCGTCGGCGACAGGTGGATCGGGTGAAACGGCAATATAGGTCATGGCTCGGCGAGGTAGGCGAACGTAATCGGTGGAACATAGTCGACTGGGCGTAGGATCAGGAGGGTCAACGGCATACGGTAGGGCGAGTTGGACAACACCCGCAGAGCAGTCAATAATGGCCGAATGTGCCGAGAGAAAATCAAGGCCCAAGATGATTTCGTGTGGGCACTGCTCCAAGACATAAAACAAAACAGATGTATGGTGTCCGGCTACAGTGACACGGGCGGCGCACATCCCAGTGACAGCTGGAGTTCCACCGTTGGCTACGTGGACAACGGCGAGCGGGGCAGGAGTTAGGACTTCCTTTAGGTGCGCACGGAGGTTCGAGTTCATAACCGATATGTCAGGCCAACCTAGAGGCAGTAAGGGTAAAAGCAGACCAATTCAGGCTGGTGCTTGCAAACAAATATGCAGCTTTAGAAAAGGAAGATAAAGACAACATAGAGGTAATGAATGAAACCGTATTTAGGTTGATCTCAGAAGCAGCAATTGAAGTGGGAGGTAGGGCACCAAGGCAACCAGTAGGTAAGCTCTCCCAAGAAACAAAGGACCTAATAAAGAAATGACAGAAGATGAAAATGTCCAACTCAAGAGATCAGATAGAATTAGCTGAACTGTCAAAACTAATCAACAAGAAAAAAGTAAGGGATATTCGAAATTATAACGTGGAAAAGATTGAGGAAGCCGTAAAATATGGACGCAGCATTAAATCAGTAAGAAGAAAGCTTGGCATAGGACAAGGCAAGATGTATGCACTGAAAGATAGGCATGGTAATATCATCAGCGATTTCGATGACATAGTAAAAGCAGCGGAAGAATTCTATATTGACCTGTACAGTGCCCAAAACAGCCAAGCTACTTTCATTCAAAATAGTGATGAACCGGATACAGAGGCTCCTATAACTCGCGCTGAAGTTAAAAGGGCCTTGAAAGACATGACCAGGGGAAAAGCTGCTGGAGAAGATGGAATAACAGTAGATTTAATCAAAAATGGAGGAGATATCATGCTTGAAAAGCTTGCGGCCCTTTATAGGCAATGCCTCACAACTTCATGTGTACCAGAGAGCTGGAAGAACGCCAACATTATACTAATCCATAAGAAGGGAGACGTTAAAGGACTGAAGAATTATAGACCCATTAGCTTGCTTTCAGTATTGTATAAAATATTCACCAAGATAATTTGCAATAGAATCAGGGCAACACTTGACTTCAGCCAACCAAGAGAACAGGCTGGCTTCAGGAAGGGATATTCTACGATGGATCATATCCATGTCATAAATCAGGTAATCGAGAAATCTGCGGAGTACAATCAACCTCTCTACATGGCTTTCATAGATTATGAAAAGGCATTTGATTCAGTAGAGATACCAGCAGTCATAGAGGCATTGTGTAATCAAGGAGTACAGGAGGCATATGTGAATATCTTAGCAAACATCTACAAGGATTCCACAGCTACTTTGGTTCTCCATAAGAAAAGTAGAAAGATACCTATCAAGAAAGGGGTCAGGCAAGGAGACACAATCTCTCCAATGCTATTCACTGCATGCTTAGAAGAAGTATTCAAGCTCTTAGACTGGGAAGGCTTAGGAGTGAGAATCAACGGTGAATATCTCAGCAACCTTCGGTTTGCAGATGACATTGTCCTATTCAGCAACAATGGAGACGAATTACAACAAATGATTGAGGACCTTAATCGAGAAAGTGTAAGAATCGGGTTGAAGATGAATATGCAGAAGACAAAGATAATGTTCAATAGCCTGGCAAGGGAACAAGAATTCAGGATTGCCAGTCAGCCTCTAGAGTCTGTAAAGGAGTACGTTTATCTAGGTCAATTACTCACAGGGGACCCTGATCACGAGAAAGAAATTTACAGAAGAATAAAATTGGGTTGGAGTGCATACGGCAGGCATTACCAAATCCTGCCGCATGCAGGATTTGGTAATGCCAAATCCTTTTCCAAATCCTTTTCTTTTCACTGTCGTTGAAAAGAAAAGTGTACAATCATTGCATTCTACCGGTGCTAACATATGGGGCAGAAACTTGGAGGTTAACAAAAAAGCTCGAGAACAAGTTAACGACCGCACAAAGAGCGATGGAACGAAAAATCTTAGGACTAACGTTAAGAGACAGGAAGAGAGCGGTGTGGATCAGAGAACAAACGGGGATAGCCGATATTCTAGTTGACATTAAGCGGAAGAAATGGAGCTGGGCAGGCCATGTAATGCGTAGGATGGATAACCGGTGGACCATTAGAGTTACAGAATGGGTACCAAGAGAAGGGAAGCACAGTCGAGGTCAGCAGAAAACCAGATGGGATGATGAAGTTAGGAAACTTGCAGGCGCAAGTTGGAATACGCTAGCGCAAGACAGGGGTAATTGGAGATCGCAGGGAGAGGCCTTCGTCCTGCAGTGGACATAAAATATAGGCTGATGATGATGATGTGTGCTCCCGTGCCAATAAGTGCTGTTACAGGTATACCGTCCACGTCCACATTGATGAGGTTGTTATGGCCAGGCAGTGTAAGCAGAGAAATTTCGGGTCGGGTCACCTCTTGGAGCTGTGCCCATTAGTTTTTTGAGGAGCGGTGGGAGTAAGGTGACGGAGAGTGACGAGGCAGAGGTGAGTGGGAAAGATGTGGGCGTGGCAAAGGGGAACGGTTTGGTGGTGCGGGCAGAGATGCTGGCGCATTGTTTCCTTCAATGTGTGTCGGCGGGCGGGGATTGTCAGGCAGGCTCCGGGTATTTCGATAGCTAGGCCAAGGCTGCGAGTTCCAAGAACTGCGATAGTGGTGAGAAATATGTCCGACGCGTCCACAGCAGAAGCAGATAGGCCTGTCATCAGAGGTGCTCCATTCCTCCAGGTTTTGATAAGGAGGACGAGCGTACGAACTTCGTGGTACAGCGGGTACGCCGGGTGAACGGTAGTCGCGTCTGTGGATTGGGCTAAGTGAGTGGAGTCCAGCATTGGCCAACTCTTGCCGTACAACGGTCTGAATAAGAGACATTGTTGCTTGGGAATTGTCTGGGTTGCGAATCTGGAAAGGAACTGGTGATGCAGCTTCAATCTCCTGGCAGACGATGCGCACAATACTGTCGGATGCAGCCGGCGGGGGTGGGAGACGAAGGTCCTCGCAGGTAGATGTTGCAGCCGTATTAGGAAGGCGAGAAAAATTGTGAGCAATACGACGGCTTTTGGCTTCTTCGAAGCGGCGACATTCAGCAATGATGTTCTGCACTGTCGAAGAATTCTTGAAAATGAGGCGGAATGCGTCGTCCACGATGCCTTTGAGGATGTGTCCGACCTTTTCCGCTTCTGGAATGTTCTCGTCAACCTTGCGATAAAGCGCAAGCACGTCCGAAGTCACATAGGACTTCGTGGAAGTCTGAACACGTCAAGCAAGGTCATTCAGTGTGGCACGCCGGCGGCTAACACGCTTGCCAAACATATCAGTGAGCTTTTGTTTGCACAAGTCCCAGCTGGTGAGCTCCTCTTCGTGGGTCTCAAACCAGACGCGTGCCGTTCCCGCGAGGTAAAAGAGCAGGTTAGCGAGCATGATGGTCCAGTCCCAGTGATTGCTTGCGCTCACCCAATCGTAGAGCTGAAGGCAATCTTCGACGTCGGTGTTATCTGTTCCGGAAAAGGTGCCAGGGTCGCATGGTTGTGCCAGCATGACGGTGGGCGCGGGTGGCGACGAGCCCGAAGCATTCTCGCCTTGAGCTGGCATGGCCGATGCAGCCAAGGAGCGCCCACTACGTAAATCCATTGTGCGTCTGGGATACCCCGCACGTTCCACCAAAATGTTACGGGGAAAGAGAGGTTTAAATTATATTTACAGAATATTTACAACTGGCATACAAGGCATACAAGACGCAAAACCAGTCCGCGTGACATCAGAGAGCGTCATCTTCTGTGTTATCCTCAGCGTTGTCTCGAGCATTGCTTGGTAACATTATGTATAACATCCAGGGTGTGCCAGGTAACTGAAGCCAAGCTGCTCAAAAAAAAAAAAAAAAGATTTAGAAAAAAATAGGGTGCAAGATACAATTATAAGTCCTACGATGTTCGGTCAGCAGACCTCCGACGACCAAAGACCATATGTCTTAAAATTGCGTCTTGCACCATACCTTTTCAATTTTTTTTTTCGTTAAAGAGCTCAGCTAAAGTTAGCCGGGACGTGCTAAGTATAGACTTAATGCAAATTTACAAAAAAAAGAAAAGAAAAAAGGTGTGCTAGCATTATGCTGGGGCGGGCTGGGGTGTTTGTGCCGCCATTGCTACATTTCAGTTTGGCGATCGTGTCTGTTTGGTGTTTAACTTCTGTGCAAGGTTCAGAAAACATACCAGGTCAGCATCAAACATAGCCCCCCCCCCCCCCCCCCTCGATTTAAGAATATGCCTATTCTTCATTACCAGCAGACCTCCTTACAGCAGATATTGTGGTGAAAAAGAAAGGGGTCGGTAGCATTGTAAGAGAAGCTATTTTCAAGAATGTCAGCTAACACTAATGACACATTTGGCAGGTCATTTCTGAGTGCTCCAAAACGCTCTGGCGGCACGCATTACATTTTGCTGGTTCTTTCAGGGCACCATGGACCAGCTTAGGGTGATCAGAGGCGCTCTCACTTTCGACGTGGGAGAGCGACCAAAATCTGACGGAGTTATGGTACCATGGCCCCTGCAGCTTCTGCTATTGGTGTGACATCAGCTGGCCTCGGTGCCTGCGTGCATGTTTGTTTACAACAGAAGGTTTGCTGATGTGTTTACTTTTCCAGTCTCTGACTGCTCTGGCAAGCGGCTGCAGGTTCAACTTGGTCACACTCTCCGGCTCCAATGAAGAGCAGGCACTGAATCGTTGCAATCCGAGTCAGAGTACGGCAAGGACCAGCTGAATGCACCATACGAAAGAAACTCTTGTGTTGTATTGCAGGCTCTTTAGATGTACAAGGAACATTCTCACAACGTGTACCCTTTATAACTGCGCTGCACGATGATAAATTAAATGTCAAACCTTTTGATCCTATGTAAATTACAATGAACGGGGTAAAAACCGGTAACTCCCAATCGGCCATCGCTACTGTTCACAGCGCCACCGCATACTGCCCCCGTCAGCAACTGCAGGGTGGGGGTGGGGGGGTGTACATACATACATACATACATATGGCCATAAGAAGGGAGTAATAAATAGTGCTGGCAGCCACAAGGAGATCGCGTAGCAATAAAAAGCCTCGGCATTCACTCTACCTGTGCGTATCTACCGTGTGCCGTTTGCGGTCGGCCCAACTTGCGAAGCGCTCTGTGCAGCCTTCGACCACGCATTCATACTTGGGATGGCTAGTCGACGAAGGACGTGCCATGAAGATAGGGTCATGTGACTCGGCGATGTGCAGTTCAAGCAAGTACTCCGTCGGCAGTGCGACACGGCACTGCGCGCACGTGAGACGGTGGCGGCTAGCGTAGTGACTCTCGAACTCGCGCACGCTGTCGAATTCCCGCGGACACGCGCATCTCAGCGTCCCGCGGTGGCGGCGCTCAAGCGCACCGGGATCGCAGTCAGCGTCCAGAACTGTCACCTTGTGGCTAACGGATTGCGCGCTCAAATCCACGCCTTCGGTCAGCAGGATTCGCACTTGACCGCCTGAAATCGGCAGCAGCTGAACCGTCGTCCAGTCCATACTCGCGCGCGCTTGGTTCGTGTCCGGGGTACTGTGCCGAAGCTGAAACCAACGTCCGGATCACACGCTGTAAGTAGACGATCTTGTACACTTTCGCAGGTCGGCCAATCGGACACGACCAATGACTTTCACAGCTACCGCGCGATCACTGCTACTAGGAATATTCAACTTCCTTTTATACCGTAAGTCACTTGGCTGCTGATGATGACTGCGGAACAACAGCGACCTGTCGTCAGAACAGCGCAGGAGCACTTTTGACCGTCGCACGTCGTTGTAGTCGCTGGCGAGGGCAGCCATTGCTATAAAGCCACCGATATAAGACGACGGTTGCGGACGTAGCAGATCATTGTTCACTAGGTGAGCGCTTTTGAAGTTGACGCTGGTCGATTCGCGAACCGCTAATGAGATGTGCTTAGCATCGGTTCGGATGGGCACTGATTTTGCGACATGCGCGTCGCGCGCCCGGTTGTTTCCACTGTGCGTGTGCGCTCGTTTCGATGAGGCCGCTCGGGGCGGGCATCGAGAACCGAAGAGTATCGCTCGCGTGGCGCCGTTCGCGCGGCAGCAGCGACGTCGGTAGGTCGCGCGTGATGTCGAAACACTTCACCGCATTAAACGCACGCGCCGCATGCCTGTTCGAGGAGTTGCCCTGCATAAACCGCCCCCTTTCGAGAAGCCGCGCTGTCTTGTTCCGATACCTTCTTGGCTCCCTTTGCGGATGTCCCGTGTTCGCCTGTGTATGTTTGAACATTTCAGAAATAGATTTATTTTGAACCAAGAGAATGAGGTGTTTGAGGATGGATCACAGTCGCCGACTCTGGCGGTGATCGCGCACACTATAACATGATCTGCGCTGCGTGCCTCGTCGCCATATTTGTCAATATTATTACGCGAGAAAACGAAGCCGGAACCAAAGTTGAGCGTAGAATTTAGTGACGTTTAGAATTCCCGTGTCAGGCGTGTGCCTAAGAGCACGGAAAATCTTGCAAATATGTTTCTGATGCCGCATAATCGCCAGGAGCAGCAGGCCAAGCAGTGGTTTCAAGTCAGCTCTATTTCATTGCACTGGCAGATTTGGTGTGAGGATATTCTTGACATTACCTCCAGGGTGTGCCTGAACCTCTGTGGTCTACCATAGCAGACCTACCCACACGGACTAATTGTTGTGAAACGCTAGCCAATAAATGGGCATTAGTGTTTGTCAATGTTGTCATAGCCATCACATGTTCCACAATAACCATTTCTCTTGGCTGATGTTTTAAAGAAACCTGGTGCCAGTGCTCGTTCAAAATTCAACGATATCACACTATTTCGTAGCATTCTGTGTCATCACCACTTGTCATTGGCTCAGGCGCCGCCAGCACTAGAGCCATTTGACGCAACAGGTGACTGGAAAATAAAGACGATGTTATGAAATATGGCCACTTTCCTACCCATACAGGCCATGCTGTAAAGCACGTACACGATCTGTATGTGTAGAAGTTTCAGCTAAATGGAGGCAGCATTTGTTGTACTCAGAGTGAATGGTGCAGTGCACTGCACTGAAAATCTCTGCTACAGCAAACATAGCAGCATACAGTTCTTTTCTGCTGAACAATTAATGCTTTCCTTCTGTTCATTATTTTCTTGATCCCATGGGGTTAACTGTTTGCAAAACTGAATTGTAGTGCAACATGGGTTTAGCTCCTTTCTTTTCATCTTCTCAAGGCTGTTTTAAAGCAGCCTGTGGAATCGGTCAAATGGCAGTGCAGTAGTGAATGTTTTTACTGGCATTGCAATCTACCTCACAATGAAGTCGTGGTCCACTTTCTCATTTCTCTGATCTGGGCCTGATTACTTTGGCTTGGACCTGGTTTATTTGACTTACCCTGATAAGGTACATGAGAAATTGTGGGAATTGCAGCTTATGCATTTCACTGCAGATCATAAATTTCACAGCAAGAAATGATTCTGTACATTCTGTCATAAAAAAATTTTACTGCAAGAGCAAAGCACTGGTGTTAAACATTTTTGTTTGGTGCTGTACTCATTGTACAGTAGCTTTTTATTACAGTTTTTGGCTGGGGTTCAGTCAAACGTCCTGAATGGTGGGACGGCAGCTGAGCTGGCGGCACCAGCCGTCGGGGACTGGCAGAGAGTCTGGTCAGTCATCATCAGGTGGTCCTGACCCCAAGCAATGTAAGTAATGTCTTCTGTTTGTTGCCTTGAAGGAAATTTGTGTGACTGCTGGTGCCCATGATATTCTTGCCATAAAGATTTATTCCAAGAATACTAAAGAGTTCGCTGGCATTATTCCATGTATGCGCAGCCAATGGGCCTCATTGCTCTATGGCATTTGGGAAACCTGATGACTTCCAGATGGCATTAAAGAACTCGGAGAAGAATGTTGCATTTCACATGGTCTGGCACATGCATTTCACATTGGAATATATTTAGTTTTGGGTGACGGAAGCAGATGGCCAGCTCGCACACATGTCACATGGCCCGCTGTACAGGGTCACTGACAATTTTGTGGTAGAGTCTACGGTCTTGAACTTGAATTTTATTTTTGTTATATACCACCAGAGATACATCACAATAATTAAGTATAAAAAAATTTGAAGTAGCCGAGGAGAGTGTAAAACACTCATCGTAGTCCTATTTAGCAAACAGTACATACGCCAGTACATACGATCGACGGCGAATATCTCAACAACCTTCGGTTTGCAGATGACATTGTCCTATTGAGCAACAATGGAGAGGAATTACAACAAATGATTGAGGACCTTCATCGAGAAAGTGCAAGAATTGGGTTGAAGATGAATATGCAGAAGACAAAGATAATGTTCAATAGCCTGGCAAGGGAACAAGAATTCAGGATTGCCAGTCAGCCTCTAGAGTCTGTAAAGGAATATGTTTATCTAGGTCAATTACTCACAGGGGACCCTGATCATGAGAAAGAAATTTACAGAAGAATAAAATGGGGTTGGAGTGCATACGGCAGGCATTGCCAAATCCTGACTGGGAGCTTACCACTGTCGTTGAAAAGAAAAGTGTACAATCATTGCATTCTACCGGTGCTAACATATGGGGCAGAAACTTGGAGGTTAACAAAGAAGCTCGAGAACAAGTTAAGGACCGCACAAAGAGCGATGGAACGAAAAATCTTAGGAGTAACGTTAAGAGACAGGAAGAGAGCGGTGTGGATCAGAGAACAAACTGGGGTAGACGATATTCTAGTTGGCATTAAGCGGAAGAAATGGAGCTGGGCAGGCCATGTAATGCGTAGGATGGATAACCGGTGGACCATTAGGGTTACAGAATGGATACCAAGAGAAGGGAAGCGCAGTCGAGGACGGCAGAAAGTCAGGTGGGATGATGAGGTTAGGAAATTCGCAGGCGCAAGTTGGAGTACGCTAGCGCAAGACAGGGGTAATTGGAGATCGCAGGGAGAGGCCTTCATCCTGCAGTGGACATAAATATAGGCTGATGATGACATACGCCAGGCATAAAAAGGTGAATTTGCAATTTCGCTATTCAAACCTAGCGATAGGTGAATAGCAAAATTGTGCATCATCTGCTATGCCATTTTCATTTTGATGACTAGCTCATCACTGCTCCTCGATTCCTGCTGTTTGGTAAAGTCGGAGAGGAACGATGCCTTTGTCACTCAGTTAGGGTTGGCTGTGTGATTCTTTTATGAATGATAACAAGCCGTTTCACATTCTATTGAATGGTGTATATATATAAGCAGTCTACATAAACAAGTGATGAGACCAGCTGGGGTGACTCGGTCAGCTAAGGTGTCGCGCTGCTGAGCACGAGTTCGCGGGATCGAATCCCGGCCCCGGCGGCCGCATTTCGATGAAGGCGAAATGCAAAAACGCCCGTGTGCTTGCGTTGTAGTGCACATTAAAGAACCCCAGGTGGTCAAAATTAATCCGGAGCCCTCCACTATGGCGTGCCTCATAATCAGAACTGTTTTTGGCACGTAAAACCCCAGATAGAAGAAACAAGTGATGAGCTCTTTGTACCTGTGTAGGTGCCTGTTGCAGACTAGGACGTACATCACACCAACAACACTAAGCAGGATCAATCCAGATTTTCCTACTGCATGCCCACACTGCGGCCACGAATACAACAACTTCGAACACATGCTCTGGCTGTGCCCTGCCAACGCGGGCACGGACTTTCCTGACCAGTCCTCCTGGGACTCAGCGCTCAGAAGTACAGAGCTCATCGCTCAGCTCAAGGCTGTCCAGAGGGCCCGGGCCGTCGCCGAAGGACTATGTCTACCGGCCCCGACCTGGGTGGAGCCACCGGATAGATTGGCGGGGCCTCCGGCCCCGCTTTAATTTTTTCTCCTCAGGACCTAAATAAAGTTCGTACTCACTCACAGGTGCCTGTCTAGGAGTTAGGTGACTAGAACCTTCACAAAATCATAGATGCCCAGCTCAAGCAAACGGTACCAATTCAGTATGTACTTGCCATGCATCCTGTATTGGCTCCTTTCTGCAGTACGAAAAATGCTGAGCAAGATGCAGGCTATTGTAACGGGATATAGTTGAGTCCACTATAACCCAGCGCCTACTCCATTTTTTCAATGCCAGCGAGATGCGGCCGGTCCAACGGTTTACCACCCTTTCCTACTCTCCTCCGTTGGCTACCAATCACGCCTGCTTTACGGTCGAGAGGGAGAGTACCCTCTGGGTGGCACCTCGTGACGGAAGTCGAAGGAAGTAATCCTGACAGACGCATGAAGTGTCTACTGCATCTTCTCCAGAATGGCAGTAGCGCGTGCTCAGACGCACGCGTGACGCAAGCAGTCGTACCCTCTGGGTAGCGTCACATTGCGGCAACTCGCTGAAATAAGGCGGACTAGCGCTCTCATTACGGATTGCGCGATTGCACTGGCATTGAAAAAATAGAGGCGCTGCTATATCAATACTGCTTTGCACAATATATTGGATATAACATTGAAAAATGCAGCTCTTGCAACTTCATAATGTGTTTTATGGTAAAATAAACTGCTTACTACAATGATTTCATGTTTAATTACCGGTCATAACACTTTGAAAGGTACGAGTGAAATGAAAAAAATAAGTTGTTGCAGACACCATCCAAGATGACTGTCAAAATAAGCAACTAGCTTATGCAGACTACAGAAATTAGACACGCTAGCAATAATTTCAAAGTATACTGCTGACGTCGATAATGCTCTTTGATGATAACAGAAATGATCAATATGGCTTGGTATGATGACGTAGGCAGCCTGACCAATACGGCATGACAACAGCTGTGCACCTCTGCTTGTTTACTTCTCAGATACGTTGAAATCATGCAGACCCCACGGTGTGCTTGCTGGAAAAGCAGTCGTTTTTGAGTAGTCTGGTAAACACCTTTTTAATGTGAAAGCATTATATGCCCCATTACGCGAAAATCCGGGGTCGGCATCGGTGGTATGACTGAGCGATGGTACCAAAAATGGCCGACGGTGCAAAGAGTAAAAACACATGACAATATGCTCGTATTGATGTCACATTTCTCTAGGAGGTTCCCATAAGAAAATAATCGCTTTGAAAAAGAAAGTTTGATAAATTTTGGTCTGGGTGGGAATCGAACCCGGCCCTCCGGGTACGAGACGAGCATGCTTCCCTGACGCCACGGCGGCTCCATAGTTCTCGTTGACCAAAGGTGGGCCTAGTGCGTGCATCCTTGCACATGTGACAGGGCAGCCAATGGGAAGGAGGTGGCGCCATATCATGAGTGTATGAAATGAGAGTATAAAATAAAAAGCAATAACGTTCAATTGAACGGCGCTGAGTGGCCCTTCAAGTTATCAACTCCTCGCGGGCAAGCGAGCGCGTTGAGATGCTTGGCGCATTTTAATTTTGCCTTACCGAGGCACAGTTGGAATGCAGGCGAGAGCTTGGACGAGGAACGCATGGAAAAAACATTTCACCAAAGGGACTATAATGCTTTTGCATTCCTATACATAAACAGTCTAATGTGTCTGCCGAATTTTTTAAGCGAAGCTTTATAGGCTCACAAGTTTCTGCGGTGGTGGTGGTAGTGTCACGCTGAAAAGTGGACTGATCCTGGTGATGGTGCAGAAAGGGTCCAAGCTCAATGGCACATACCCCTGTCATGTGGGCTGATCCTAGTGATAGTGTAGAAAGGGTCCAAGCTAAATGGCACATACCCCTGTGGGCTCGGGGACCTGTAACACGCCCTTGAACTACCCTTGTCACACGTGGGGCCCAAAGAGACAGATCACCAGCCCTCCCCCGGCGAGAAAGTGGGGGTAAGTGAAGCTTGTCGTCCGATTCTAGCGTGAGGGCTTCCGAAGCCCAGGCGAAACGTTCGTGAAGAGCCGCCGACTCCGAGTTTAGGGCAAACGAAGCGGAACGCCTGCGACAGTGTCGTCTTGCCACAAGACCCCAATTTTCTCGACAGGGGAAGGGCTCTGAATTTTTCTACCGCAGACCATGCTTGGCAGCGGGAGACCCCCTCGAAATAACGAATTTTCCCCGCCGGCATTCTAGAGATTTCGCCCCAAATTTTGTCATTTTTGCGCGAGCAGCAACCGGAAGCACCGTCTCCACTGCGACGGAATGCGAAGCGAGCGCACGTGTGCGTGCGAGTGAGCGTGTGCAAGGCGGGCCTGCATCCCTCGACTCGGCGATCTTGCCGCCGCGGGCGTGACCATACCCCTCCCTCCATTCAAACCTGATCCTGCTGCTTGCTGCAGCTGGCCTAGCCCACCAAGCTGGCAGTCTCCTTTTCCAGTTGATGTTGCCAACGCGCTGGCAGACGCTGTGATCACACTCGATGAGCACGGACACGCGCTGTCAAACACTGGCGGCGTGAGGAAGCGCCGCTGCAAAAGCGAGTGAAGTGACCTTCGTGCTGTTGTCTATTGCTTCAACGCAAACTGAGTGCCTAGAGCACACAGCACGCACAAAGCTATGAGCCGCCGACGCACCTACACTGCCTAGACTCTGCCCCAACACAGATTGCTTTCAAGATACGGCCCGTGTGCTGCGCGCAGTATGCAGTTGATGCCAGAGTGCAGTACAACCCTCGCTCCCTCGCCAGTGCCTCGAACGCAACGGAAGAAGGCGCGCTTCCTCCCTGCTTTTCTTTCTTGCGCGCGCGAGATTTAGACGTGGTCTTCGGCTCCCCTCGCACGTTTTCACTCACGCATACGGCGCACGGCGACTGCGTTATCGACCTTGGACTTTATACAGAATATCTATGAGCCAAAATCAATTTTAGGGCAACAACATGTCACAGACACCATTTTTAGATAGCAAATACGGATCTCAAGGGCCATACTTTTGCTGGCGGAAACCGAAAATACGTCATAGTTGTCACCCCCAGCACTTTGGGCGGCCAATGCCATCGCCAAGCCACTAAGCCAAGTGACATGAAAAGTCAAAATGGCCGCTCGGGCCGGCGCGGGGTGGTAGTTTGCAACGTATGATGCGGGAACAGTCCCACAGTTGCGACGCAACAGTGGGGCTACCAATGCATTGGGTTCTATGGGAGCAGTACCGGGACTGGCCGAAAACGACGTAACAGCCGGGAAAACGCAGCACCCGGGAACGTAACAGCGGGGTTTTACTGTAACACTATACGACGCTACGATGCCATTGTGACGTTCGCTCTTCGTTGCCGTTGCCTCACGCTTGTGCAAAACAACACGAGTCCACGCATCCAGTACCTGGTGTGACATTCCAAGGATGAGTGCTTCGGCGAAAACGGAAAACGGGTGCGCGTTAGAATCGAGTAAATACGGTACGCATTTCTTTTTCGAGTTTTCGTGCCGAACCTGCATATAACGAAATCCTCTTTGTAATGAAGTTTTTCGGGAATTTGTCAATTTCGTTATATCCAGGTTGTCTGTATTGTCGTGATGCTGTCGTCATCATCATTCTATCATTGTCCAAGTCTTTTTCATACTGTCATCATTCTACCATTGTTGTCACTTCATGATCGTCGTATATAGGATCTGCATGTTCACATTTCACGACTTTATGTTAAGTAACTTGTTTCCTGGTGTCCAACTTGCAAATAATCGCTAAGTAAATTCCTCTCATAGACTAATGAATGGGACCTCACCAGGTCCCATTTTGGTTATATGCTGGAAGGCACTGCCAGAAAGTGTTTCGCCAAAAGAAATTTTTCCGATGGGTTCGTTATTGGAGAAGTTCAACTGTCCTGTCCACCAGGAGGCAAGCTTTGCTGTCTACAGAGACTGCAAGCAGCGTTGCTTTCCAGCTTTCCAGGGACTTTCCAGGGACTGTATCAGGCGACAAACCCCACCTCCATCTTTTTTCTTCTCTTTCTTGCTGCACGACACATTTCCAAAATATAAATTTTAGTGATTTAGCGTGGAAGCTTGGGCGTGTTGGTGATTCATTGCCGAAAACACAGCGCAAAAAAAACACACGGACACGAGAGAGCGACACGCACACAGCGCTGAGTGCGTGTCGCTCTCTCGTGTCCGTGTGTTTTTTTTGCGCTGTGTTTTCGGCTATAAATTTTAGGCCCCATTTCTAAACTCTAAACTGACTTTCACTCCCCACATAAAGTATCTTAAAACCAAATGCTTAAAAGCAATAAACATTCTAAAATTTTTGAACTGAAGGAATGTGCTGGTCTGGGCTGGTTGGTACATCATTAGGACGGGAACAAACAGCGCTAGGGCAGGACGAAGTGAGTAGACAGACAAGGCGCTGAACTAACAAGCACTGGTTTATTGCTGGGAAAGCAATACAGTATAGACCACTTATAACGTAACCGCTTATAGTGCAGGACCGGATATAATACGGTCTTTTCAAACTCCCGTTAATTTTCCCATAGCACTCTACGTATACGAATATCGCTTATAGTGCAGTTGCGGGACACGAAATACCAGTTACAGTGCGGCTGCCTGGAAGTTCGGCAGTCAACCTAGACGGCAAATGCTCCCCTCAAGCCACAAATACTGTATTTACTCGAATCTAACGAGCACTTTTTTCTGATAAAGCAGGTCCAAAAATTGCGTGCACGTTAGAATCGAGTACGACCCTAAATATGCGTTACCATATAGCCGTCGGCATTTCAAAATGGCCACCTCGCACGCGCGTCGACCCTAGCTATCCTCGAGCCTAGCTACCCCAGCTTCCTCCATGTGCTGCAGTACACGTGCTTAGGCAATAGTCTACCGTCTGCCTTCACGTTCTCTGCGTCTGCTCTATCAGCATGAAGTACCGAGTTCATCATGATTCCGCATTTGAAAGGAAAGTGATCATGTGTGCAGAGACAGAAGGAAATAAGGCAGCATCACGGGTGTTCGGAGAATCCGAAACTTGCGTTCGGGACTGGCCCAAACAGGAGAGGATTTTCGCCAGCAAAGCAATGGGGAACTGTTTCAGTGGACCGAAGCAGGACGTAATCTGCGACGATCCATTTCGGCGATATGATCGCCTTGGCCCTATCTTGAAAGCAATCTGCGACGGGGAAAGTCCGCCGCGTGCCGTGTTTTCGCCGCTTATAGGTCGCGTTGAAGCGAGAGGCATGATAGCACGAAGGTCAATTCGCTCGCCGCACTTCGTCACTTTAGCGTTTTGACAGTTCGTATCCGCGGTCAACGAGCGAGATGTATTCATGTTTGCTTGTGCGCGCGTGACACCAAGCTTGTTAATTTATTTAGTAAGCGAATACGGAACCTAGAGCACGGTGACAGCGACGGCAGAAGTGCGCGTGGAGTGTGTGGTACCGCTTATAGTGCGGATATTCGTGTCAGAAGGCCAGAAAAACACGGTTTCTGCACAACCGGGAAGGGAATGAAATCATCACATCACGCGTGTTGTCATAGCAGGTTATCGTGTTTTTAACAAGTAGTTAATCTCGCAGCTATGCAGAGTACACTGACGCAGGAGTTTCCGTGCGATTGAATGCAATACGCTTCCCAAATCACGCATGCTCTTTGATCTTTATACATACCTAGTATTGTGCAATCTTCAAATAGAGGTTTGCAGCCGTATTCTTAGCAGTGCTGGGCTAAATGGCTCGGTACAGACCCTTTCATTGCGTACGCATGCTCTCTCAGCCGGTCATTCAAACACTGGCTTGTTCGGCCAATGTAGCAGCGTTTGCACTTGAGCGGGATCTTATACACAACTGTGCATGCGCACTCAACATGAGGTTTTCTGTGTTGTTTCTCACAAATTGCTTTTTTGGGGCCTTCCTTGTTTACCTTGTGGCATAGCGCCGACAGCTTGTTCCTTGCGCTGAGCAAAACGCGTGTGCCTATTTTTCTGGTGACCTTTTTTTAAACTATGCGAGACCCCATGGACATAGGGTATGACGGTGGTGCTCACATGAGGTCCCTTGTCCTGGGCGTCACGTCCTTTTGGTGAGGATCGCCAAAAGCTTTTCTGAAACACTCGTCAGCAGGGCCATAGGGTACCCAACCTGGATGAGCCGGTGCACTTGGTGAATGAAGCTGCTAGCCACCCGGTGGTGGCATGAACGGTCAGAGCTGCTCTGAGACATGAGACGGCAATGCTTCTTTTAACTATTTTTGAGTGCACAGACGTGAAGGGGAGAATACTTCGAGCGAGGGTTGTAAGCCCAACATACGTGTTCCCTTTCAAGCGATAGCTCTAGGTCCAGGAACCTTATCTTATTATCGGAGGGATGCTCGATCGTTAGTTCTAAAGGTTTCATTACCGATTGAAAGATGTAGAAAATTTCTTTTGCACGCGAGAGTTAGCCTGTTCCGTCAGTTTTGTGTAGCACAAGGAAATCATCTACAAAGCGAAATACCTTAGTAACGCTGGTTGTAGATGATTTCAAAGGCCTTATGTATTTTCTGAAAGGAAATACAGACTGCCAACATCCTTGTTATCCCATCATAAATGATACTACGTGTGCCACACTTTTTCATAACCAACCTGCAGCAACGGAACCCATCTCACTGCGGGTGAGAAAACTTGGCAAAGATGTTCCACTGCTTGAGCATTGTGTAACGCCGTGGCAATGGCAACTTATGGAATGTGACACACCGTTCATTGAGGTCTCGAAGCATGCTCCGGAAGTACGTATCCAAATGCACTTTCGTGAACTTCAATCAAAATACTCTTGCCCGAAATTCTTTACTGATGCATCAAAGTCGCATGCTGGCGTGTCCTATGCGGCAATCAGTCCATCCTTTCCTGAATCCGGTCAACTGCATCTAGAAACAAGCATTATTTAGGGCTGAGGCTTATGCCCTATTGTGCGCAGAGAAGCATATAATGAAAACAAAGCTTTAAAAATCTGTTATATTCACTGACGCTTTAAGCGCAGTAAAAGCCTTAATGTCTCCTTGTAAACAGAAAAACCCTGTGCACAGCATATACGTCTAGCCAATGTGTCGCAATATGCTGGTTACCTGGCCACAGAGGTATCGAGGGGAAAATGGTTGCAGATGAAACTGCCTGTTCCCTTGCAAGGAAAGGGAACACCTCATCTATAGCTGTCCCTGCAATAGATTTGAAGCATTTTCTGCGCAAAAGCCTGAGGAGCTATTAACAGCTCTTATGGGATGCGGAAACAACAAACTTAAACTTCAGTTAGGGAATTGGCCTTAGCATACAAACAGCACATTCCTCTACACCCAGCAATGCTCTTTGGCACAGAACCGTTTTTTTACCACAGGAAGATGCCGGTATATTGCAAGTTATCAGCCCTCTACATTTGTAGCACCTCCTCTCTTAAGAGGCTGCTGCTGCAACAGCAGTGTTGCGGAGCACTTCCCTCGCAGCCCTTGCGTTCAAGGGCCCTGTTGAGGCACCGGTGCTACTTTCATATCCACGTTTTATAACATTATTGTTTCAGAACAAACCATTCATGGTCATTGCTCATGTTTTCAGTCATTGTCATCATTTCAATAGTTCTACGCAAGTTACAGCGACTTATTTACAGCCATTCTACATCCACCATTCACAGTACATTCCTCTATTTCATAAACAATTCATTGGAAACTCATCACCATGTGTATGGCGCTCTTTGGCCGTATCTGGCCTTTGCGCCGTAAAACCCCATACATCATCATCCAGTGGTGGCATCGCACATTCTGCATTGAATAATTAACCCGGGTCGCTTGCCCCGGTTGGTGACATTGTAAGCCATGTGCCTTGCGTCAAGGCATTTGTGCATGTGGCCTTGACTCTTGTTCACAGTGCGGCTTCCTTGAGACAAAGGGCGTTGTCATGACTCAGATGACGGCGGCACACGAGAACGAAGTAGAAGAAGATCGCGGAGTGTTCGAAACCGCGCGAGTGCTCGAGGCATGCGAACCGACGTGTTATCCGCAAGGGCGAAGCAACGAAGCAGGATTATTGACATGGCTCTCGGACTTGAAGGTCGCTTCGTCAGCTACGCTCCGACGACGGGAGTGCGGAGAGCCCGGCCACGAAGCTCGTGACGCTGGCGTGGCTGTAGACCTCGGAGACGTCCGCGCGAGGCTCGTGGGACCGGCTGCTGCTGCTCACGGTAGTTCCGGTCTTCTTTGCAAGAACCCCACTTCCTTGGCCGAGCCAGATCAACCGATAATCGCCGGGGCACCGGGTCGCCACGCAGATAGACGGAGGGCGAAGAACGCTTCGTTAAGCCTAACCGAGGAGTTGACACATCAGCGGCGGCTACTGGGGCACCAGCCATGTACTTGGTCAGGTCGACGGAACCGCGAGTCGTCGGCACTTAGGGCATCAGTGACACCCCGAACGAATACGACCTGGACTTGACGAGAAAAGCTGCAAACCGACGGTCCGTAAGAACCCGCATTTCTGCATTGCGGCGCAGTTAGGCCGAGTCTAGGGTGGCCAGACTTTGATGAGTCAGGGCCAAGACTGACTTAGAGACCTTAAGACGGAGCTAGGCACCGAGACCGAGATAGAGTGTTCCTTGTTTACATGAGCATTTTTGGGTAGTTTTGTATTTAGTCTGAATTTGGTATTTAGTATTGAGTGAGCATTTTGGTTGAGTTACGTCTTTAGTTTTGTGTGCCTCACGCTTTTGCCGATCTTGTTCATATTAAATCCTTGTTTGCTGTGCTGCCATTCGTATCTCTTAACCATCGCGGGCAACACCTGCATGCAATCCTTCTGCTCCCAAGTAGTGGTGACAAATTGGCGAGCCTGCCAGGCTTCTGTAATTTCGGCCCAGCCACCGATACTTGAGAGTCGCAGAGATGGAGTTGGAGCGGTTGGCGGCAGTAGCAAAGGATTTGATCATGACTAAGGAGGAGGCGATGTGATTCTTTGAATATGCTCGGCAAGAACGGGATGAAGCAGCAGCAACAAGCACGCGAAAGTCATGAGCGCGAGAAGGAAAATTTTAGAGTTGAAGTTAAAGTTGGCAGAGATAACCGCCGGGCCTTGCGAGGGGTCGATTTCCGCTAGGTCGGCGTCATCCGACTTCACTTTGCCCAGGACAAAACAGATTTGCCCTAGGAAATTGATGGCTCCGTTTGATGAGCGTAGAGATGATTTATATGTGTATTTGCATCACTTTGAGAGAATAGCAGTCCGGCAAGGCTGGGCAAGGAATGAGTGGGCTAGCGCCTTAAGCCTGTGTAGTAGGTGAGGCTTGAAGTGTGTTTGGATGGATGCCTGCTGAAGAGAGTCTAGACTATGATAAGGTGAAGAACACTTTATTGCAAAGATTCCGGCTAACCGCTGAGGGTTTCCACAAAAAGTTCAGGTCATGTAAGCCGGAAGACGCGGAAACCGGAAAACAGTTTGCATGTAGATTGACCAACTACTTTGAAAGATGGATGGAGTTGTCAGAGGCCAACAAGACATATGAAGGGGTGCGGGACAAGGTCGTAGGAGAACAATTTCTCGCCAGGTGCAGCGACAGTTTGGCAATATTCCTCAAGGAGAGGAAATTAAAAACAGTAGAGGAGATGGCTGCGCATTCAGATCAGTTCGTAGAGGCGCAGGGACTAAGAAATTTAGGAAAGATTCACAAGGACGCGCCGATGGCAGGAGACGAGGAATCGGGGTCCAATGAACAGGCAAGGGACACCACAGAGATGTTTCGTTTGTAACCGGCTGGGACGTGTAGCAATGAACTGCCGGGTGAGGGATAATCGACGTGGTCCACCAGTGGTTTGCCAGCTGTGTCAAAAGAGAAGTCATAGGGCCGACGAATGCAGATCAAGATACGTGGACAAAGCAGCATGTTTGATGAAATGTAAAGAGGATGGGCCAAGAGAAAAGAGCATACCCGTGGTGGAGGGAGAAGTACAAGGACACAGGGCCACAGTACTGAGAGACACGGGGGCGAACACAGTCTTAGTCAGAGAGTCTGGTACCATTCGAGAGCATGACCGACTACTTCAAACCAGTCATTTTGGCGGATAGGTCCATTAACCCCACAAAGCCCAGACACCATTCCACATGAAAGACAATTAAAACAGCGTGTTCACATTTATTTCTGGCCATAAAGATATGTTTATTGGTACAAGGAAAACAATAAAATGCTATTGAGTAAACATTAATTAGTATGGTAATTACTTAATTTGCAGAATCGAGCAGCCCGATTTATCCATTCATCGTATTCATATCACACCAGTGTATCATCCTTAAAAGCAGAATTATCTTTGTTGCCTCTCGCGCTCCGCCACCGCATCGCATCTCTAGCTCTGTTCCGTAAGTTTTATTACAGCACCCGTGACCTCCAAGCTTTATCATCCCACCAGCCCGCATATCTCATCGTACTGGCCATGCGATTGGAATGACCTTTCCCACAGCATTGTCACTATCACCTGCCCGACACTACTTCATCAAAATGTAGCTGTCACTGAATTAACATGTGGTTACCTTTGTCAAAAATGTTTTTCCTTTGTATATCTACCCCTTAAGGACCCCAGAGGGGTCCTTAAGGTAATAAAATTAAGTGATATGAAAAGTGTCCAGCCTCCCCACAGTAGTAGCACAACGGACTGCTGTCGGGAGCGTGCCATACCATAGACTTCCGCGAACCAGGGCGAAAGTCTGCTTCCAGAGTCGTGCGGTGGATTGGACTTGGGGAGCGTTGAGGAAGCCGTGCAGGTGGCTGCGAGAAACGGGCCGTCGATGGCCTAGAAACCCAAAGAGTATTCGCGTACGAGAGCGTAGGAAGTTCAGTTCATGTTGGTGGCGAGCGATGAACCACCTGCTTGATTTCCTCCCGAATGACATCCGTAACAGCCTCGGCACTCTGAGGTGCCGGTGCCGATGCATAAGACTTCTGGAGTTCTTCTCGAACAACTTGCCATATTAGTTCGGTAGGGAACTCCCTGTCATCATTTGCAGGTACAAGTGAGCATGCAGCAGTCATGGTCGTCTGGCGTTCATACTGCGAGAGCCGCTGCCGAAGCATGCGTTCCATGACTGTTGCCTCACGGACGAACCGAGACACTGTTGTAGGAGGATTGTGCATGAGGCCCGCGAAAAGCTGTTCTTTTACGCCTCCCATTAACAGACGACCTTTTTGTCTTCTGGCATTAGTGGGTCGGCCCAACGGAACAATCGCGTCATGTTTTCCAAGAACGTAGTGACAAAATGCAAACTGGAACGTCTGATAGAAGGGCAGACAAAATTAGTGGGTTAAGTCTTGTGCTGCGGTGCCCACCTTCGCAAGATAATTTTAATTAAACTATTGCTTCAACCGTGACACAGCTAGCCCCCGCATCTCCGTTGGCTCAGCATAACCATTTCTTTCTTTGTCCATGCCATGGGTGGCAACCACATTTCATGGGCGAGGTTCGTCTAGCGATGAGAATTCGTGCTCTAAACACAGGGGACAACCTTAGCTTAGATCACCGTTTCCAATATACTTTGTTCTGTAAATGTACTTAATATGTAAATGTATATGTATTTAAAACTAAAACAAAAAAAAATTGAGAAGTGCAGGTTTGCTGGTACTTGACCGAATAAGTAGCTGAAGCGTTAAACACACTAGCAAAAAAAAAAAGCAGACCAACCATGGAACCAACTTGGCTCACTGGGTACGTGCACTCTTCAATGAGCCTCTTTGACGCCAACTAGGTCACAGCTGATAAACATATACAAGATCAGTGTTGCTGGCTCTAAAGTAAGGTATTATCTTCTGAGTAGATTATGGTTGCTTTATTGGTGGCATGTTGTAATACCTTACAACAGCAACTCGTTAAGTATATGGGCTGATAAGTATCAACCAATAGTTTGTCGCTATTTTTGTGAATATTTATCACTTTTGAGCATAGTGACACGTGTACAGGTTAATCTTTCTCCAGTGACCGCTTTTCACCGGCTAACAGATGTTAAACGTTATTGTTCGGCACAGGCTGCGCCTGCTTGCATCGGAAGTTTCTCGAATGTTATCAATGATTCAATCCTTTGTCCGTTGTCATCGAACAGTGTGTCATCTGATTGTATGCGCTACACGAATTGTGTAGTACTTTCTGTAAGACATGCGGGCATGAGCGATTACTTTAAAACCTTCGACGACTCATATATAAAAGCCGATGCTGATTAGACTTTGGACGATCGCCGACTGTGTCGATGCTATCATTGTGCTTGACTACTGTTGCTTGTTTTTTCCTGGGAAGAGGTTTGTCCAATAAGGAATTACTTTCGGGATTCACAGTTTTCACCACTAAGTTCTTCGCCGTCACTACAACTTGACAATAGCATGAAAGAATGGCAAAAGGTGTTCTGCATATCTTTTAAGTAGCTGGCTTGAAATGTCTGGGCCAGCAGTACTTTTACGCCAATAAGTAATAGTAAGTTCATAATGCCCAGTTTAGTTACCTGCCCAGGGGAGGTCCATAAAGGTGCGTAGTGTTGATAAATGAACATTTGCTGTGGGAGTACGCGTGACCACAGATTGGAAATAAGAGTTGAACGAAATTACAGTGGTGCATGTCTTCTACTACCTGTTTTGCAGTCATTACCTTCCATCCCATACTATCTGCTCAGAGCAGATGTAAGAATTTCTGTGGTTGATGTAACGTAAAATTTCTCAGTGTTTAAAAAAAAATTCTCTTTGGCTCTGCCTTTAATTTATGAGAACGTTCACTTATTCCTGTGGGATTTCTCTTGCTTGTACACATTCCATGCAATCGCCTTGTAAGATACATTATCTGCAAAAGGATGGATAGTTGGGCGAGTTGGTACGGTAACATATTCTTGGTATAAGCGTGAAGAAGACACGGACGGTGGCAGAAGAAGACAGGATGAGCGCTAACTCACAACTAAATCTTTTTGTTGTCAGTTAGTTAGATTTAGTTGTGAGTTAGCGCTCATCCTGCCTTCTTCTGCCACTGTCCGTGTCTTCTTCGTGCTTATACCATGAATACGTTATCTCTCAAGTAATCCATGGAGTCTTGCGCTTTACTCTTTTGAGTTGTGTTAGGATGAAAGTTGCCTTGCAGTTTATAATGGCTGCCTTGAGTTTTATCCAGAGGTCATTGATGTTTGCTGAACTTACTGGCAAAATATCGTCTGAAAGGCCTTGGAGGTAATAAATGACACTTTCATCATTGTCCCTCTTAAGGGGGGATATGGTGATTATTCTTTATTCTTTATTCATCAATTACCCCGCAGCGCCCAAAGGCGTTACAGCAGGGGTGTTACAACATGGAATAAAATACACCTTCATTCACACAATTCACTTGCTTTTCACTCAACCTATTCCACTGTTTGATTGTTCAAACAAAAAATGAGTTAGCCTACATGTTTGTCTTGGCAGGGTACTCTAAGATTTTGCAACTATGATCAGTTCGTTTTGAAATGTAATGAGGTTTTCGTAGGTAAATTTCTGTATTAATTCCTGTTTTATTATAGTAAATAGAATATAAAAATTTTGATCTCAGTTTATTGCGGCGAGCAGAAAGAGATTCCCATCCTAGCTCAGCCTTCATTGCAGTGATGCTCTCCCTCCTTCCGATAAAGCTATCCTCACCTATTTTTGAGCCAAACTTGATAAATGTTAGCATGCTTGTTTACTTTCTTCTCCTTATTCTAAAAATGGAGTTATTTTTTCTGCACGTTCATAATTTCATTACATAATTAGTAAAACATTGTCTTTTGTTCTTACTACAATAGATAAATAACCGCCACACGAAAATATACAAATGACATAGGGATCAATAGCAGAAAGCTCAAGACACAGTATAAGAAGCACTTTTATGATTGGGTCAATATTTCTTTATAGTACACGGAACTCCATTGTTTTGAACATGGCCATACATTTGGTCACACAAAAGACCAATTTTAAAAACTTACAACAAATAAACTTGAAAAGTGCTTCCTATGTTGTGTGTTCCAAACATCTCGCTTCATGCTGCAAAAAGAATTACTATTCTATCTGTAACAGCTACTCATGTATCATAGTAAATGTATTGCTGGGTGTGCAAAGTTAGTATTTTGCTAAAATGAAGAAAACAAACAAATCTCCCACACTATAGTCTTAAAATTAATATATTATGGTTTAAATATTGACATATGAGATAAGAAACTTGGTAGATCTAGAGAATAATAGATGCAGAATCCGAAAATGCAATTTACAAAGCTCGATTTTTTGGTAATTTTTAGGCCTTAAGACCCATGTCCACCCTTAAAGTCTCTAAACAGAATACACAATGTATCACTGCCATTTCTGGCGTCTTGATCTATTTGGTGAAATGCTGACAGCTTCTAGTGATCAGATACACTATCGTCGATATTAAGCTCTGGTGTTAAGTATGAGACACAAAGTTCATCGAAAAGAAGATCCAACGCCGACAAAACTGCGCCCTGAATGCACATTAGTTGTGTGACAAGGTGGGTCAACTAGAAGCTAAACATCGTGTAGAAAAGTGCTTCAAAGGTTTCCTTATTTGCGACTGTCCGATTAGTCCAGTCTATTCCTGGTAGGTTAAAATTCCCGGTTAATAATTTTAGTGCACTCGTTTACATTGGCATTAAGATAGTCATATGCAACAGTAATATATATTCGTCAGGGGCACCAGGTTGTCTGTGAACGCCACTAACTAGATGACAGCCTCAAGTTTGGTACTTTTATTTACTGTGCTGAATGGAGTTGTGTTTAGAAGCCATAAATGTCTAACGAAGTTACTCTGTTTCCGAACCGGTTAATTCTGCTCGTAAGTTCATATTCTTCTCCTAAATCTAGAAACACCCCTCTATTCTGCGTGCTTGGATACGCACCATCCAGACTTCTCCCCATAAAATTTTGAGAGGTAGACATCTGAGGACCAGAGGGGGGAGGGCACAGGCACATACTGAATAATGACAACACAACAGATGTTCGAGCGCAATCACACAACGCAACAGACTTATTTCTTCAAATGCAGCTTACGGGTGATATTCTGGATACTGGTTGAAAACTCAAGGTCGCCTTATCTGATTGGTTGAGAGCGCCGGAGGAGAAAAAAAAAAAAAACCGGGAGGGGGCTATACAAAGTAAGGATGGTCACTCCAGGAGCATTTCTGTCGTCATCGTCACCAAGATTCTGCGCCGCAAACACCCACCCGTGCAGCTATATGTTGGAAGCCACCTGTGGTGGGGGCACAGTCTGCCCTCTCTGTGTTCTCGCAGCAAAGATCGCGTTGATGCGAGCACTGGCAGGAAGCTCAATTTAAGCAGCCGCGCTTACTCACTCTAGCGTTTTGACAGGGAGTTTCTGCGGTCACCGACTGAGAAGTGTTCATGTTTGCTTGTGCGCGCGCGACACCATGCTTGTTAACTTAGTGTGACTATGTTTACAAGTTTATACCGCCAATAACACTACTATCCTTACTTTGTATAGCTGTCCACTAGTTCTCTCGCAATCGATGCTTTGCCTTTCGGGCGAAAGTACAATTTTTTTTTTTTCGGTTTCCCTTCGGAGTGAAAATACCGTAACAGTCTGGTTCAGTTCCGGTTCCAGTAAAAATAACTTCTTCCAGTGTTCGGTTCTATTTCGGTTTGATACCCTCATAAGACCAGAACACCAGGACAAAAACTTCTAAGGGTATAATCAACAACCTGGGCAAAGCAGAAGAAAGGCTTAGTTATGCCGAAGCTTGGTTTGCGTTTCCCACTGAACTCAAAGGCCTGCATGCGCTCTTTTATAGGCAAGCTTGGTGACATCACTTGTTCCTGCAGTGGCGTTGTGATTCCGTTGTAGATATCCTAAAGCTAATGTGGTGATGACGCCTCTGTCCATGGGCATGATTCCAACAGTGGCAATATCTTGGAAGGGCCAGGAAATCGATGTGGCTGGCATTGATGCACCAGCTAAGCTCCGCTGAAGAGCCTGTTCAAAGCAGAAAAAAAGGCTTCGGCAGTCGACATACCTTCTGGTCTTCCGAGGGTGATAGGCAGTGATCCGCCTTAAGGTGTGGGTACTCAGTTTAGGTGCTGGTGGGCTGGTGAGGACGCTTCGGTGACGTCCAAGAAAAAAAATTCAGATTTACTCTATTTTACCGGTGCCAAAAGCACTCGAAGTATTCCATCAAATATTTCAAATATTGGCTATTTACGTAGCCACACTGCTTCATTGGCTTGCAATATACACCATATAGCGTGCCATTGAAAAAAAAAAATTTTGATTGAAGCCTCCTAGCTCAGCTGGGCAGGAAAAATAAATTGTCACCGAAATGCTACAAACCTGCTGAAAAATAAAAAAAAAACACGTGGTGGGAACTAGTTTTGAAGTTCAGCGAACATGTAAAAGTTTTCTCAGCTATATCTGCTGATTTGTGAAGAAGCACTAATTGATTTAGTGTGGAATGGCCCCCAGGTAAAAACCGGCATAAGCCCATGACGGATGTGATAATTTCAAAATTTTTTGTTCGTCACTACCATTATGTATGCTTTTAAAGGTTGCTTTTTGATGAGTAATGTGCCTTTCAGTAAAGAAACCAGCTGAGAGCTTGCGCTTGTGTCGTCCATTTCTTCCTTCTTGTCCCTGGCTCGCAGTATGAATTGATACTAACTGCTGTTCTCTCAGTATATCTCAGCTTCCGTTAGAACATCTTAATTTTTTTCTAATAGTTAAGTAGTGCTCTTTTAGTGATCTGCATTGCTTGTTGTGGCATTGTGTATTCACTCGTTATCTTCTCCTTGTAATACCTCTTCCCCAGTGCAGAGTAGCAGACTAGAATGCACCAGCTCAGGCCTTTCCGGTTAATGAAATCTCTCTCTCTTTACAGGTAAAAAGGGACCAACCTTTAGCTTGGAGCACCTCAAGCCATTTGAGCACGGTATGTGGGTGTTGGAAGCCCTGAGTGAGATAACTTTATTTGGAATCTGGAAATTGGGAGGCCCGGGCCTGGGGCCGTCTAGATGGCCACTGGGAGTTGTTGCAAGCTGTTATGAAAGCTTGTAGTGCACACCTTTTTTTTTGTTACAATGTATTGGGAAAAAATTAATTTCTATCGAAGCAGACATAAGGGTGCTGTTGATGAGCTGTGTCACAAGACTCTTTGTGATCATTGGCAAGAAGAATTTACATTTTTGACAGAAGCAATTAGCATGTTCCCAGCTTAACAAATCTGATGTGCAAAAAGAATGTTCAGGCTGTATTTGTTGCACCCAGTGCAGCTCTGATAATCAGCTAACCACCAACATTAGGGGTTCCATGTTTACATAAGATTATTTTACTTAAGAGAAGCGTGCTGAGAAGCTCCCACAAGTTCGAAAGTATGTGTCAGTTCTACACTATAGTCAAGTGTGTGCTAAAGTGCAGGCACTGCAAAGAAGTCGTGCAAGTTGCGTTTGTGCTGGTGGTTGTAGTTTAGTGTGCTAAAGAGAGACAGCTAATCTTCTTTTTTATTTTTTCTTTGATTGCAATCGCTGATGTGGAGCTGTCTTGCAACAAACAGGCTTCTGGAGGGAGGTTGTAATGCGGGCCATCAACTCTGCTGTGGGGCCTGTACAGGACAATGGCCGTCCAATGGCTGATGTCTACTACCACACAAACAGCGGGCTCAAGCTGGTGAGTAATGCCTCTGGTTTGGCTATTTGATAGTTACAAACTGCAAAGGCAGCAGTATAGTCAGGACGTACAGACAGAAGGCTACAAGGACAGTCGGTATAAAGGTGGCAAATAGGATGGTAAGGCATAATTCTGTAAGTATCACTTTCGGTCTTAAATGCAGCAATTTTTGCTAAAATAGTTCACTGGTTGTCTAACCACAGCTTTCTTGCATTTCATGTCTACTTAAAACGTAGTGTTTAGTCTAGTTGCTTCTTGAGCATGGAAGCCAAATTGCACTGCGTAGTTGATGCAAATTTCCTATCAGCTATGCAGCGCAACTTCCCTTTACACAAGGAAATCAAAGAAAGTTGGGCATTTGTTGGAATTATGAAGGCTAACATTTTTCACACTCCTACACCCACCATGGAAGCGAGGAGAGCAGACTACCACGACACAGGTGGCCACGGGAGTGCGCCAGGGACATGAAAGAAGCTGTGTCGGTTTGCCACCTGGCCAGGCATGATGTATGGCAATACAGTGAAATCTTGATGTAACGAACTTCAGGGGACCGCGGCAAATTGTTGGTTATTCTGAGAGGTTGTTACAGTGAAAGCCCCAAAATTAACCATTTCGCCCATCAAACCACCAGTTTATTACTTGTCACCATATGAGCTATCCACGAAAACGGCATTGTTGGCTCTCGGCCAGTGCTGGTGCTTTCTTCCGTAGATTCACCGTCACGCACCACCGCAGCACCGTATTTCTAGGGGCGCATGCAAAGGAGACGCTGATGCTGAGAAAACCACCGACAAAAAAGAAGCTCCAGCCTGCCAGCCTGCGTAATGTTTCTTTTTGTTTGTTTATGTTTATTTTTCACATTTCTTGCCGGGGACACTGCAACTGTCTCGCTCGAGACGGACACCTGAACTATTCCTAAGTGCAAGCGCATGTAAACAACACCGTCCAAAAAATGCAACTGTGTGGCATCCCTGCAAGCATGGAGGTTACATTTCTCCGCAAGCGTAGTTGGCACGGCCGCAGAAAGAAGGGTGAGAGAAGGAAGAGATCCGTTGCTACGCGACACTTGTCTGGGCGGAGCATGCGCTCACAAAACCTGATGTGTCGTCGCCTCTGCAGTAGAAAAAATATATATTGTGAGACGGACGCCCGGGACGAAGGCACAGCTCTTCTATTGTCACACAGCGCGAGACAGCCCACGAACACCAACCCGACAAAATGATGATGATTATGAGGATGGGTATATACACATGAAGACGATGCTGAACTGCACAGTTAGTGCTCACACTAACTTCCCCCCCTCACGAAAGCGGCCGGTAAGGCAGCGAGTCAGAAACGGGGGGGGGGGGGGGGTCGGAACGCCGAAGATACGGCTTCAGGCGAGGGACGTGAACAATTTCAGTGCTGCGGCAACGGCGGTCAGTAACCGAGGTAACAGGAGCTACGCGATAGTTCACGGCAGATGTTCTTTCAAGCACGGTATATGCGCCGCGATACCGGTGAAGAAATTTTTCACAGAGCCCTGGCACTCGAACAGGTGTCCACAGGAGCACTTCGTCGCCTGGTCGGAACGAAATGACACGACGGGTCGCATCACAACGGACTTTCCTCTTGTCCTGAATAGTCGCGGTGTGGGCACGCGCAATTTCGCGGCAGCGGGTGACGCGGGTGGCGAACTCCTCTGCTAGAGATGTGGATGGAACAGAAAGCGTAGAAAGAAAGGTGGTGTCCAAAACAAAAGACGGTGCACGGCCGTACTCAAGGAAAAAGGAGCTGTAGTTTGTTGTGCATTGAACGGCAGTATTATATGCAAACGTGACGAAAGGAAGTAGTGTCCCAGTTTGTGTGGTCGGGTTTCACATACATGGAGATCATGTCGGACAGAGTTAGATGAAAACGCTCGGTAAGACCATTGGTCTGGGGATGATACGCAGAGGTGGTCTTATGAATGGTGTTTGAGGCTTGCAGGACTTCACCAAGAACATGGGAAAGAAATGTCTTGCCACGGTCACTTAGAAGAACACGAGGCGCACCGTGGCGCAAGATAATGGCTTGCAGGACAAACTCGGCGACCTCAGAGGCCACACCAGAAGGAAGAGCTGCCGTCTCAGCGTAGCGAGTGAGATGGTCCACGGCGGTGACAATCCAGCGGTGACCCGCGGGTGTAAGCGGAAGGGGACCCTATAAGTCAATGCCCACAAATTTAAAGGGAACGGACGGGCATGGCAATGGTTGTAAAGGGCCGGCGGGAAGAGAGGTCGAACGTTTTCGATGTTGGCACGACGCACACGAACTGACGTACTTGGCAACACTAGTAGACAGGCCAGGCCAGAAACAGCGAGTCTTAATGCGGTCGTAGGTTTTATGAAATCTTAAATGGCCAGCCGTTGCGTCGTCGTGAAAAGCTTGCAAAATTTGAAGTCGAAGTGAGCGAGGGACGACTGGAACCCAGCGGTGACCGGTAGGGTGGTAAACTTGCCGCAATAATGAGCCATCATGAAGTTTAAACCGTGCCAGTTGTCGTCTTAGGCGGCTGTTGGGAGGACGGGATAAGCCAGTGAGCCGGTCGATAATTGTGCGGCAGTACGTATCTGCACGTTGGAGGGAGGCGAGGTCTTCTGAGGACAGAATGTCGACCGAGGTCACGAACCGTACTGGGGCCATGGTTGTGGTCGGTTGGCTGGACGGTGCAGAACGGAGGGAAGGTGAGACAGGGGCATTTGGTGACAGTGGGCAACGAGACAAAGCGTCAGCATCTTGATGTTGCCTGCCAGACCTATATGTGACAGTGTAGTCGTACTCCTGCAAACGCAGAACCCAACGGCCGAGGCGTCCGGACAAATTCTTCAGGGAGGACAACCAACACAGAGCATGGTGATCTGTCACAATTGTGAATTGGCGGCCATATAAATAGGGGCGAAACTTTTGTATGGGATATACGATGGCGAGGCATTCTTGTTCGGTGATAGTATAGTTTCGCTCAGCAGGAGAAAGAGTACGACTCGCGTAGGCCACGACTTGCTCTTCAGACGACTGGTTCCGCTGCAGCAGGACAGCGCCTATTCCATGCCCACTTGCGTCAGTGTGGAGGATAGTAGAGGCTGTGGGATCAAAGTGGCGAAGCACTGGTCCTGATGTGAGACATCGCTTGAGGGTCTGAAAGGCGGCTTCACATTCATCCGTCCAGGTAAAGGGTATGCTCGTGGTCAGGAGTTTATGAAGAGGAGCTGCGATAGTTGCAAAGCCACGGACAAAGCGGCGGAAGTACGACGCTAATGCGAGAAAGCTGCGAAGGTCTTTAGGTGTGGTTGGTGTTGGGTTGTACAGCAGCGACCTTGTCGGGATCTGGCTCAATGCCGTGCTTGCTGACCACGTGACCTAATACTTTCATGCTGCGGCTCACAAATTGACACTTCTTAGTATTGAGCTGGAGACCGGCCTTGGCTAGACACGTGAGAACATCGTCTAAACGTTCTAGGTGCTGGGAGAAGCTGGACGAAAAGATGACAATGTCATCCAGGTAACATAGGCAGGTTTTCCATTAGAGGCCTCATAGTACGGTGTCGATCATTCGTTCAAATGTGGCAGGCGCATTGCACAGACGAAAAGGCATTACGTTGAATTCGAAAAGGCCATCAGGTGTTGCAAACGCCGTCTTCTCTTTGCTTGGCTCATGCATCGGGATCTGCCAATATCCAGAACGCTAGGCGAGGCTCGAAAAGTATTAGGCACCTTGTAAGGTATCCAAAGCATCGTCAATACAGGGCATAGGATATACGTCCTTACGGGTAATTTTGTTTAGTGCCCTATAATCGACGCAAAAGCGTACCGAACCGTCCTTTTTTTTTTTAACTAGAACAACAGGAGACGACCAAGGGCTTGTTGAAGGCCTTATAACGTTCCGTGCGAGCATGTCGTTGACTTGGTCTTCTATAACTTTCCGTTCAGCAGACGATACACGGTAAGGGCAGCGATGAATGACGCGGGATCCGTCGGTTTCGATGTGATGAGCGGCCACGGTTGTTTTACCCAAGCCATCCAAACACACATCAAAAGCAAGGTTGGTGTTTCCTTAAGATGGTCAGCAAGGCATCAGTCTGAGTTGGGCTCAGATCTGAACTCACAGTGGCCCTGAGAGCACTGGGTGAACAATCTGTGGGCGTACACTCGGCGAAGGAGGAAACAGGCGAAGCAGTGACGACACATACTGGTGCTGCCTTGATAAGCATGGCAACAGTGGACCCCTCCGGCAGCGGAAGTGGCTCTGACGTCGTGTTGTAGGCGGTCAGACTGGCGCAGCCGCGTGAGAAACGCACTAGACAAGAAGCGATGGCGATTCCCCAAAAAATGCAGCGCTGAGAAGGGGAAATCACTGCGTCGCCGTCGATATTTTCGCTAGATCTAATGGTGAGAATGCAGGCTTGGCCGGGTGGAAGAACAAAATCTGCCGCTTTGACAAGGTGGGGCGGCGAGGAATAGGCAGCGTCAGAGAGCTCGGTGTCCGTAATATGTATCAGTGGATGTCCGCACGAAATGACAGCTGATGCAGCTGACAAGAAATCCCAGCCTAAGATGATCGGATGAGCGCACGACGGAAGCACAGTAAACTGTATATGATGGCGAATTCCGTCGATGAGGACACGAGCTGTACACTGTCCGGTAGGGTAAATCGGACTGTCATTGGCGCCACATAAGACCGGACCAACATACAGAGTTTGCGCTTTTTGTAGACGGAAGCATAATGCGCGATGAATAACAGAAATGGCGGCGCCAATGTCAATAAGAGCGTCGACAGAAACACCTTCCACACAAACAGCGAGTGAATTAGTCGGGTGAGCAGGAGGAATTGGGACAGTTCGCAAACAAGCAGTTTCTCCTCCAAAAACTGCAGCGCCTAGTTTTCCGGATGGTTGTCGAAAGAAGTGGAGGCAGGACGCAGGGGCGATGAAGTACGGCGGAACGGAGACGGGGAACGACGACGGGGTGAGCGAGAAGACCGGGACATGTTTTGGGACAACGGAGGTGAGGGCAAGCGACGTGACGAGGATATATAGGGTCCTGAAACGTAGGCGTCCGATCTGGGCACATAATCTCTCTCATAGGCAGAATAGCCACGTCATTCATCATGCTGGCGCCGGCGGCAGAAACGAGATATGACCGCGTATGCCACAGTAGAAACATACTGGGGGGGAAGGGCGCCAGGTAGAGTCGTATGGTTGCACGGGGGCCTTCGCTGCCATCGAGGCCAGGTGGTCGCAGACAATGGTGGCAGGTGCAGAAGGGACTGGGACCGCAGGCCGCGAAGCAATCTCGGCGTAAGAAGGTGCACAAACAGGCGCAGGGGACCGGGCATGTGTGACAGTTGGCATGGATGCCAGTTCTTTGATGATCTCGCGCAAATTGGGAGGAGGAGCGCGCAGAGACGCAATGGCGGTCGGTGTTGGCTGGGCCATGGCCGTGAAGCTCCTCTCGCACAATGATGCGGATGGGCGCTCGCAACTCGTCGTTGTCGGTAAGGTGAGCGTCGCAGGAGGCGCATGGAAGATGAAAGGTGCAGATCGTGGCAAGGCGTTGGCATGTCGTGATGATGTCAGTAACCGAAGTGGGGCTCTGGACTACAAGAGCGTTAAGGCAATGGATTTGATGCCCTTCAGGATGTGGCAGATACGTTCCCCTTCGGGCATGTCACTTTGAGCGCGATGGCAAAGAACCAGAATGTCTTCAATGTAAGAGGTATAGGACTCCTCGGCTCCCTGGATGCGGGTAGCGAGCTTCTGTTTCGCTACTTCGGAGCGCCCAGCAGATGTGCCAAATATCTGTCGCAGCTGCACAGTAAATGCTGGCCAATCAGGGAAGTCGCGTTCATGGTTGAAAAACCAAGTTTGGGCGACCCGCCTCATGTACAAGGCAACGTTGCGGAGCTCGTTTGACTCGTCCCAATGGTTGCAAGCGCTCACCCTGTCATACTGGTCAAGCCAGTCTTCCACGTCCTCGCCGCGAAGGCCAGAAAAAACCTGAGGGTCACGTTGCGGTGCGGTAACGGACCAAATAGGCCCAGCTGGGGGAGCTGAGGTGGTGGCAGCAGTGGATGTGGTGGTTTGTGCCATGACTGGTGTTGGCGAGCACAACCGTCGACCAGAGCAGAGCTCCAGGGGTGACCGGTAGAGCAAGAGGACGGGGATATCAACGCACGCTCCACCACTTGTGAGACGACGCCCGGGACGAAGGCAGAGCTCTTCTGTTGTCACACAGCACGAGACAGCCCACGAACACCAACCCGACAAAATGATGATGATTATGAGGATGGGTATATACACATGAAGACGATGATGAACTGCAAAGTTAGCGCTCACAATATATATATATATATATACAGATCCCACGCACTGTGGGAATCAATGTAAGCGAAGCTTTCTGTGCTGTTTGTGTTCATTGACGATATTAGGTGTGATTTTGATGGCATACAACAAAGTCTTGATGTGGTGTTACCCAAGTAGCAGTTCACATCATGCTTTTGTCTACGTATTACACAGAGCACACAGCGAGATTGTTTGTTGTAGGCGGTGTTGAGCGCCATTGCCTGTGAGAATGTTAGCATTGTTATCGTGACTGATGCCGACTGAGCCTGCTGGCCACCAGGGTCACAGAGCATGGCCTCCCACTGTTGCAACCTTGGCTGAAGTCTTGATTTGCTTTGACCGCCGTCATGACGCCGCGGTGCTTTAAGGCGGCTTTGCATGTGCACATCGTGTGCGTCAGTTGTAGGCATGGGCAAACTTGCTCGGTGTTTATTTTTCAGAAATAGTAGAAACGTGCTGTACCATACCTTGAATTATTATTAGTGATAGTACGTGTTTAATGGTAGATACGCTCGGCATTTATATGAATGCGCAGAAACAGGCAACGGCCAGACGGAGTGAGAGTGAGCACCAACAACAAACGTCTTCTTCTTTGTCTCCTGCTGGCACCCGTATTTGTCACTGCAGTCACTCCCCGGCGAAAAATCCTGGCGACCTATGGAACAGGCAGCACTGGTGGGGCGTAGTGCGGCTTCAGTCCGTCGATATGAACAGTTTCGCGTCCGTGACGCCGTTGGTCCGTAGGTGGGTGAATAGGCTCAATGACGTAGTTGACCGGGGACGTCTGTCAGAGAACTCGGTAAGGGCCATCGTACTTTGAGCTCAACTTTGTAGAAAGGCCGGGAGTATAGATGGGAACGCGTAGCCATGCCAGCGTTCCAGGTGAATGTGATAAATTTTATTTTATTTTTATTTACATATACTGCCATCTTGCATAGCAAGATATTGCAGGAGTTAGTGGACATGTATGTCAATCATTTGTGGAATACATTTTGGTGGCAAAAAAATAAAACAAGCAATATAGAAAAATCAAATATCAGGAAGAGCTAGTTAATTAATGAACATAATTAGGAAATAGGTCGGCAAATTCATCACTCGATAACTCACGCAAGGACCCGTCAAGGCCATTCCAAATCGTAATTGTATGTGGAAAAAAGGAAAACTTAAAACAAGCAATCGATGGATTCAAAGGTACAATGTTAAGACGATGACTTCTTCTGGTGGGCCGAGAAGAAGGGTTTGTGAAAACAATAGGTGCATTGACGTAAGTTTTCCCATGAGCAATTTTATGTAGCAGAACGACACGGTCACAAGTACGTCTATGGGCCAGAGGCTTTAGTAGCAGCTTACTAGCACGTGATGTCGGTGAGAAATGGCGGTCATAACGATTAAATATAAATCTTATGGCTTTTTTCTGAATAGACTCAAGCATGTCTATGTCTTTGGAATGATGTGCTGACCACACTACCGACGCGTACTCAAGTTGAGGCCTTATTAGTGATTTGTATGCCGTTAATTTACATTCTTTAGTTGCATCTCATAAGTTTCTTTTAAGAAAACCTAATTTTCTCAGCGCCTTGTTGGTTATGCATTTTATGTGAGCATGCCATTTCAGATCAGGGGAGTAAGTAACACCAAGGTATTTGAACGTGTGGACGCTTGCAAGCTTGTGCGCCTCATTAAAATATGTAAATCGTAATGGTTGTTTTTTATTTGAAAAAGTCATTGAAACGGTTTTCTTAAAATTAAGTGACATTTGCCATGTTCTGCTCCATTCGCAAAAACAGGTGAAGACTTCATTCAGCTCTAACTGATCATGATTACTGGTTATAGTAGAATAAAGGACGCAGTCATCAGCATATAGTCTTATTTTGACAGAAGTACCCGTAATTACTTCAACGACATTATTTACATAGACAATAAACAGCAAAGGACCCAAGACAGACCCCTGTGGTACACCAGATGTAACATTGACACAAGATGAGTGAACATGGTTAAATGCAACAAACTGGGTTCTTGTACTTAGGTAGTCCTGTATCCAACCTAGTAGTTTATCATCATGAATTATTGCCTTGAGTTTAATAAGAAGTTTTTTATGACACACTGTATCAAAAGCTTTACTGTAATCAATGAAAATGGCATCAAGCTGTCCTCTGAGGTTGAGCGTGGTTGCAATATCATGGGAGAATTCTAGAAGTTGAGTTACCGTCGAGAATCCCGAACGGAAGCCATGTTGAGCATGCGAGAGAACATTATGTTCGGATAAGTACTCAATATTATATTTATGAATAATGTGTTCCAATAGTTTGCAAGATGTTGATATTAAAGAAATAGGTCTGTAGTTAGACATTAACTGCTTATTACCGTCTTTGTGAATGGGAACAACCTTAGCACATTTCCAGAGTATTGGAACAGTAGATGATTCTACAGACTTTGAAAAAATTAGGGATATGTACCGTGAGCTCCATTCAGAATATCGCCGTAAAAACATATCTGGTATATTGTCTGGCCCAGTACTTTTCATAGTATCGATCTTGAGTATAAGGTTATGTACACCAGCTGAAGTGATTACTATACTAGGAAAAGGTGATGCTGAAGGAACAGCGCAAACCGTGGGGGTGCGTCCATCATCACAGGTGAACACTGATTTAAAGTAATTATTAAAGGCTTCAGTGATGCTAAGATTATCTGAGCATGGTTGGTTGGCAATAATGAATGAAGGAGAGCTCTGACTTGATGGACTGATGGTTCGCCAGAACTTTGACGGTTTGTTTTTAATGAAGGATGACAAAGTGCTATTAAAGTAGAAACTTTTTGCATTTGACATAGCAGATTTTAAGTTATTTTTAAGTGAGGACAATACTGAAGCTTTCATTGGATTGTTTGCATAGGGTTGTTTGCGAAGACGCCTGATGCGACGAATTAAGTGTATAATTTCACGTGTGTACCACGGGTGCTTGGGGTTGCGCTTCACACACTTGGTTGGAATGTAATCAGTGATACATTGATTCACAATTGAGCAAAAACGGTTCACTAACACGTCCACAGAGGAATGGTTCGCGCAGCTCAAAAACTCATCAAAAGAGCATGCGAGTAACTCAGTTATGGAGTTGCCGTCGGCACGTTCAAAGTTCAATACAGTCTCATGGGAAGGAAGCTTAGGCACAGTTGCTAAATTCAAATAAACAATGACACCCTTATGGTCCGACAGGCCTTCAATAATATTACAATCATAACCATTTTGTCTAAGTAGCTCATTTATGAAAACGAGATCTAAAATTGAGCTTTCGCGGGTTGCGGTATTCGCAATTTGTGTCAAATCGAAAGAAATAGTCATGTTAATCAAGTAATCACAAATGACTTTGTGACGGCCATTTGCAGATAGCGTTGGCCAATCTATGCCAGGGGTGTTAAAATTACCAGCAACTAACATTTTACAACAGTTAAGTTTGTGTTTGGTTATATAATCGGTAAGATCAGAAAAGACACTGAAATCCGTGTCAGGGGGTCGATAAACAGCTCCTACAGCCAAAGTGAGACCACAAAGCCTGATTTTGCACCATACATATTCGCAGTTAGGAACGTCAGGCAATACTGTAAACTCAATATCTTGGTTCACAAAGAGTGCCACACCGCCACCGCGCCGGCCGCTTCTATCTTTCCTGAGGACAATGTAACCTGGCGGCAAAATTTCAGAGTCTAAGATGTGTTCATCAAGCCACGTTTCAGTCACGCAAATCACAGAAGGATGATAAAATGCAACAAAGTGATGAAAGTCTTGAATTTTGTTAAGAAGGCTGCGGGCATTAACATTTACCAGCGAGAAATTAGTATCAAAATGCAGTCAAGTTTCATTTGCAGCAGAGGTTTGCTTTTTGGTTTTAATGATTGAATCACCTGCTTCATTCAGCACATAGCGTACATTGTCTATCAGCAAGGAATCATATTGCAGACGAACCGTAGAGGCAGTTTTCCTTTGATTTAGAGACAGTCTCCAAAGAGCTTGGAGTATCTTTCGAACCCGTTCAGAGAAGTCCTCTTTTATATATATTTCTGTTCCTTTAAGCTTTCGCGCATTCTGTAATATTGCAAGGTTTGACCTGTAGTCCAAAAATTTGAAGATAGCAGGACGGGGTTTATCACCTCGACGTGCCCCAAGCCTGTGCCAACATTCAATGTCTGCACACTGAACACCAAGTTTATCAGATATTAAGTTTGTGAACGCATCAAGCAGTTGCCCGGAGGGCTCAAAATGGGGTTCAGGTAATCCGCAGACAACAAGATTATTTCTACGCGACCTGTTTTCAAGATCGTCAGACCGACTGTCCAGCTTCAATACCAGGTCTGTAAGATGAGCGACAGTTTTTTCAAGTTCCTGAACGCGCGGAATCACTTCCGTGACTGGTAGTACTGACGTCTTTCACTTTCACTTTATTTCCTTAAAGACCCCTGTTCGGGGTATTACATAAGGGGTGGGTTACAAAATATGGATACAAGACTAAAAAAAAAAATGTTACAAGGCATAATGCGAGGCAATTTCTTCTATGAGGCAGATGAGCAGGGTATAGAAACTATGTTGTGCGCAAGGCCGTTCCAGTCTTTGGCTGTTCGAGGAAAAAAAGAAGATGCAAAAGTGATAGTACGCGCACGTGGACGAGCTACGTTTAAGGAATGTCCTATGCGATGGGATATGCGTGACGGTGGCAAGATATATGGTGCACGATTGAGTACGCTGTGGTAGAATTTGTGAAATAATGATAAGCTAGCAATTAGACGGTGGTGGGAAAGGGTTTGTATGCCCGATTCCGCTTTTAACGAAGTTACACTGACATCGTATGAAAAGGCGGAGTGAATGAACCGGATGGCCCGATTCTGAAGTGCCTCAAGAGCGGTAATGAGGAAAGTCTGGCGAGGGCTCCAAATGGCTGATGCGTACTCCAGTTTGGGTCGTATTAGTGTCTTATAAGCTAATAATTTAACATGCTGCGGTGCATTTTTTAAGTGACGTCGTAGGAACCCAAGTGATTTGTTAGCTGAAGAGATAACGTTAGTCACATGCAGACACCAGTCCAGATCATTTGAGACGGTAACACCCAGGTACTTATAATTCTTTACAAACTCAATTTGTTCGTTAGTGATTTCGTATTGAAATACCAAAGGGTTAGAACGGCGAGAAAACGACATTGCTTTACATTTGGTAGGGTTTAGGACCATTAACCAACGTTGACACCAATTTTGAATGTTGTTTAAGTCTTCCTGAAGGGCAATTTGATCATTATTATTAGTAACTGAGCGGTAAATGACACAATCATCAGCGTACATGCAGATTTTGCACGACACGTGTAATGGTAGATCATTAATGTATATTAAAAATAGGAGGGGGCCTTAATACAGAGCCCTGGGGGACGCCTGACGTTACGGGTAGGGGCTCAGAAGTACTGTTATTGATGTACACCGACTGCATGCGATTAGTAAGGAATTGTTCGATCCATGTTAAAACTGTAGGATGTAGATTTAACCGAGAAAGTTTTAGGAGCAGTCGTTGGTGAGCTACTTTGTCGAATGCTTTTGCGAAGTCAAGGAAAATTGCGTCAGTTTGTATGTTAATATCGAGATTTGAGTGTAGATCGTGAAGAAAAATAGCCAATTGTGTTTCGCAAGTTAGTCCCTTGCGGAATCCGTGCTGGGATTGGTCAAAGAAATTGTTAGTATCAAGGAAGTTAATTATATGGGTGTATATGACATGTTCCATGATCTTACAGGGCACCGATGTGATGGAAATGGGGCGGTAATTTAAAGGCACATTTTTATTGCCCGATTTGTAGACTGGAACGACCTTGCTCATGTTCCACTCTTTCGGAAGGTTTCCAGAAGACAGTGACTGTGAAAACAACAATGTCAGGCATGCCGCAGAGATGAACTTGGTGTTTTTTAAAAATTTCGATGTGATTTCGTCGAGACCTGCGGATGACGAAAGTTTAATATTATCTATTATATTTGAAATTCCATGTATCGAGAAAGTGATAGCCGGCATTGTAGGTAGAGACGGCGCAAGAAATGTAGGTAAGGGAGTGTCGGGTTCTTTAGTGAACACTGAAGAAAAGGCTGCATTAAAAGTGTTAGCAATGTCAGAGTCTGATAAAATTTCGCCCTGCTTATTCGGGAAGGAGATAGTGCGTGATGGCAGCGGGTTAATGATTTGCCAAAATTTCTTTGGGTTTTCGCTTATCATGTTAGCCAGGTCGAAATGAAAGAAAGTGTATTTGCGTGAGCGGATTGCTGATAGATAAGTGCGTTCTGCTTCGTAGTACTTGTTCCACGAGTGATCGTTCGGGTTTTGCTTAGCTTGTCGAAAAAGGCGCTTTTTCTTATTCTCGAGTTTTTTCAGATTTTTTGTGAACCATGGTTTATGGCGGTTAGCATGAATCGATAATGTTGGTATGTATTTTGCAGTTAGAAGTGCCACTTTTTCTTGAAAAAGAGACCAGTTTTCTTGAACAGATCGCTGTTGAAATGCCGTTTGAAATTCCTCGTAAAATTCTTCTAATTCATTATTTATTGCTGGGTAATTGCCTTTATCGTAAAGGCGGATTGTTTTTTTATGAGTATGGCACTGGGACGGGAATAAGGTGAATGTAGCATGAATTACTTTGTGGTCACTTATTTCGTTAAAGTAAGTAAGAGACGACAGTGTTTCAGGATTTGAAGACAATACTAAATCTAGAATGTTGGCATTATCATGTGTGACACGCGTTGGTTCAGTTACCAATTGTGAAAGGTTATAATTCAGACAGACATTAACGAACTCTTTGGATTCAGTGCTACCGGTAGTTATTTTAGGGTTAGTCCAATCAATGTTTGGATAATTAAAATCCCCGAAAAGCAGAATGTGCGCGTTAGGGTATTTTTTAACTAGTTGGCTTAGGATGTTATTCAGTTTTCTGGGAAAATCGGCAGAACTGCAGGGGGGGCGGTAGCATACACTTACAAGTAGTAGTTTTGGTTTGGCACGACAAAGGATCCATATAATTTCTAAGTCAGAGCTTATGTGAACGGTGGAAAACGTTAGTTCTTTTTTAATGGCTATAAGGACGCCCCCACCTCTGCGTCCTTGCCGATCTTTGCGGATTAGTTCAAAGTTTGGCAGGTCTTCTAATATTTCACTATCGGGAACGTCATCTGTGAGCCATGTTTCGGTTAGTATGAGCAGGTTGCTTTCGGATGATGAGACAAGATTTGATATAATATCACGTTTTGAAAGGATGCTTCGTATGTTAGTGTAGATAACTGAAAATGACGGAATTGAACGAGCGGCAGGTGTCGCACAGTGAGGCAGTTTTTGACGGCGTGATAGCTATGTTAGTTCTTGGACACTTTGAGATGACTCTTCAAAGACATATCTCTTGGAGTTGATGTGCAATGTTTTGTAATGAAGGGAATAAGGCATAGATTTGTTTTTTGCAAAGGCGATAAGATGCCTCCTCGCATTTTGGACTTGGCGGGAGTAGTCTTCGCCAATGCCGTAAGGGGTACCCTTTAATTTACGGCCATTAGACAAAATCGCTTCTTTAGTTTTGAAGGAATTCAATTTAACAATAATTGGACGGTTTCGACCTTGGGTGTGTCTGCCCAGTCGATGTGCACGTTCAATTAATTGAGGATCTAATGTGAAGTTAAGGTACTGAGAGCAATGGCGAATGACTATTTCTTCGGAACTGGCGAAAGATTCTTTTGGGTTGGTGTCGGGAATAGAGTAGAACAACAAGTTATTGCGTCTGGACTGATTCTCAGCATCGTCAAAACGGCTTTCCAGTTTTACCATTCGATTAGCTGTATTAAGTGTGTCTGTCTGTAACGTTTCCAGCTGCCGCCGCATAGGCTCAATACGCAGACAGTTGGTTTCCACACTAGTCAGCCGTGTACTGAGTTCAGAGATAGCGTTGCTAGTTAGAAGAAGTTGAGCTTTCAGCTCTTGTACCTCTGTTAGTAGTTGAGACTGTCCAGCGGACAATTTCATGAGCTCTGCAAGAATATTTGCCATTTCGGGACCGGGGTTAGTCTCAATATCACCCGCGAGCAATAACAAGTCACGCGCGACCGCGACACATTCGCAACAAATACAAATCAAACACTGCGGGCTTGGCAGTTGTACCAACGCGTAATGACTGTTTTTTTTAGCGTATAAACTGTACGATGGACCAACCTGCATGGCGAAACGCAGAGGGTTAGATGGCTCGTTTGTGGCACAGCCACCAAGCCCACAGGGTGATGCGGATAGGGGCGCCAGCTTTATAGCAGGCTCCAAGACGATTGTCGTTGACGATGGGGCCAGCCAGGGTGGGATGAGGACCAGTGGTTGCGGATGTGGCAATGGTGGGTGCGCAGAAAGAGTGGTTGTAGGCAGCTTCCACAGGCATATTGTAGGAACGTCATCAGCGCAGAGTGACGGCGCCTGAGAAGGCACTGCGCATGATGACACCGCAACCAAGCCAGGAAGAAGCATCAGCAGTAGCGCAGTTCGGAAATTGGCCTGCATGGCGAAACGCAGAGGGTTAGATGGCTCGTTTGTGGCACAGCCACCAAGCCCACAGGGTGATGCGGATAGGGGCGCCAGCTTTATAGCAGGCTCCAAGACGATTGTCGTTGACGATGGGGCCAGCCAGGGTGGGATGAGGACCAGTGGTTGCGGATGTGGCAATGGTGGGTGCGCAGAAAGACTGGTTGTAGGCAGCTTCCACAGGCATATTGTAGGAACGTCATCAGCGCAGAGTGACGGCGCCTGAGAAGGCACTGCGCATGATGACACCGCAACCAAGCCAGGAAGAAGCATCAGCAGTAGCACAGTTCGGAAATTGGCCTGCATGGCGAAACGCAGAGGGTTAGATGGCTCGTTTGTGGCACAGCCACCAAGCCCACCTATGGCACAGCCACCAAGCCCACCTCAAGCCTATTTAGCCTTTCTTCGATGGAAGCAAACTTGGCTGTCCAAAAAGATATCTCGGAACGAATTTTTTCATGCCCTGCGAGCAATTGCGATAGTGTTTCTTGTAACATATCGGGACCAGGATTGGTCTCGACGTCCCGCGGTTGAGCACCGAGCCCCGCGGCTGGCGCATGCCTGCGCATCAACCGCGGGGCTCGGTGTGTCGAGGCAGAGAGCCGTTGGCTTCCCTTCCCCCCTCTATCGCAACATTTGGCATTTCCAACGTGGGCAAGCTCTTATAAAACGGGACGACGATCGGTTCGGTGCGAGGAAGACTTTGTCCAGACCAGTGTTATGCCTCAGCCGAAGGCGTGATTGCTAGCTAGATCTGCATGTGCTTTCTTGAATGCGAGTTAACACTGCGCCAGTGTCGCCGAATTCGTGTAGACGCTTAGATTTGCAGCAAGTTTTTTCCTAAGAGTACGCCCGAAGCGAGTGAGTGCAGCAGCCAACGCGGTGGTCAATTTTTCCTGTACATATGTAAATAGCCTCCTTTCTGTTTCTTTGGCTCTGGGAGCTGGGCGCCGGAAACGCTGGCTAGGACGTCAGCGGGGTGCAGTACCAGGAGTTTCCTCGGAAGCTGCGTGTTGAGCAGCGAGCAGGGACCACTTAGCTAGGCCTGCAGCTCCTCACGGTGGCTCATTGGAACCCTTTATGGGGCTTTTGTGGCATTGGTACCCGTCATGGACGCGATTAGGCTTAAGGCTCTTCGGAGCTGCCGGTCGCATGTTCGAAGACGACCATGCCGTGACATTTAGCGGGTGCAAACGGATTCGCTAGTTTTACTATACTCGCCTGAGTGGAGAAACCTCAATCGAAATAGAAAGCTTATTTTGTTCAGATGGACTCATTATTTTGCGGGCGGAATAACCGAAATCTTGGGGAACTATAGAGCACTTTGTTCATACGAGCATCGCCCAGTTTCACGCTGGATCGGACCGGTAAAATTCGATTGAAGCAAATAACTTCATTCAAGCGAACTGGATCGTTTTTTTTTTTCGTTGCCGCATAAAGCTATGTGGTAGACAGGTGGTTCAGCATCATGTCAGACGGCCGACGCGGCGGTGGCCTCTACTGCCTTAATTCTAAGTGTTTGTGAAGTGCATTGCAGTGACTTTACAGAATGAGTGAAGCCGCCTGGACTTGCTATTACTGCCATCGTCCACGTCCCTGCCTGCTGTCTCTGCCTGAAATTGCAGCGGAGGCCTCTCCCTGTTTGCGGCCCGATGCAGCAGCACGTGGCAGCCACAATAAGGGAGGCCCACCATCATACACTCCCACGAGGATGCGTCTGTGCGGGGTTCATCGTGCTGACGCGCGCGCTGCTTCGAGAAAGTCCTGACCCGCTGTTCCCGGGTGGACATTGCGGCGCACATCTTGAGGGCAAGCCATCTTCAGCCCCCGTCATCGTCAACCACTGTGACAGCTGCCATATCATGGCGGCCGCCACACAGGACTGTACTGCCTATCAACGTGAATTCTGCCATTTTCTGCCGGAGTTTACCATCACATCTGCTCGGATACTTTGTCAATGCCGTCGTTCTAGCAATTTCTCCGCCGTAGGGCAACATTTAAGGGTGGAGGGATGTGGGAATGCTCGGGTCCCATGACTGCCGCATGCGCGTCAGGGAGAGTTGGGAGAGGGGAAACTTTCCTTCCGTGGGCGGCGCACGGGAATCGCAAGTGCTATCAGAGCCAGTGGGTGGGTCACGTGAGATCCCGTTGGCATCGCCCGGATCTCTTTGGTCCCCAGCAAGCGGCGATAGCGGAAGTCTCCGGCGCCGCTCCCGTTTTCCCGCATGTGGTTAGTCAACCGCGTTCTTGCCGCGGCAATCGCCGCAGCCGCCTGTATTCTCTAGTTGGTAAGTCGGAAGCCCTTCTTTACCTAGTGTATTGTTCTCTTCGAGGGAACCCTCAGCGATGTCAACTATAGCTAGCTGGCCTGCTCGAAGTGTTAGTTGCAGTCGTAATAAATGCTTTCCGAGTGTACTCGTGGTTGTCGTCTATTGTTTCCTCGAGCTTGTACCGGACCGCGGTTGATGCGCAGGCATGCACCAACCGCGGGGCTCGGTGTGCCGAGGCAGAGAGCCGTTGGCTTCTTCCCCCCCATATCCCGACAACGCTGGGCAAGCATAGCGCCGAGGCCTACTCCACTAGCGTCCGTGTGTATTTCTGTGGGAGCATCCAGGTTGAAGTGGTGTAAAACAGGTGGTATAATGTGGCGAATGCGTCCTTGCGAGCTTTAGACCATGCCGAGATGCCTTGGCTGTTGGCAGGCAGCTGCGTTAAGGGGGCGATTATGGATGTGAAATGACGCACGAATCGGCGAAAGTACGAACACAGGCTGATAAAACTACGGAGTTCTTTCAGCATAGACGGCCTGGGGAACTCGGCGACGACGTGAAGCTTTGCAGGGTCGGGAAGGACACCGTCCTTGCTGATAACATGGCCTAAGATGGTAAGTCGGCGGGCGGCAAAGTGGCACTTCTTCAAAATAAACTGCAATCCAGCATCTGAAAGGCAAGTCAGGACGCTTGCGAGGCGGTTCAAATGGGAGGCAAAGTCTTTCGAAAAGACTATGACGTCGTCCAGGTAGCACAGACACGTGTGCCATTTGAGGCCTCTAAGAATGTTGTCCATGAGACGTTCGAAGGTGGCAGGTGCATTACAAAGGCTGAATGGCATCACGTTAAACTCATATAAACCGTCTGGGGTTACAAACGCAGTCTTGGGATGGTCAGTTTCATAGAGACCTGCCAGTACCCAGATCGAAGGTCCAAAGAGGAGAAGAACTCTGCTCCTTGCAAGCAATCGAGAGCGTCGTCGATTCTGGGCAGCAGATAAACATCTTTTCATGTGATCTTGGTAAGGCGCCTATAACCAACGCAAAATCTAATGCTACCATCCTTTTTCTTCACCAGCACAACTAGGGAGGCCCAAGGGCTGTGTGAGGGCTGTATTACGGCACGATGAAGCATGTCGTCGACTTGTTCGTCAATGACACGGCGCAGGGGTGCATGGGTGCCAGTGTCAATGCGGTGAACGATGGCGGATGTGCGGCCCAAGGAAGACTGCTTATGATTGAACGACGTCCGAAAGCGGGCGAGCAGCTCCAAGAGTTGGGTACGCTGTGCAGGCGGGAGTGTGGAAACATTTGACGGAAGGAATGCCTCTAAGGAGGACGAATCAGCGGTGGTAGCAGGAGTAATGCTGTCGACGAGAAGGCCTATCGTGTCGTCAGGCAGTTGAGTAGAGTATGCGGAATCAATATCCTCAAGCCGACCTATACATTCACCACGGAATAATGTGGCTGTGGATGAGAACCGATTCATGACATAAATGGCACTACAAGAGTTTTCGACCGCGAGAACTGCTAAAGGGAGGAGGAAGTTTTTGCGAGAGGTGAAGGCTTTGGAGGGCGCAAACAGGGTGGTGGAAGAGGAAGCAGAGCCGCAAGAAAGTGGTACAAAAACAGAAGACAACGGAGGGATGTCTGTGTCCGCGGCAACGACCACTCGAGAAGAAGGTGGCTTGTCAGATGCGGCGTCACACATCGGCGACAACTCAAGTTCGGCATGTGCACAGTCAACAATGGCATGGTTAGTAGCGAGAAAGTCCCAACCCAAAATAACGTCGTGAGAACATGGCGAAAAAATGACAAATTCGACTATGTACAAGACGTCCTGAATGACAATGCGAGCTGTGCATGCCACTGAAGGTTGTATGTGGTGCGCAGTTGTGGTACACAGAGAGACGTGGGAAAGCGGTATCGTTATCTTTTTTTAACTTGCGGCACAGTTCTCCACTAAGAACAGACGCAGCAGCTCCAGTATCGACTAGTTCTTGCACAGAAACACCTTCGATATTCATGGTTATTTCGTTTGTAGGTAGAAATCGAGGCCTTGAAGTTGCCAACACGAGCGCAGTTGCCTCCGGAACTGCGAGGGCTAGTTTTCCGCTTGGACTGGTGGGGGCTGACGAACCATTGGGGAAAGTGAACGGCGACGTGGTGAGGGCGACCGATGTGTGTCATAGCCACGGCGACTCGATGAGCAGGTGTCCATCGTTGAGTGGGAGGAGATTGGGTGCATTGGCTCAGAACGAAAGTAGTCTCGATTCCTGATTGTCTTCGCCCGCACTAGGATGGAAGTCACGACGACGGCAGAAACGTGCGACATGGCCAGGTAGACAACAGAAGTAGCAAATAGGCCTGTTGTCCGGGGTGCGCGAAGGATTAGTGGACGGAGGTGGGGGATGGCGAAAAGGTGGCAGGTTCGGGCGCACACGGTCGACCAGGATCTGGGCTGAGTGGCATTGCTGGTGACTGTCTGCTGGTGACTTCAGTGTAGGTCAGAGGAGCGGAAACAGGCGGATGCTGGAAGGTGGTTGGTAGCATCTCAGAAATGTGCTCCTCTATGGCCTGTCATAGCGTTGGAGCAAGCCCCCGCGAGGAGGCTGGGATGCAGGGAACAAGGGACAATTGCGGTGCCACTTCTTCTCGGACAAACTTCTGGATCTGCTGCATTAACATTGTGGTGTGGAAGAGTGAGTAGAAACGGCGCCCACAGTGAATGCCGACATGTCGGCCGGGTCATGGCTCGGGAGTTGTGTAGAAATGCGCTGTTTCCGTAACTCGTCGTAGCTCTGGCAATACTGCGACAGTACTATCACCATCTGCGACAGTTTGGGGATTTTTGGCAATGAGCATTTGGAAAGTGTCGTCCTCGATCCTCTTCATGATGTGTCTGATTTTATCAGCTTTGGACATAGCAGGGTTGATGTGACGGCAGAGGTCTACAATATCCGCAGTGTAGGACGTGAAGTTCTCGCCGGATTGCTGGGCGCGACCGCGTAAGCGTTGTTCTGCGCGGTGCAAACGGCGGTACGGCCGAAGACTTCCGCGAAGCTCGTTTTAAAGGATGACCAATTGGCAATATCAGCTTCGTGGTTGTGGAACCACAGCTGTGCTACACCCGCCAGGTAAAAGTTGACGTTGCTGAGCTTGTCACTGTCATCCCACTTATTGTGGGCGCTTACCCGCTCATACGAAGTGAGCCAGTCCTCGAAGTCGTGCTCGTTGGTGCCGTTGAAAATGACAGGTTCTCGCTGTTGTGGTACGCCGGAGCAGGCGACCACCGGTGGTGCGGGAGCACCTTGCTGAGGCACGTCGTCAGGCATTGCCGAGGCTGGGGTTAGAGTCCGGGTACGAAGTTCCAGGATGAAAAGGGAACCAGTACGCTCCACCGATTGATAGTACGCGTTTAATGGTAGATGCGCTCGGCATTTATATGAATGCGCAGAAACAGGCAACGGCCAGATGGAACGAGAGCGAGCACCAACAACAACAAACGTCTTCTTCTTCGTCTCCTGCTGGCACCCATATTTGTCACTACATTAGTATTATTATTATTATTATATTTTTACAGTCTGTCTGCAACTGTCGCCATGTCTAGTAGAAGCGCTTCTTTTATTGATAGGACCCCGAACGAGCACCTTCCTGTTGCATGGAAGCTGCCACAAGCGAAGAGTGGTTATTCACCTGTGTCGTCATGGTGTTGGCTTTACGCATTCCCTGTCCCCTCTTTGTACCATTCCCCTCCCCTCTTGCGTGTATGTACAAAGGTAAGCGCTGCAGCTTCTGCAATGCTTTTGCGAGGGGCCCATGCGTAATTACAGCATTCCAGAGGAAATTGTGTTGACGGCGAGGGAATTCCTCAGGGCAGGGTTGCAACGGCCATGGAGCTCCAGAAGGCATTGTTGCAATGCCTCCGGAGTTCGTTGGAAAGGTGTCCTAGACACCTCTTCCGTGCCCCTGCCATGTACATTACACACGTTCTCAACTGCTCAACCACCCTCCGACGCACTGTGCAAGACAGCAGCACCAGTGGAAAAAAAATGTGGTTGATCCCTCTTATATAGGAATCGGTATAGAACACGAAAGTGAAACGTGTCTTCACAGAAGTAGTGTAATGTTTATTGCACATTGATATATAATGTCTATTGGTGTTTTGTGGCTAAAGCGCCCTTAGGCGTTGATGCACCCACGCTGACGCCTGGTGGCACGTCTCCTCCATCACGACTACCAACGTCGATGACCATGAGCAACCGTCGTGCATATGGAAGCTGCACTACGCTGCACACGCTAGCACAACGCGAAAGACGAAGCACGTAACTGACACACTAATACAACGCGCAAGACAAAGCACGTAACTTAATCGTCACCGAGTCAAATCAGCGCGTACAGCGCGTCGTAATTGCAGCCTCCGCGATCAACTTCAGAAACATTTTCAGAGCTAATTGCGGAGGCCACGCTCCGCTGTGCTGAGTACGGTGAACGCCACCTAGGTGGCGTTGGTAGTGCTTCTTGATGCCAGCGTCCCTTCGAATGCTGGCATCGAGGCGTCGTAGTGCTGAGACCACCGAAGCGTTCACTGTCGGTGCGCGTTAGTGTCATAATGCAGTACTTCTCTTTTCTGCTCGTAGGCGGCGGCACCGCCCCGAGCAAGAGCGCGGGTACACGGAGGAGTGTTAGATATATAAGGCGCGTCTGTGTCGCTCTCTGCAAATGCGTTTGTGGCGCAATGGGTTAAACGCACGGCGATCTATCGTCGCGGACCGAGAGGTCGTGGGTTCGATTTCCAAATTTTGCATGTTTGTGGAACTTTTTCTTCTGGTTTCTTTCTTTGTATTATGTTCGTGTACATTGTAAGCTGACGTATTTCCGTGACGGAAATACGTCAGTGAAGTCTTGGTGGACCCCGGCATGAAACACTTTCGTGTTAAAATATAAGGAAGAGGCAAAGGGGGAGGTTCCAAGCATTTTTCTTCGGCGCCGTCTCAGGTTTTTCAAACCCATGTGCTGCGACATCCTGTGCTTTGTTGTTTGCTCGCCTGCTGTTCCAGTGGCCATAAACAATACACGGAATCCCCTGATTTCGGAATATTAGTTTGTTGTACTGAGGAGTTGTTAACATGACACAGAAACTGAATAACGATCATTATTCTGAAAAGTTCACTATTCTGAAGTTTGTAGTACTGAAATATTTTTACATTGAAACTATAAGCAGTCGCAGGGGACATCTGAAAAGTTCAATAATTTCAAAAGTTCAGTAATTTCAAAAGTTCGGCAATGTGGTGTTCATAGTAATGAGGTTTCGGTGCACGTACAAACCTGCCACATCTGCCAAGCAAGGAAGTTGCCCAGCTTTCTGCAACTGATTGTGAGCACAAAGCGTGGGAGCTCGTGGCATGCGATTTGTTCGGGCCACTGCCACGCAGTAAGAGAGGCCACAAATTTGTGCTAGTGATTACCTGTCGTTTCAGTGTAATTCCAGAACTTCACCTGTTGCGAAAAGTGATCACAAAAGAGGTTCTGAAAAAGCTTTCAGAGACTTTCTGTCGCTATGGGTTTCCAGAGCGGACCATGCCTCATATTTCACATTGAAAAAAAAACTTGGTGGACGCTTAAGCTTTGCCTTTAAGAGTGGAATGCGATAGCATTCAATGATCCCTGTCACAGATCTCAAGGGCGCGGATGTTTAGGAGATGGACTGAGACACGTATGATGGCACGGCACTCAAGATTTAATGAAACAAGCCAAAAGCAAGAATCCCCACTAAAGAGAAACTGAGAATAACAAAGTATCTGGAACACATACCAGCGGCTCTAAAACGTATACAAAACTAGCAGCTAATTAAGCTGTCCTTCGAGGCAGTCTTAACCCTGACATTCCTAACAGTTTGACTGCGTCGCTGCTTGAGTGGAATGTTCTCACATTTTTGACGCCGACTCATGTGGATTCCTCGTCCAAGTCGCGTCACGTCTCTTCCGGGGTTGCTACTCCCGACGATCCTGTGGATGTTGTCGCCTTGGTAGGCGCCCGTGTCCCGGTCGCCGTCGATGATGTGGCAGAGAGGACCGGCGGGTTAGGCCTAGTGGCTCTACCGCTGCTTCCGTCCGGCGCCTTGCTCAAGCGCCGACGAGGCGCCCTGGGGGCTGTTTTGCATGGCGTTGTTGACCGGTCTCCTGTCTAGGAAGGAGTATTGCTGTTGAGGTGCCCGGGACTACCGTGGGAGCCTGCAGAAAGTCCGAGGAGCCTCACTCGAACGTCGCCGAGGTCGATGACCCTGCCTCGGAATGTCAGTGTCACAACCTCTAGAACCGAACATCCGTTGCTCTCGTCGCCAGTACGGTGCTTGCGAGCCAACCTTCCTTGACCAAAGCCATGCAGATAATGACAGCTCATCACTGTTTTAGGGGCGAAGCTCCTTAGGGTGTGGGTCTGTCCCTCCTCTGTAATAGTAGTAGTAGTAGTAGTAGTAGTAGTAGTCGTCGTCGTCGTCGTAGTAGGTAGCCACGTCTAGTTGTATGAAAAAAATTTCCGAAAGTTGTGTCCGTAGCGCGGAATCGAACCAGGGACCCCTCGCTTCCGAACGTGTGGCGCTAGCCACTACGCCACGAAGTGCACATGGACACACGCACCACGATGACAATAAATACCCAACATTAACGAAAGACTGCGTTTCTAACGCGTTTGTGCTAGCGCGTTACGGCCCGTGTAAGAAGCTCGTGTAAGACGCTGTGGCCTCTCCGCCTTACCCCCGTATTCATAAAGGCTCCTCGACTTGAACTTGACTTGCCACCGCCTTGGGCAGCGCGTTCGAAACGCGTTGAAGGCGGTGGCAAGTCAAGTTCATGTTCAAATTAAAGTTGATTTTGTATATATACACACAGTGTTTCTCACGTCTTTACATGATGATCGACTGGGCGAATTACACGGAAGATTCACGGTTTACCGATGATTCCCTCCGGAGCTTCGCCCACTCATCATCATTCACCCCGTGGATATGCTGTGATTTTTTCTCTCAATCACAGCTCGGATCACGCGCCTCGAGCGTTCGTGGTGTTTGGAACACTACGTGCTCTTCATCGTCGCCGTTCTTCCGTGTGTTGTCCCTTTACTCATGACAATCCCTGACTGCTTCTCGCGCTTCCCAGCAACTGCAGCTTATGTAACCATGTTTACCTGGAAACGTTGGCGGCAAATGCTATGCACAAAGGCGAGCTTTCTGGTTCTTTTTTTTTCTTTGCCTTGCACGGCTGGCACTGCTGCTGCCGCAGATACATAGAGGCGAGCGCCACCTGGATGGTGTTGCAAGGGACCAAGCGGGGTGCACCGCTCCCACTAAGAGAGACCTCAAACGGCAGCGGGCAAAGAGGACTGTGTTTGAGTTCCTACATAACAGAATTATGTTTTCTCGTATATTCAAATTGCAGTCTGATGCTATCATGTCTGTAGGTTGTGTGTCAGTCATACTTTACGAATTTTCGCATGTTACTTTGAAAAATCCAATTAGTTTAGCAATACCTATGCGCCACGCAGAGGGCCTGCGTGGTTCGGGATGCATGATTCGGGATGATACTAGATGGTGCTCGAGCATTGTATTCACGCTGTTCTTCTGGTGTCTTTGATTTCCATGGTCTACCCATGGCAGACTTAGAATGAACTGAATGAGTTGGTAGATGGGTCTCCCTTTTATATATGAAAGCGTGGTGACGTGCCACTAAGTATATATATATATATATAGTTCAAAAAATAGAAGCACGTAGGAAAAACATAACAAGACTTTACTGACGTTTCGGCCGGGGTCCGGCCTTCATCAAGAGTCTTGATGACTCTTGTCTTGATGACTGAGTCTTGATGACTCTTGAAGACTCTTGATGACTGAGTCTTGATGGCCGGGGTCCGGCCTTCACCACTCTTGATGAAGGCCGGACCCCGGCCGAAACGTCTGTACAGTCTTGTTATGTTGTTCCTACGTGCTTCTATTTTTTGAACTACTTCTGTGCCGGCTCCGGTCACTCTTTACTTCACTGATATATATATATATATATATATATATACAGCATATATATATGCTGTATGCGTGATTGCAAAGCAAGATATGCCGTTTGCCTTCAGTAGTTAACCTGGCATTTTGTGTTTGCGCCACGAAAATTTCCGACCAATGAAAGGTATACAGCTTTGCTGTAAAAATTATGCGTATCTCTGCTACCGCAAACACCAGAGACCAGCGGAGCTGGGGAAAGCCTAGTAAAGTAGTGGCAAACCACACACGTAGTTTCCTGGCGCTCAGGATTTCTTTGCGATGTTCTGCGTAGTATCACGATGAATTCAACCGACCATGTTCACAAGCCTCCGGATCTTCATTTTTTCGCCTACGCAAACTCTTGACTTCCCTCAATGTAAACACGGGATGTTCTCTTCTTGCGACGCTTGGTTTCAGCTTCCCTAGCTCCCACTTCAGTCTTTTTGAAGCAACTAGTGTCCAATTGTCTGGTCGAAGCCTGCCGAGCCGCCACCAGAGGCATTGGCTGCAAAAGAGGTTCTGAACATATCTTATGCAGTCACAAATGCGGGGAAATGCGATCGGTGTCGGCAGCAGCTCTACGCGTCCCACTATCACATGCCTTCACTCCTCCTCTCCATCTTGCATCCCCTATGCTGCGCGATGCTATTTTTATACTCTGCTTTCACTCTCTCACAGCTCTCTCTCCCCCAGCTGGGCGAAGCTATCGCACAGCTGGTATGGGGCTTTTGTTTTTACGCCACGAAATTTTCCGACCAACGAGAGGTATACAGCTTCGCTGTAAAGGAAAAGGAGTATTGGCAAAAAATGAATCAAGCCAGGCAGAAGGGAAATGAAAATTTGCACCAGGACTAAGCGTAAACAAAGTGTCATTATTTAGTATACTTCAGCGATGCCTTCAGGACACCATAGGGACAGCAAGGGGATCAAAACTGGGGACCACGGTGGAAGAATAGGCTGGTGTCTCAACAATGCCCTAGGGTGCGTTGATTTATTGTTTAGGGGTTCTCTTTTTCTCGTTAGGGGTGCAGCAGATAAGAGAGCATCATCAAAAGCATGGAACTCTGTTGTGATCTGCACAAGCATGTATAAAAATAGGGGAGAAGTTCCAATCAAAAAGTCGAATCGAAATGGGGAGAAGTTCCTTTCGAAAAGAAAGAAACCGTGCGAAATTATCTACGAGTAAAATGATTTACATTTATGAGAAGGGTGACTACGATGCAATTGCTAAGAAACTTCGTAATTTCTTTTCTGTTTTTCAGTGCTTATCTGATGAGCGTAATGTGCACAATATGTGGGACAAGTTTAAAAATATGTTACTCGAGCTGGTAAATCCGCCTATCCCCAATGTTGATTCTTCACGGCTTAAAAAGCACAAGCAGCCATGGTTAACAAGACATATACTAAAGCTTATCAAGAAAAAGAAGAGGGCATCTAACGCATTAAAAAAAAAAATCAGCTGCTAAATTTGCAAAACTACGTACGATTACACGCGAATATAAGCTAAAGATAACTACTTCACCGAGCTGAGCAACAAAATGAAATCAAACCCTAAAATGTTTTGGAAGTACTTAAAACAGTGTGGTTCAGATTTCTTCGGAATACAGGAGCTAAATTATAATGGTACGATAATTACGGAAGACAGGGATAAAGCTGCGTGCCTAAACAACTTTTTTCATTCGGTTTTCTTACCCAACCACACTTGTCATACTCATCCACCTACAATGAATATTTCGCCTATGCTTTCTGTTCAGCTTAGTGTTAATGGAATTGAAAAAAATATTGAAGGATGTTGATGAGAGTAAATCTAGTGGCCCGAATGGAATTTCTCCATGTGTACTCAAACGTTGCGTGGGGCCAATTTCTATGTACCTTTATTTAATTTTTGAAAGATCTTTATTGACAGGTATTTTACCACATGACTGGAAAATTGCGCACGTTGTTCCGATACATAAAGGTGGGTCCAAAAAAGACGTTGGTAACTATAGGGCAATATCACTTACGTCTATCCCGTGTAAAATACTTGAACATGTCTTATACAAAGAAATATCAAATAATTTAAATGAGCATAAGGTACTAATTAATGAGCAGCATGGCTTTCGTAGGGGACTATCTTGCACAACACAACTAGTTGAGTTTTATCATGACATTATATCGAGCGTAGATGCAGGAGGACAGGTAGACGGTGTGTTCCTGGATTTTCGGAAAGCCTTCGACACGTTATCACATTCACTCTTATTGTTTAAGCTTAATACCCTAAACATTGATGCAACTGTTTTTAAATGGATTGAAAGTTACCTTTCCCAAAGAAGGCAATGTGTAATACTGAATGGTAAATGCTCCGAATATGCAGATGTTACGTCAGGAGTCCCACAGGGCTCAGTTCTAGGTCCGCTATTATTTTTAATTTTAATGACATTTCTGCCGGAATTTCATCTTCTATACGGTTGTTTGTGGATGACTGTGTTGTGTACAAAAAGATTATCCATCACAATGATAGAATTGAACCTCAGAACGACTTATCACTTATTCATGACTGGTGTACTAAATGGAAAAGGACTTTGAACATAGCAAAGTGTGTACATATCTCATTTACTAAAAAGAAGAAACCAATTCAGTCATGGTATCATCTGAACGATGTACTATTGAAGCAAGGCAGTACGCATAAGTATCTAGGTGTGCTACTGTCGTCTGAATGTACGTGGAAACCTCAGGTATCATAGCCAAAGCTGGTAAAACTTTGAATTTCATTCAGAGAAACCTGCGATGTTCACATGCGAATTTAAAACGTATGGCATATACAACTTGTGTTCGACCAATCTTAGTCTGGGACCCCACCAAGGTAATATCTGCTACTACAAAACAAATACAAAACCGTGCTGCTAGGTGGGGCGGCAATGAAGGCTGAGCTAGGATGGGAATGTGTTCCTGCTCGCCGCAATAAACTGAGATTAAAATTTTTATATTCGAAAAACTATAATAAAACTGGAATGAATAGGGATATTTACCTACGAAAACCTCATTAATTTCAAAACGAACTGATCATAATTGCAAAATCCTCGAGTACCCTGTCAAGACAAACATGTAGGCTAACTCATTTTTTGTTTGAACAATCAAACAGTGGAATAGGTTGAGTGAAAAGCAAGTGAATTGTGTGAATGAAGGTGTATTTTATTCCATGTTGTAACACCCCTGCTGTAACGCCTTTGGGCGCTGCGGGGTAATTGATGAATAAAGAATAATAAAGAATAAAACAAGTATATTGTACTCGAGCAACCGAGGCGATAAGTGCTGTCCTTTTGAAATGCACAGTTGTTACTTTTTCAGCTTCTGCTTACTAGGGAGCCACAATTAATAACTGGCATACCTGCCAAGTCTTCAGGATTATCCGGGAGACTCCCGGACTTTTACCATTTCTTCCGGCTGTACTGTTGACAGGAAAATCTCCCAGAAATTGCAGTTGTGTCTCGTTTCCCCCGTGTCCAGCACGTTGTCTGGCCAAATTAGCAAAAGAATCCAGCCCAATCTAATTCATTTGGAAGTTCATGGCGCATAACATTGTTAAGAGAGTAATAGGGAAACCCTACATGGGCTTTATTTCATTAAAGGAACACTGAAGAGAAACCTGAAGTTCAGCTTTAATTGTAGATTATCCTAACACGATCACAGACATACCATTCTTACTGTGAGCAGAGGTTTAATAAGCGAGAAAAGGTGAAAACTGAAAGATAGGTGCTGACGCCCCTTCGAATTTCCCGCACTACATGTTCGTGACATCAGAGATCACAAACGCAGCTCGGCCGCGATTGGTTGAGAGCGATTTATCGCTGTTAATAAAACGCAAAATTAAATACACCTTAAACATACATAAACAGCATTTGCCAACTTTTTAAGCCGTTTCAAACGAGGACGTAGAAGTTTAGTGCAGAATTAAATAATAAGAAAAAATAGCGTGGCGCTACATGTGGTCGTGATAGTTTCGTACGTAGTTTAGTTTTTTCTCCACGCATCATCGCACGCGCCTGTTCCGCTATACAGTGTTGCAGTGTTTGGTTGCGTGTTGCGAGGCTCGAAAAACGTTGACTTTGCAGGAAACAGCCAGAAAATGCCTCGTGTGTGTAGTGTTGAGGGCTGTGTAAACGGCGCAAGGTGCTTGCTCAGGGTCAGCGGCAGTGTTGACCCGACTGTGCCCTTTCATGTGGTGCCGCGCGATGAGCCCCGGCGTTTGCAATGGCTCATTGCTCTGCCGATGATAAAACGACAAAAGAGCCAGAGAAACCGATGGTGTGCTCCCTGCTTTTCTCGCCCTCGGATTATGTATATAATCCTGCCCTCGGAAAGTATCTTGGTGTGCCCCAGAGGCCAGTCCTTTCTCCAGCAGCTGTCCCATCAATGCCGCCTTCACCAAATACCCTACTGATGCCCCTGCAGCAGCAAACTGGCGGCTCGGTGAGTGCTGAATGTCATTAAAAAAGACATGAAAAAACCATACCGAGTATGCGCGCAAGTTTCTACGCTTGTTCTGTCGAGAACATCGTCGACTGGCGGACCGGCCGCCTTGCCTTCCGTCGACAAAAACAAGGCTTAGCTTTCCGTTGGCGCGGCTGGCTGCTCACCGTCATCGTATGCGGAAACACCTACCGCGCGAGCACGGAGGATCATTTCGTGCTCCGTTTCACTGAAGTCGCTCAAATGCAGTCCTGCTTTCTTGGCGAGCTCTTCGTTGCAAGGTTCAGCGTCAGCAACGGTATCCATCGCGGCCACAGAACACCTAAGCAAAAGTCGAAGCGAATGCACACGTAGCGGCCATGCAGCCTATGATGGAATGAGCGCCTCAGGCGTTTACGCAAGCGGTGACGTATCATGGCGCCTTCTGATTCGCTGAGAGCAATGCAATCCGTGACGACACTGCTTCAGCACGGAATCTGGGGTGAGAGAAATTGAAGAAGAGATACTTGGTCTTTGTTTACGAATTTCTCCGCTAATAACTTATATTTTTGCACCCAACAAAAACTGCATGCATTCCTGAAGGTCCCTCTTTTATTCCAGCTGAACTTCCTGTTTCTCTCTAGTGTCCCTTTAACCACAGCGCCGCTGTTTACACTGACAGGGTTGTGGGGTGCCTTAGTGGCCCTAGTCTCATTCAGCTAGTGAGCAAATGCTGTGTACTGCAACTAGCAACACTAGAGTCTCCATCATTCTCCTCGGTGTCAGCTGCTTTTGCGTTGTGTAGGTCAGTCATGGCTTTAAGCAAGGAGTGCGAGTGCGAAGTGTATCTGCAAATATTTTTAAAGCAGTGCTCAACCGAAGTGATGCTGGGTATTTTGTTCATACGGCTGAGCAATGCAGAGTGCGAGTGGCAACTTAGCATCGTGGAAAAGATGACAACATAGTTCCGCTCGTCCATGTGTGATGACATGCTCATGGGTGGGACTCGTGTGCCATTTTGATACATGCTCGCATTCCTGCACCAATCAACGAAAGTTTACCAAAATTGTGCCACGCTGCGCCAGAACGTCAGTGGACGCGAACAGCGAGCCGATTTGTTCTCCGAAAAAGAGTGCAGCCGTTCATATTCCGCATACCGTGCGACGGCGCTTCCCACAGTTTCTTGTCATTTTCGCACACTAGACTTTCGGGGCTTCCGGCAAGTGGCCGGCATGCACGTGGCCTCTCCTGGCTGTTGTCGCTGCTGACCAGGGCGGTTGTATTTAGTGTGTATACGATTGAGTGGGCCGAGCGGCGCAGCACACCCTAGCTGAGGCGCAAAACGATAAAAAGTAGATTGAGGGGCAGCGAGCGAACTATGGAGGCGGGCGCTTCAGCAGGTTCAGCTGGCGGGCGTCTCTTTCCACAGCGCCGGTAAACAGCAAAACTATTACAATTTGTTTTTAAGCCGATTTGGGCGAGGCCTCAGCCGTTTGGCTTATCATGAAGGGCTAATGGTGGATTTGGAATAAAAAGTCGCAGTTTTGCCTGAAAGGCCAAGTATCGATTGCGATAGCGAATTGGTAGACAGCTGTACGAAGTAAGGATGTTAGTTGTACCGGCAGTGTAAGCATGTAAAAATTCACTATCTAAATTAACAAGCATGGTGTCGCGCGCACACGTAAACGTGACCATATCTCACTCAATGACTGCGGAAACTCTCTGTCAAAACACTGCAGTAAGGAAGCGCGGCAATAGCAGCGACCGAATTGGCCTTGGTGCTGCATCGCCTCAATGCGAACTAAGCGGTGAAAACACTGCGCACATGAAGCTATCAACACTCGCACTCTTTCGCCATCGCAGATCGCTTTCAAGATAGCGTACGTGTGGTCGTGCCATACCCAATAGCTGCTGGGGTAGAACGCCCCTACCTCCCCTCCCTTGGTGCCTTGCGCGCGACGGAAGACTGCGCACTTTCTCCCCACTTTCCTCCATTGCGCGCGTGAGATTGAGCCGCCATCATCAACTCTGCTTCACACGCTTTCACTCGCATATACAGCATATGGCGCGGTGACGAAGGTATCGCCCATTGACTTTATACATAACATCACGGCAATGCTGACGGCAGAAATACGCCTGGTGTGTCCATTTAATTTCTATCACAATAAAAGCAGATTGGAATAGTTTTACGTTATACTACCCCAGGGTTGATTGCAGCTCTCTGGGTCTGCGGTGGCATATGGTGACCCAGAAATCGTTACAGCGTCGATTGGACTGCCTGATTTGAGAACATTTTAACGAGATAGCATTATGGGCCCCGTGTCGCAGAAAATCTGGCGTTGGCGTGGATGTCGACATCCGTGGTGGTACAAATCACTCCGACTCCCGACCACGCAGGCCCTCCGTGTGGCACAAGGTGTTAGTGAACAAAAATTGAATTTCTCACAGTGAAATTCGTCAGAAAAATGGTAAAGTATGACTTAACCACAACCTACAGACATAGTGATGTCGGATTGTAATTTGAATGTACGAGAAAACATAATTCTGTTACGAGGAAACTCAAACATAAACCCCTTTTCCAGCATTTCTACCATACCAACAGTGGTGCACTTAGATAGGTTAGTTGCGAAATTCATATCCAGATGGCGCTCGCATCCTCGGCAGGTCAAATTGGGACTTTGCCTGCCTAATATGTTTGGACACGCTTGTGCGTCGGGGCAATAGGAAACAATTAATAAAATAATAAAAAAAGGTCCTAGGGCCTTCACATTCTAATATAAGACGACTTATGTTGCCCCTGGAAAAATGTCTTCCCAGCAATGCATTTCTGCTTCAAAGGGGATCGGTGTAAGCTTGGTCTTTGTGAGCTGGCATTTCAAGTACAGTCAACGACCGATTTTCCGCACGCCATCGCAGCACTGCCACGTTCAATCCCCATATAGCCAATGCATAAGAACGTCTAAAATTTCAGATGCAAAAACCCTTCGTCATCCGATTTTCCGAACTTTTTGTCATGACCGCGGGTCCGAAACAACTTTATCGAAGCCACCACTGCCGCCATTTTCATTATCTCACCGCCTCGAATAGGCGCTTTTGCACGCAGATCTGCTGGCAGCCGTAGCCACCACCGCGGCAACGCTAGGCCAACCTGCTTCTACGTTCGCTACCAAGGCTCTTCCTTTTTGGTGCCGTGTTTTTCATTGAAAGGATTCGCCGCTGTCAGCAATGGTACTGACTCCACCTTTGTAATCCTCCCCAGTGGCTTCCAAGCTTGGAAAGCATAACGCATTCTATAGTGCCTTCTCCTGAAAGTCAACTTCGCCTCACTACAGCAGTGTTACGCAGCGAAGCATACCAAAAGTGAGTAAGGGCAATTTTTACGGGACACAGTATGTATTCCTTAATTATACACGCGTGCATCTGCCGTCTCCTATTGCAGTACGAGCACAACGACACGCCTTCAGAGCGATTTCCGATGCACCTGTGGTGATTTGAGCCCCTGAGGACAGTAAAAGGCATACATTAATTTTTTTCGGACTGCCCAATTTTTCGGATGTTTTCGCTGCCCCTAGGGAGTCCGAAAAATTGGACTTTGACTGTAGATGATTATCAATAAATCGCAGCACAGGAAAAACTACGTAAGCTTTTCATACCGCTGGCGGTAACATTTTACAAAGGAGTGCTCCATCTTAGAGAATACATTTACAGGAGCAAAATTTTTTATTTTATTTATTTATTTTATTTATTGAGTACTGCTAGCCTGAATTCCAGGCCTTAAGCAGAAGTGGGTTACAGTTTTCGGTACAAATGTACCCGAACAACAAAAGAGCACACATACAAGCAAACGTAACTGGAGAAATGCGATTGGTGTGTCAAGTACGGCACTGAATACAATAATAAAATTTCAGATGGCACAGTTCATATATGAACGCGTGTGGGGACGCATTAGACAGAGCGTTGCTCAACACTTGGCAATGTGAAAAGTATTTGGTTACATGCGCTACAACGGGATACCAAGAAAACATAACTGGAAAAACATCAAATAAAGAAAAGCAAGTGCGACGCTTTCATGGAACGTCGCTAGACCATTGACGATAAGACACCATCATTTCACATTTTCAAGTGTGGCAGTGAAGGCGGCAACAGAAGAGCTCTCGATTACTTCTCTAGGCAAGCGATTCCAATCACGGATGGTACGGGGGAAGAAAGAATTCATGTAATTGTTAGTTTTGCAAAAAAATTCGCTTTTTTGGAGTGGAAAGAACGAGTGGGATGCTGTGTAAGAGGTTTCAAGTACGTGCTTTTGTCGATTCCAAGGTTATCATGGTATATCATGTAGAATGTCTTTAGCCTTTCGCGATAGCATCTTGTTTGTAGGGATTCCAAATTTGCGGAAATTAACAGAGCAGTTGGCGATGTTTTGCTGCTGTACGAATTAAAAATAAACCTAGCTGCCTTTCGCTGAATATTTTCTAGTTTCCTTATATTTGTATTTGTGTGCGGATCCCATACTGCCGCAGTGTATTTGAGTGTTGGCCTTATATACGTTTTATAGGCCAAAAGTTTTACATTGCTCGAAGCTTTGGGAAGTGTTCATTGTAAGTAGCCTAGTTGTCTCATGGCTTTCTGGTGTATGTAGGTGACGTGATCATTCTAACGAAGATCAGATGTAATAACCACCCCTAGGTATTTGTAACTTGAAACTACAGACAGATTGTTACCGCTGATACTATAAGTGAAAGTGAGTGGATTCATGTTACGTGTAAGTGTCATTGCTACCGTTTTGCTGTGGTTTATTTGCATCTGCCACAAAGTACACCAATTTGTCATCTGGGATAAGGCTTTGTTAAGAGAAACCTGGTCATCAGTACCCTGGATTTAGTTATATAAGATGCAATCGTCTGCAAATAAATGGATTTTTACCGGTATGTCTTGAGCAATGTCGTTTATGAAGATCAAAAAGAATAACGGCCCGAGAACAGAACCTTGGGGGATACCTGATGCTGAAGGTTGCCAAACGTTTCCTAATTCTGCACGTAGCCCGTCCAAGTGCTTCTGTGCTTTTCAAGCACATCTCAGGACAACCACGGCTTTGTCGCAGTCCACACTAAGGACTGCGATAAAGGGGGAGGGGGGGGTCATTTTTAGTGTTTGGATGGAATTTATGAACCAGTGACCACGTACTGCTTTCACATGCATTGCCAACTGTAAAAGCCCCATATAATAGTTTGCAATCGCTTTCATAAACCTGCTCCTAAAGTCCATTTTACTCCTCCGAAACGCATTTTTGGCTGCTCCAAAAGCTGGTTGGGACTACTTAAGCGTAGTCAGTCATCGATAACCAATCGATAGCCAATTAATAGCCGATCTGGAAAATTCCAGAAAATGCTGGAGTTCACTTCGTAGTGCTTAGCCTAGCCCAAATACGTGGTCAATACTTTGCGATGGCCAATCAATAGCTAATCGATAATCGATCAATAATCAATAAATTTTGGAAAATGCTGGAGATGACTTGGTAGTGCTTAGCCTAGCCCACATACGTGGCCAATACCTTGCAATAGTCAGTTGATAGCCAATCAATAGTTAATCGATAATCGATCAATAATCAAAAATTACGGAAAGAATGCTGGGGTTGACTTGATAGTGCTTAGCCTAGCCCAAAAGCCAGGACTAGCTAGGTGCCCATCAGCTCCTCTGTCTCTTTAGCATTGCGCGTCCAGTGCAAGCTACACTTTTTTTTATAGTGCAGGCGACGGCGCGTAAGGTTTTGTGAGTGCTTGCTTCGCCCAGATCGCCTAGCAACGAAGTCGCGTCTCTTCGTTCTTTCTTTCATGCCTCTTCTTTCTGCGCTCGTACCAGCTATGGAAGCAGAGAAATGTAACCTTCATTCTGACAGGGACGCCATGTGGTCCCATTTTCAGGTTGTTATGCCCGCTTTCGAAATAGTTCAGGTGTGTGCGTCGAGCGAGACAGTAGCTAAACAATGTCCATGACAAGGAATGTCAAAAACAAGCAAACAAAAAGAAACATAGTGCTTTGAAGGTGACATGGAGCTTCCTCTTTGTCTGTGGTTTTCTCGGCATCACTGTCTCTTTTGCGTGCACCACTCTTACTGTACGGTGCTAGGGTGGTGTGTGGCCATAGAATCTATGGAAAAGTGTGGGCCGAGAGCTAACAGTGACTTTTTCTGGTATAGCTCATACGTTGGCAACTGATGGGTTGATGGGCGGAATGCCTAATTTTGGGGCTTTCATCACATTGACTTGTCAGAATAACAAACAATTTGCCACAGTCCCCTCATGTTCGTTATATCAATATTTCACTGTATTGTGTTAGAAAAATTGTCAGATGCACCAAGGAGGGAGGCGGTAGATATAGCAACTACCCCTCCTTCCTGGTGGGAAAGTAGACACATCTCCTCCCCCCCTCCTTTATCTATTTGTTTCTGGCAGAGCATGGGATTTCAAGAAGTCCACTGTTGCGGAGTTAGTTTTTGTCTTAAGCGTGGTGTTATGTAGAGGCACAATGTGCAGTGATGGATGCCAAATGAATTCTGCTTAAGATTCTAAAGGAAAAGAACATGATTGAAATGGATTTGGCCTATATCTCCTGTGATGTGAAAAACAGCTGCAAGGCAAGGGCACATTGCTTTCTCCCATTTCTACCACCAGGTGGCGTGAAAGGCCAAGAAGCTATCAATAAAGACCAAATGGGATGTACGCGTGCTGGCGCACGAAAGCTCGCGCCTCACGCATGTGCACATGGTGCAGGAAAGATCCATCGAAGCGCGGCGCGAGCACAAATATCTAATGTATAGGCACACTAAGAAATAGAGTTGTCCAACATGGTGGCACCCATGACTCCTGCTTCAGCGTGAATTCTTGTGACGGCTACGTTTCTCACTCGCGTTTATTGACACTAACTATTAAAATGAGCTTTTGATTTCACTAAACTCGCTTGAAATGTTATGAGTGCATAGCGCGTACAATTTCTGAGATCGTTCTGCTATTCCTGCAGCCGTAGGCCTAACGAGACGCGTCCGTATAGCAACAACAGGATTATGTTGGCTAGAGGAGAAGGTGTGCTGACCGACCCGTCTGAAGCATAGTTTGTCATTTCTCTGCAGCATGACGCAAAAGTGTCACTGCGCTCAGTACAACGGTGCTCAGCGGCGCATGTCGTCTGGTACTAGTAGTAGATGGCATGCAGTAAATAAAGCATGCAGAGGGAAAAGGTGTAGCGGTCAGTTTGTGCAATGAGGTCTCTATTATTGCGTGTTTTTCTTAAAATATGTAGAAAATTCTACGAGGAAATGGTGAGCGGCCTGGCTAGTAGAAGCTCATCTCTGATGGCAAATAAGCGAAGTCCGCAACAAGTAGTGGCGATATTTCCGCTTCAGAGAACATAACAAGCTCACTTATTTCTTCGCTCTGAACTATAAATCACGGGTTCCTATAGCAGCATTGTTCTCAGTGCCGACAACTGCAGCAGCGCACACCATTGGTGGGTGAAGGATGCCTTTAGGAACAGATCCTCAGGCACCCATGTTGTCGACTAAGAAAAGTTTATCAATGACGCATTAATATGCTGGTTCCGCTTTACTGTATGATATGATGCCCGCAAAAACAAGAGCGAACATTATTTGGAACTGTGATCACACCATGCGATTATGGCCACAAGGCCTCGGAGAGATCAGAGCAACAAGCTGCAAATGAACCCTGCGCAAATTACGACGTCAAGATTTCTGTGCTGGCGCTTGTGGAGATTGTTCTCTCATAACAATGTCTACCAGGGTGAAAATGTGAGCCAAATGGATGCGCGCTCGCGCTTGTCTTGTAGGTTCAAGGTGCGCGGGCGCGAACTTACGTGTAGCAGGCGTACATGTAGTTTGTCCTTTAAAGTGCAAATTTTGACAGTTACATTTCAGGAATAGTGATTGGATGGGCGATTACAGGCGTCTGGCTCCATCCGTTTGAACTGTTTATGACAAACTAGCATACACTATTATTCCAGTTCAAATGCATTCAGCTGAAAAATGCTGAGCTACATGTTCTTTGCTCTTTCTGTTTCTGTATTATGCCATGAAAGAAGAATGATTATCCTTTCTTTTTTGCCTCATCTCTCTCTAGCGATCGAGGCCTGAAGTTGCAGCATACTGTAAGTAGCTGGTGTGGACTTTCTTACTAGTGCCCACTGTCAGTTTTTCCAGCTTCTTTGTTTGCTTTTAGTGTTAACAATCTTTCGACTTCCTTAGCTTTGCCTGAAGCATACCTTGTGCAGTCTTAGGGTCTCAAAGGAATACTAACCACTGCGGGTTGAGCTTAGCTAGCCACAGGGCCGCGTCAGCCCTCGCCTCTAGCGCGCACCTGTGACGGCTCAGGCCACAAAGGGTCTACCAAGCGCTAAGCACACAAGAACACAGTATTGCCCTGAGTTAGCGGAAACCGTTTATTGTCTCCGGTGGCACCCAACACTGCACGAACGCCCGGTCCCGAAGCAGCGCGGGAACCAAAGGGCTTCTTCGCCAGGGGCAAAAATAGACATTGGCGCCTACAGCACGTCACTGCGAGAGCAAAAGTTCCCACTGGGACACGCCGCTAGAAAAAATCCTGGTAGCTATGCTACTTACTCTCGCGACAGCCACTCGGCCAACTTGCGAGAGCTTGGGCAATCTCCTTCAGCTTGGGCCTCCAATAAGTGCGGTTCGGCGCAGTACGACCACACGCGAGCACTAGGCAGCGATATTCGGCTTAGCATCCAGAGACGATCAACACAAGGTATGTGCTCACCGTACGGGTAGACGCACCGTACGCGAGCTCAAGTCCAAGACACAAAAGGGGCTGGCGGACGACAAGAATACATGTATGTATCCAGTGCTGACCCACGCTCCGTCGTGAGCAGCCGAGAGCGGCTATCCTGCGACGCGAGCACCCCCATCGCAAACCATTGGGAGGGCAGCACCACCACCGATAACCGTTGGAGTGGAACAGGGAGAAGCGTAGGGATGGCAGGCAGGTGAATGCCTGCGCAAAGGCATCGGTGTATACCTTAATTTCCACCATCTGTTGCCCTCCAAGTGTGCACCTTCATCTGCCCAGAAGCAGCTGTGAGGCATGAGGAACAAGTTAGAATGTGAACTGCCATGAGACTATGAGTGGTTTATTAAAGCAGCAAATGTTAATTTATGGTGCTTTGGGCACATGTAGGATAACCCCATCTTCTAGTTTCATGGTACATGAAAGCAGGCATGCAGAACATGGACACGAGAGGAATGAGAAAAACCCCATCAACTGCACTCCTGCTTTTTTTCATACTGTCCATGTTTTTCACGTTTGCTTTTCTATACCACGAATTCCTACCAACTTGCTCAGTTTTCTGTTGTTTTAGGTCCACCGGTATTGCGTAGAAATCACAAACTTTATTATTCAATCAAGTTGGTGTGTCATTTGCTTCTTGTATGCTCTTGCCACATGTACTTGCAGACAACGTGTCTCGAATATTGTTAACAAGCACTGCTTGAGACAAAGCTGAAGACAGATACAGAAGACGACGACGCTCTCCGATGTTGCGCGGACTGGTTTTTCCATCTTGTATGCTTTGTATGCCAGTGGACGCATTTTAAATATCCTGTAAATATAATTTAAACCTCTCTTTCCTCGTAACATTTTGGTAGGAGGTGCAGGCTCTCCAAGACGCACAATGGATTTAGGCAGCAGGCGCTCCTTGGCAGCATCGGTATTGCCAGCTCAAGGCAGGAATGCTTCGCCACCTGCGCCTGCCGTCATTGTGGCACAACCGTGTGACCCTGGCACCTTTTCTTGAATGGATAAGACCGACATTGAAGATTGGCTTCAGCTCTACGAATGGGTGAGCGTGAGCAATCACTGGGACCAGACCGTCATGCTCGCTAACCTGATATTTTACGTCGCGGGAATGGCACGCGTCTGGTTTGTGACCCAAAAAGAGGAACCCACCAGCTGGGACATGTGCAAGCAAAAGCTCACTGATTTGTTTGGAAAGCCTGTTAGCCGCCAGCGTGCCATTCCGAATGACCTTGCTTGCAGAGTTCAGACTTGCACTGAGTCCTATGTGACTTATATTCAGGACGTGCTTGCGCTTTGTCGCAAGGTTGACGAAAAGATGCCGGAAGCAAAAAATGTCAGGCACATCATCCTCAAAGGAATCGTGGACAACACGTTTAGTCTCCTCTTATCAAGAACTCCTCGACAGTGCAGGACATTATTGCTGAATGCCACCACTTCGAAGAAGCGAAAAGCCGTCGTATTGCTCACAACTTTTCTTGCCTTCCTAATACGGCTGCAACATCTACCTGCGAGGACGTCCGTCTCCCATCCGTGCCGTCTGCATCCGACAGTATTGTGCGCATCGTCCGCTGGGAGATTGAAGCTGCATCTCCAGTTCCTACCCAGGTTCGTGCCTCAGGTGATTGCCACGCAACAATATCTCTCATGCAGACCATTGTACGGCAAGAGTTGGCCAATGTCGGACTCCACTCACTTAGCCTTATCGACAGACCCGACTACCGTTCACCTGGCGTACCCGATTTACCACGAAGTTCGTTCGCTCGTCCTCGTTATTGAAACCCGGAGGAATGGCACACCTATGATGACAGGCCTATCTGCTTCTGCTCTGGACGCATCGGACATATTTCTTGCCATTGTCGCAGTTCTTGTAGCCTTTGCCGAGCTATCAAAATACCCGGTGCCCACCTGGCAGTCCCCACCCGCCGGCACACATCGAAAAAGACAACGCTCCAACATCTTTGCCCGCACCACCAAACTGTTCCCCTTCGCCACGCCCACATCTTTCTCACTCCCCTCTGCCCCGTCACTGTCCATCACCTTCTCACTCCCGCTGCTCCTTGGAAAACTAATGGGCGCAGCTCCGAGAGGTGAGCCTGCCATGACGACCCGACGCGAAATTTCTCAGCTTACACTGCCTGGCCATCACAACCTCATCAATGTGGACGTGGACGGTATACCTGTAACAGCACTGATTGACACAGGAGCACACATATCGGCTATGTACTCGAACCTCCGTACGTGTCTAAAGATTTTAAAGTCCTAACTCCTACCCTGCTCGCCGTCGTCCGCGTAGCTGACGGTGGTACTAAAGCTGTCACTGGGATGTGTGCCACCCGTGTCACTGTAGCCGGACACCATACTTCTGTTTTGTTTTACGTCTTAGAGCAGTGCCCACACGAAATCATCTTAGGCCTTGATTTTTTGTTGGGCACACTTGGTCGTTATTGACTGCTCTGCGGGTGTTGTCCAACTCGCCCTACTGTACACCATTGATCCTCCTGATCTTGCGCTGAATCGACTATGTTCCACCAATTACATTCGCCTACGTTGCCGAACCGTGACCTATATTGCCGTTTCACCCAATCCACCTGTCACCGACGGCGATTACGGCGCGTTGCCCAAAGCCACCGTCCTTCTGTGGCAGAACGTCGCATTCCCCCACGCGGTCGTCCGCATAAAAGACAACGCCACCTGTCTTCCTGTGATGAATTTCGGCGTACGTCCTCAAGTGCTACCTCAGGGCAACCTCTTACAACCTTGGCCCCGGCTTCCGACTACCATATTTCTGCCTTCACTGGTGATACTGCGTCGTCTACTTCTGCTTGTTTGGGCCCTACAACTCGAGTATAAGAACCTTTCAAGACATATATAAGAACCAACCCTTCACGACCCACCATGCGGACGCACTTAAATGTCTTTTCGCCTTGTACCGGGACATTTTCGATCTTGATGACTGGCCACTGGGTCAAACTTCTATTGTGAAACATCGGTTACACACCGGGAACGTTCCACCAGCCGGATTCACCGACGACCCTACTGCGTCTCCCCTATTGAGCTCCAAGTCATACAGAAGGGAGTCGACAACATGCTTGCCCAAGATATCATTGAGCCTTCTTGTAGCCCTTGGGCTTCTCTGGTCGTGCTCTTGAGAAAGAAGGATGAGAGCTGGCGCTTCTGTGTCGACTATCGCGATCTCAACAAAGTAAAAAAAAAAAAAAAGATGCGCAGCCCCTGCCGCGATAGATGACTGCTTCGATTGTTTACATGGTGCGAAATTTTTTTTCTTCGATAGACCTTCGCTCCGGGTACTGGCCAATTGCATTTGACGACATGGACCATGAAAAGGCCGCTTTTATTACACCTGATGGCCTCTATCAGTTTAAAGTGATGCCATTCAGGGTTATGTAATGCCCCCAGCAACAGGAAGTGGACCTGGAAAAGCCCTAATGGAGAAACAAGGAATGAAATAGATTTCATACTCTCTGCCGATCCAAGCATAGTGCAGGATGTAGAAGTGTTAGGTAAGGTTAAGTGCAGTGACCATAGGTTAGTGAGGTCTCGGATTTCTCTCAATTTGAAGAGAGAGAGAGTGAAATTAGTCAAGAGGAAACAGGCCAACCTAGAGGCAATAAGGGTAAAAGCAGATCAATTTAGGCTGGTGCTTGCAAACAAATATGCAGCTTTAGAAAAGGAAGATAAAGACAACATAGAAGTAATGAATGAAACCGTAACTAGGTTGATCTCAGAAGCAGCAATTGAAGTGGGAGGTAGGGCACCAAGGCAACCAGTAGGTAAGCTCTCCCAAGAAACAAAGGACCTAATAAAGAAACGACAGAAGATGAAAATGTCCAACTCAAGAGATCAGATAGAATTCGCTGAACTGTCAAAACTAATCAACAAGAAAAAAAAAAAAGTAAGGGATATTCGAAATTATAACGTGGGAAAGATTGAGGAAGCCGTAAAATATGGACTCAGCATTAAATCAGTAAGAAGAAAGCTTGGCATAGGACAAGGCAAGATTTATGCACTGAAAGATAAGCATGGTAATATCATCAGCAATTTCGATGACATAGTAAAAGCAGTGGAAGAATTGTATACTGACCTGTACAGTGCCCATAACAGCCAAGCTACTTTCATTCAAAATAGTGATGAACTGGATACAGAGGCTCCTTCTATAACGAGCGCTGAAGTTAGAAGGGCCTTGAAAGACATGACCAGGGGAAAAGCTGCCGGAGAAGATGGAATAACAGTAGATTTAATCAAAGATGGAGGAGATATCATGCTTGAAAAGCTTGCGGCCCTTTATACGCAATGCCTCACAACTTCATGTGTACCAGAGAGCTGGAAGAACGCCAACATTATACTAATCCATAAGAAGGGAGACGTTAAAGAACTGAAGAATTATAGACCCATTAGCTTGCTTTCAGTATTGTATAAAATATTCACCAAGATAATTTCCAATAGAATCAGGGCAACACTTGACTTCAGCCAACCAAGAGAACAGGCTGGCTTCAGGAAGGGATATTCTACGATGGATCATATCCATGTCATAAATCAGGTAATCGAGAAATCTGTGGAGTACAATCAACCTCTCTACATGGCTTTCATAGATTATGAAAAGGCATTTGATTCAGTAGAGATACCAGCAGTCATTGAGGCATTGCGTAATCAAGGAGTACAGGAGGCATACGTGAATATCTTAGCAAACATCTACAAGGATTCCACAGCTACCTTGGTTCTCCACAAGAAAAGTAGAAAGATGCCTATCAAGAAAGGGGTCAGGCAACGAGACACAATCTCTCCAATGCTATTCACTGCATGCTTAGAAGAAAAATTCAAGCTGTTAGACTGGGAAGGCTTAGGAGTGAGGATCAACGGCGAATATCTCAGCAACCTTCGGTTTGCAGATGACATTGTCCTATTCAGCAAGAATGGAGACGAATTACAACAAATGATTGAGGACCTTAATCGAGAAAGTGTAAGAATTGGGTTGAAGATGAATATGCAGAAGACAAAGATAATGTTCAATAGCCTGGCAAGGGAACAAGAATTCAGGATCGCCAGTCAGCCTCTAGAGTCTGTAAAGGAGTACGTTTATCTAGGTCAATTACTCACAGGGGACCCTGATCACGAGAAAGAAATTTACAGAAGAATAAAATTGGGTTGGAATGCATACGGCAGACATTACCAAATCCTGACTGGGAGCTTACCACTGTCGTTGAAAAGAAAAGTGTACAATCATTGCATTCTACCGGTGCTAACATATGGGGCAGAAACTTGGAGGTTAACAAAGAAGCTCGAGATCAAGTTAAGGACCGCACAAAGAGCGATGGAACGAAAAATCTTAGGACTAACGTTAAGAGACAGGAAGAGAGCGGTGTGGATCAGAGAACAAACGGGGGTAGACGATATTCTAGTTGACATTAAGCGGAAGAAATGGAGCTGGGCAGGCCACGTAATGCGTAGGATGGATAACCGGTGGACCATTAGGGTTACAGAATGGATACCAAGAGAAGGGAAGCGCAGTCGAGGTCGGCAGAAAACCAGATGGGATGATGAAGTTACGAAATTTGCAGGCGCAAGTTGGAATACGCTAGCGCAAGACAGGGGTAATTGGAGATCGCAGGGAGAGGCCTTCGTCCTGCAGTGGACATAAAAAAATATAGGCTGATGGTGATGAATGCCCCGGCTACATTTGAACATACGATGGACGCTCTCCTTCACGGTTTTAAGTGGTCAATCTGCCTTTGCTACCTCGATGACGTTACTGTCTTTTCACCAACGTTTGCTGCGTACCTCGAGCTTCTTTCGACAATTCTTTCTGTTTTCCGCAAGGCTGGGCTTCAGCTTAATTCATCAAAATGCCACTTCGGCCGCCAGCAACTTACTGTGCTCGGACACCTCGTCGATTCTTCCTGCGTCTGCCCCGATCCAGAGAAAGCTTGTGCTGTCAAGAATTTCCCTGTGTCGACCTGTGCCAATGACATTCGAAGCCTTGTGGGCCTCTGCTCATACTTCCGCCGGTTCGTATGCAATTTCGCTAACTGTTGCACGTCCTCTCACAGAACTTCTGAAGAAAAACGCGGTTTTTGTCTGGGGCCCGAAACAAGCTACTGCGTTTGCTGAGCTTATCGTGCGGCTCACTTCACCGCCAGTTCTAGCCCATTTTGACGTGACCGCTCCAACGGTAGTTAGAACCGATGCCAGCGGTCATGGAATTGGCGCTGTTTTGGCTCAGCGCCAGCAAGGTTGCGACCGTGTTATTGCGTACTCCAGCCGTCTTCTGTCCCAAGCGGAGCATGTTTATTCCATTACTGAACGCGAGTGCCTTGCCCTTGTTTGGGCAGTGGGTAAATTTCGCCCCTACTTGTACGGCCAGCTGTTCAGTTATTACAGACCATCATACCATATGCTGGCTTTCATCCCTAAAGGATCCTACTTGCCTTCTTGGTCGGTGGGCTCTACGACTCCAAGAGTACTCATACACAGTTGTGCATAAGAGCGGGCGATTGCATGAAGATGCTGATTGCTTGCCGCGCCATCCTGTAACTCACCCGACATTTGCGAGTATACCTGCGTGCTGTCGCTTACTGCATTTCAGAACATCAGGATGAGCAGTGCCGTTACCGCTCCCTACTTGCGAGGCGTCATTCTTCGGCTGACTTCTGAGACACCTTCCTCTTCTCTGCGTATGTTTGTGCTGAAGGATGATGTCTTGTGCTGTTACAACATGCACCTCGACGGTCCTGAACTGTTCTTGGTTATTCCTACCACATGCCTCAAACTGTCCTCACACAGCTACATGACATTCCTACTGCAGGTCAGCTCGGAGTCTCTAGGACGTATGAGCTTGTCCGACATCGCTTCCTTTGACCCGGTATTTACTGTTCCGTCTGCCGTTACATCGTTTCCACCTTCAAGCCCTTGACGTACCATTGGAGCTATTCTTTATGGTTGGTCTTCACCTTTTGGCCCTTTCCGGCTATCTGTCTGCAGAAATAAATGGATAGCCGTCGCTGCCGACTACACAACCCGTTACACGATCACTCGGGTGCTTCCAATCAGCTGTGCAACCGTTTCCGCCGACCATCATGACTGGGACGCCGCTCTGCCCATCGTAAAATTTGTCTATAATTCCTCCTGACATGACTCTGCGGGTTTTTCTCCGTTTTATCTCGTAGCGCCCACCGATGCTTCTAAGCGGGGACGCTTAGGTCGGTGCTCTTGGTCGGCGCTTTGGGGCCGGCTGCGAATGACGACGACAATAAAGTTGGGCGGCGCGTGCTAACGGCGCAAGCACGGCACGCGCCAGTCCATTCTAAAAGCCTGCAGAGCTGGTCTCCTTGTTCTGGCGCTCCGCTGCGACCCCTCAGTTCCCAACAGTGGTGACTCCGGCCTAAGAGATGACCGACTCCAGCAACCTCCCGCCCTCGGGTAACCTTCCGCCTGATGCTACCTCGCGCCCACGGGACGTCGCAGCTCTACAGCTCCACCTGCCCACGTTCTGCCGCAAGAACCCACAGGTTTGGTTCGCCCAGGTCGAAGCCATCTTCGATCTGCAACACATCGCCTTGGAGATTTCGCGGTTTCGCCACTTACTTTGCAACCTGTCTTCTGAGGTGGCTCAAGAAGTGGCAGACCTTATCGCTGCACCTTTGAATGATGCCCTGTACCAGCAACTGAAGCAGAGTATTTTAGAACGCACCACGGCGTCCGAGAGCGCGCGCCTCCAGCACCTGCTCACATCCAAGGACCTTGGAGATCGCTGCCCTTCCCAGCTGCTCAACAGCATGCGACAGCTCCTGGGCACAAGCAAGGTCCACCCGAACGGTGCGCTGTTGAGGGAGCTCTTAATGCAGCGCTTACCACAGTCCATTCGCCTTGTCTTGGCTGCTACAGAGGACTTGACCCTCAACCGCCTCGCCCAGCTCGCTGATCGAGTCCACGACGCGACTTCTCCTGTAGTCGCCGCCCTCTCTTCAACACCACAGTCCTCAATCATAGCCCGCTTAGAGTCCCGGATCGACCAGCTCGCCGTTTCCATCGACGCCCTTCGGACGTCCTTTCATGACCAGCGCGGCTCTACCTCATTTCCCAGCCGCCGTCCCTCTTCTCCGACCAGTCACCGCTCGCGCAGTCCTCGTCGCTCGCCTATCTGCTGGTACCATCGCACTTTCCAGCACCGCGCCCGTCGGTGTAAGTCCCTTTGCGAATGTTTGGGAAACGCACCGCGAGATCACTGACGGCGGCATGTGACCTCGCCTTACAACCCGGCTGCCTTTTCATAGTCATGGATCGCATTTCCGGCCTGCGGTTCCTTGTAGACACGGGTGCCGAGGTCAGTGTACTGCCGTCCTCCAAGCGTGACCGCGTTTCTAAGTCACCTGGACCTACGCTCCACGCGGCAAACTCTACCTCCATCGCCACGTATGGTCTGCGGTCCCTCACTCTTCACCTTGGCCTGCGGCGCACGTTCTGGTGGGTCTTCATCGTGGCCGACGTTCATCAGCCTATCTCGGCTCCGACTTCCTGACCCATTTCGACCTCGACGTCAGCATGCACCGCCATCGCCTGATTGACAGCAAGACGCGCCTCTCCATCCTTGGCGTTCTGTCGGCTGTTGCTCCCACTGGCATCCGCACGCTGATCCCTTCATGCCCCTACGCTCGAATCCTCGGAAGATTTCCCTGAAGTGACGAGGCTCTGCAATTTAAATCAGCCACCCAAGCACAGCGTCACCCACCACCCGTCGCAGCTCGTTCACGCCGCCTCTTCGGTGAGCGTCTGGCCATTGCTAAACGGGAATTCGAGCACATGCTCCAGCTAGGTGTTATTCACCCTTCTTCCAGCAGTTGGGCCTCCCCACTCCATCTGGTGCCCAAGAAAGAACCGGGTGACTGCCGGGCGCTCAACGCTCACACGGTCCACGATAGCTATCCCCTTCCACACACATCTAAGATTTCACAGGCCATTTGGAAGGATGCAAAATCTTTAGTAAAGTGGACTTTGTCAAGGCCTATCACCAAATCTCGTTGAGCCTGCCGATATTCCGAAGACAGCCATTACTACACCCTTCGGCCTGTTTGAGTATGTGCGCATGCCCCTTGGGTTACGCAACGCAGCTCAAACGTTCCAGTGATTCATTGCCGAGGTAACACATGGCCTCCCGGCTGTATTTGCCTACATTGATAACATCCTCGTCGCGAGTCCCAATCCACAAGATCATGAGCGTCACCACCGGGAACTCTTTCAACGCCTTAAACAATTTGGCCTAGGTTGTAAACCCCCAGAAATGCGTATTTGGGACTTCCGAGCTCGAGTTCCTGGGACACCACATCTCGGTGCCGGGAATTCGTCCGTTGCCCTCTCACGTCCAGGCCGTGAAAGACTTCCCAGCACCCACTACCCTACGCCAGCTGCATGAGTTCCTCGGCCTATTGAATTTCTCCCGACGTTTTATTCCGCACTGCGCTGAGCTTCTACACCCACTGACTGACCTTCTTCGCACGACCAAGGGCTCCTCATCTGCAATTTCCTGGTCTCCCGAAGCTGAAGCTGCTTTCAGGGCTGCTAAACAAGCCATCACTGATGCAGTACTTCTCATCCACCCGAGGACTAACGTACCAACCCGCATCATGGTGGATGCTTCCAGTGTGGCCATCGGCGCTGTTCTCCAGCAGAACGTAAACTCCGAGTGGCGCCCACTGGGCTTCTTCTCACGGATACTCCAACCTGCCGAGACTCGCTACAGCATTTTTGGCCGCGAGCTGCTCTCCATCTACGCCACCATCCAGCACTTCCGACACTTCTTGGAGGGCCAGCCATTTTATGTTCTCACGGATCATAAGCCTCTCGTGTATGTCTTCCGTACAAACTCTTCCAAGAACGTCGCACGTGAACTTCGTCAACTGGCTTATATATCGGAGTTCACAACGGATATCCGGCACGTCAAAGGTACCGACAACGAGGCAGCTGATGCACTTTCACGCATCACCTCCCTTGGCACTTCTACATCGACTGTGGATTGGGAAGGTCTAGCTTGTGCTGCATCACCATCCCCTTTCCCTCCGTCTACAACTTGTTCCTCACCTGTTTGTGCCTGGCTCCCTCTGGTGCGACATGTCAGCGGCGGCACCTCGACCCTTCATTCCGGCTGCCTTTTGTCGTGCGGTGTTCCAAGCACTTCATGACATCTGCCATCCCAGCATCCAAGCCACGCAGCGCCTCGTTACACAGCGGTATGTCTGGCCAAGCATTAACTCTGATGTTCGCCAGTGGGCGCGCTCGTGCCTCGCATGCCCGACCACCAAAGTGACCCGCCACACGAAGACTCCCACGCAGTCGTTCCTGCCACCTGGCTGCCGCTTTGACCACGTCCATCTTGATTTGGTTGGACCACTTCCTCAGTCTCACGACTGCCGCTACATTCTAACAATGATCGACCGCTTCACCCGTTGGCCCGAAGCCGTGCCCATTCTGTACATCACTGCGGAAACGGTCGCCAAAGCCTTCATTTCAGCATGGGTTTCCCGCTTCGGCTGCCCCAATATTGTGACAACTGATCGCGGCCATCAATTTGACTGCACACTCTTCACTTCGCTCAGCCAGTGGTGCTTTCCAGTGGTGCTTGGCACTAAGCACTGCCGCACCACTGCATACCATCCCTGTGCCAACGGCATGGTTGAGCGGCTCCATCGCAGCTCAAGGCTTCCCTCACTGCATGCCTTGATCGCAACCACTGGGTCGACCACCTTCCCATGGTGCTTCTCGGCCTACGTGCCTACCTTCGTCACCACCTTGGCTGTTCAGCGGCTGTTCAGCGGCAGACAGTATAAAAGTGGATTTGTCTTTTTCAAGCCGACATACTGTGCCGAGGAGAGCATATGTCGGCTTGAAGAAGACAAGTCCACTTGTCGAAACGTTGGCTCCTGCTCTCATCTTGTTCTCGTGTTGCTGAAAGTGGACAGTGTAATTTAGTTGGAACCAATGAAAGACAAGTAAACTGAGTGCTCCAGTGCTGTTCTTTCAAATGCAGTTTATTTGAGGCCACGGCTCATATTCGTGGACAACACATAAAAGGGCAACGAAATCATTTCAAGATAAAAAGATGCGCGTGGAACGATAGTCACAGCGGAATCTGTTGAGGTAATCGCCTGCTTTTCGGGGGCTCAAATACTTAGGTCCCAGTCCTGTTGTGCTCCTCGTTTTGAATGTTGAACCTTATCTGTCGGAGCTCCTATGCAATAATGCATGCTGGTGTTTCGAGCAATGCACGAATACTGGCTGTAGGGAAGTGATGTTTTTCCCTGATGTTTACAGTGGCGAGCAATCGCGGGATACCTCTGACGGTGGACCAATTCACCTTTGTTCGTGTGCCCATCCACGAGCCGCCGCACGAGATTGTGCGGAAGGCAACACCGCGTGGCTCTGCCACTGTGCTGCCTGGACCGGCTGACGCTGCAGTGACACCAACTGAGAGGACCAAGAGGGTAGGGCATTCTGTACCTTTACAGTTTCGCATCGTGTTGGACTTCACGCATTACTGTGCTGGATGACATTAATGCAATCTCCTGTTGCATATACCACAAATGAGCAGGATTACTCCAAGAAGTGGACATACTTATAATGGAAATCAAAATGCATAATTGACCAATGAAAAAATCTAACCTTTATGACTAATTACAGTGGAACCCTGATTATACGATTTTCAGGGGACCATGCAAAATTGTCGTTTAATCTGGGCATCGTTTAATTGAAAAACGAAGAATATAGGCAGTGACGCTCCATCATGCCCAAAATACGGGTACAGACCATCTGAAATAAGCTCGTGGCACAAATCTGCACTGCTCCAAGAAAGGTAGAATAAAATATTAAAAAATTGCTGTATTTATTGATTGTAATGTGCGTATTTTTAATGAATTTCGTTGCTTGAACTCGACCCTCGCGTTACATTTGAAGAACGGCAAAATTGTTCTTTTTAAAACATATGCTCTAAATCCTGCAATTTTTAGCACTACTTTGGCAACTGTCCCGATCCAATCCATAGACAAGCTGACCGAAGTCGGAGCTTGTTTCTGATTGGAATCGACACTGTTTTCGCTGTGCTTGTGTCTGGTTATGATACAGTGCCCTAGAATGGGGCAGTGGGCTTACTCGCTGGCGGAGGCTATGGGGTACGGCGACTCCACGAATGTCGACAATACGTGCTTCTCCGACAGCCCGGGCGGCGGCGCTGGCGGCGGCTTCCATGGAATGTAAGAGCGGTGGCGCCGCGGCCCAAGTTTCTGAGCTGCATTGGTTTGCTGTGGACGTCGTCGCGTGGGTTTTTTTCCTGCAGTGCTTTTGTCTCACACAGCATGCAAGAGATGAGTATGTCTTAATAAAACTTGTTGTTGGGCTAGTTGGTACATTCTTCATACAACGATAGGACGCAACACATCAAGGAAAAATTACAGGTGAAAGGAAAGAGCGTCACTCGCAACTAACTTTATTTCGAGAAAGCATCGCAATATATAGCTGAGCTAACACATGCGCGGCAAGGTTCCACGTATCACCCCACCCAGATGAATCAATAAGAATCATGTGCTAGTTTAAAAAGCATCTAAAAAATTCAAACTCGGCGCCGCGCAAGACCACTGACGTATCGCTAATGCAGATATCTTTTTTTCTTTTTATGTAATATGCCTCGAGCATTTCTCGTGCCAGCACCTCGTTGCTTCTACCCAGAATGCTGATCTCCTTAAATCTTGCGTTACATTTACATGCTTTACATGTGTTACGTGTTAATGACAGAGCGAGGGAGCACGCACTTTCCATTAAGAATAACCTTTCGACACATTTACCTGCGCACTGTAAAGCATGTAAATGTAACGCAAGATTTAAGGAGATCAGCATTCTGGGTAGAAGCAACGAGGTGCTGGCACGAGAAATGCTCGAGGCATATTACATAAAAAGAAAAAAAGATATCTGCATTAGCGATACGTCAGTGGTCTTGCGCGGCGCCGAGTTTGAATTTTTTAGATGCTTTTTAAACTAGCACATGATTCTTATTGATTCATCTGGGTGGGGTGATACGTGGAACCTTGCCGCGCATGTGTTAGCTCAGCTATATATTGCGATGCTTTCTCGAAATAAAGTTAGTTGCGAGTGACGCTCTTTCCTTTCACCTGTAATTTTTCCTTGATGTGTTGCGTCCTATCGTTGTATGAAGAGATGAGTATGCTTTGCAGTGACTGAGGCGTGCCGTGACATCGACAAAACCACTGTTACGCACCTGGGTGCCAAACAGGCTACGTTTACCTGAAGGATGTGCCGAAGTAGTCTGCTTGGCGTCCCGAAGGATGAAAATAGGCGGGAAGAGGGGAAGAAGAGCACAACCAGCTTCTGGCCAGAAGTGACTCAAGGCTTACGTGCGGGCTATGTTGCACGGAAGTGTGTTGTCAATGCCAGTACAAAATGCCAACTGCTCATCAAGCTGCTTACTGTGACTCCACTAAGTTTTCGGCTTGCCTGGAACTACTGTAACCGAGAAGGCCTCCTTTATCCCTCCAGTCGGTTGCACGGCTTCGTGAAAAAGCTCCAGGATCTCTTTACGGAATGCTTCTGTCAGAGTGAGCTACACTTGACAGCATTATGGCAGTTGTTCAGAACAGACTTTCCCTCCAAATTAGTTGCAATGCAGACGCTCCTACCCTCACAGCTAAAATAAGAAGTTTTTACGTTGTCACACATAGTCATTTTTATGTGAAAAGACTTAACAGTGACAAGGCAGGAAAGCGGCAGATGGCCAAGCAGCTCATGTTGACCCGTTACACATAAGGTGAAGCGCATGAATTAATGGCTGGATGTTGTATTTCAGTTCTTGGAAATAAAAGCTTTGTGTCAGCAGTAGCCCTGTTATCGTCATTTTGTTTACGCTTATATTGCTGTACATAAACCTAACAAAAGTGTTACTGCATAATGATGGTTAACTCTTTGAGGTTTGATTTTTTTTGCCAAATGCGGGACCCCCCAGGGTAGATTTTTTTCATTGCCGATTTAAATTCTTCGAAAGAACCATGGTCGTAATTTTTTTAGAGTGACAGTAAAGTGAGGAAAAAATCGTTTGTGTTGTAGAATACACAATTTTTATTCCTGAATAAGAAGATAAGCGCACTGAAAAATGGTTGTGTGCACGTCTGGAAACCAAAACAAGTGAGTGCGCGCTAAATATTTCACTATAAGAAGCTTTCGTCTTATCGCCAACAAGATGCGATAGAGCTTTTGTGGTCTCTAAAAAAGGAAATGCAAGAACGGCAGCATCGTTTTTGTATATACGCGCCTGTCTGGGAACAGGTGTAATCGCGCCGCGGTGGGCGATAAACGATCGAGTAACAAGCGGTCACCCTTTGAGAGATATGAAACCAGATAGCCATCAGTTTAGCGCGTGCAACAAGCGGGATCTGCCGCAGGTGAAAACCGCAACTTGCCGCCGGTGCCGCGCGTGCCCGGATGCGCAAGCGATAGCTGACGCGCCGTTGCCATAAAGAGGAAGAACGATAACTTTATTGATGGTCTGGCGAGTTATTCGGGGATTTTGGCGAATACCCCTGCCTCGGTGTTGGCCACGAGCCCTTGAGCTTTGGCGCCGTTGCTATAAAAAAAAAAAAAAATGGGAGAGACATTGGCGCAAGTAGAAAATTCCACGTCTACCTGTCGAGTGGCAGCACATGTCAAGCGAAAGAAATGATCGAAAGAAGCGCGCACTTGCCGCCGCGTGCGCGCCTGGTTGCGCAGGCGATAGCCAACTTGCCATAAAAAAGAAAAAGGGTCATTGGCGTGAGTAAAAAATTCCACGTGTTTCGGTCGAGTGGCAGCACACGCCAAGCGAAAGAAATGATCGAAAGAGGCACTCTTTTTAAATGTACAAGCGATACCATAAATGTACGTCATTGATCATTTTGAAGGTGTTCGCGGAGGACGTACATGTACAATATTGACCCTGAAAGGGTTAATGATAAATGCAGAAGGCTGCTGCCACGCGGGAAACAACTAAAGTGGAACAAGGAAATATTTATCCAGTTTTATTTTAGCTAAGAAAAGGCACAAACGTGGCTAGCATACCTTAATTTTTTTAGCTCGGCTAGGAAGTATGCGTGCACTATTTTTCGGCTAATTCACTGGTGGGCTACCGGACATAATCTTGATACAAAATCATTTTACATTAGGTCGACACAGCATGAAACCATATATTTGGTCACTGACCCTCTAATTCAGCAAGATTTTTTTCCAAATAATTTTTTACGTTTGCCCGATAATTTTGAAAATTTTGAGGCCCCTTCTGGCTTAAGCAAAATCATCGGCGCTGACTTATTTGCATAAAAAATCTAGCAGGTAGGATAAGCAGCAGATCGCCCAAGAGTTGCCGTTTCCGCTAAGTACTATTGTGGCAAATATCATGTGGCCTCAACAAATATAGTGCATGCTAAAGACTCTCAAGTGTGGCAAAAATAAAAACAAAGAGTGTGAACTGCTTCAAACTGAAATTAACAGAAGCGCAAGGAAAATGACAGCTTCTGCAAACAAAGGGAGCGAAGCTTCTATTGAAGTTGCCTGTGGCGCCACCTCTTGGAGGCGATGCTAAATGCGTCAGAGGAGTGGCTGAGCAAGCCCTCTGCCACCTTCTAGGGCACTGTAGTTACGATGCTGCAATAGCGTACAGCGTTTTGTGGTTCGACTACATTCGGTCGCGATTTTATGGTGACGCAGCGCATTCAGTATGACGGCCACTTCGAGAGACGAGCTATTTTCATGGCCGGAGTTGGAAAGTCTGCTGCGACTCGATGTCAATGAGTTGACGATTTGCGGCTGGCGGGACCACCGGCAGGCCCTCTTAAATACGAGGCCAGTCGGAAAGGCTCTGTGGAATTTGAAGTGGTCTGCTACTGACCCCAAACGAAATGTTTATGTGGTCTTCTAAGAAGTACTTAAATCTCAAACAAAGCTAGACGGCTAGGGAAGATGACTTGATTCTTGGGCGATAACTTCTGTAAATAATTTCACTTCCGCGAGACTCTGCTCGTCCCGGCACCGAACCCCTCAAGTATACGGCCGACAGCGGTCTTGGCGCTGATAGCATGATTAGGACAGCGCCAAAAACACTTGGTAGGGACGCTTTCAGTGCTGAGTCACGAAAGTGAAACTACCGTAAAAACCCGCGTATAATACGGACCCGCATATAATACGAGGTGTTATTTGGGGATAGCAATAACGAAAAAAAAGTTTTCATCCGCATATCATGCGAGCGAGGAAATGAACTTCATCAATACGGGCGAGTTGGTACATCTTGAAACTTTGGGCAACAGCGCAAACAGATGACCACACGAAGGGAGACATGTACACACAAGCGCTGAAAAAAAGAGCGAGGAAAACCCACAGAAAGCATTTACAATCTAATCTCGTTAATTCGTACACGCTTAATTCGAACTGACGCTGTGGTCCTGTCATGTGTATTGCTATGGCGAAAACGCCCGGTAATTCAAATGCAAAAGCGTTTGCGACGGTTAATTCGAACATACGGCGCACCGACAATGTCCTCAGCAGCGCTGCAAGTCACGCGGCGGCGCCTCTGACCGGCATTGCTCCGACACCGCCATAGAGCAAAAGCTTAGGATAGACCCCTCAACGCCACGCGGAGAAAAAGAAAACGGAAAAAAAAAATGCGCGCCGGCAATTTCACTCTCAAATAGCAAGGTCGCCGTTTCACCGTCGCGCCGGAACACGCTTGTAACAAGCCGACGTCTCGGCCAACTTCCCGACGACGGCAGAAAACGAAACTTCAGGGAAAGGGCTAAGTTGGCGCTGCGCCGGCGGGAGCGGCGGCGGGCGCACACGGAGCCAGTCGAATGTGGGGGGGAGCTACGAGGGAATTGAGAGAGATGGCGAGGGAAGCCACTGCCACTGAAGCGACGGCGTTGCCAAGGCCAAATGCGCTTACTGCCGCCGTTGCAACCATAGAATAAAGAACCGACTTTGCAATTGGGATGTCATCCGAGCCGTGAAAGCTGCCCTCAGTGACGCCGAAGTGCTGACCTGCGGCGCAATTTCCGATGGCCTTGGCGGCTAAAATAATTTTACTTTTAAAGGGAGCTGGGTACTACTTTCGCGGCCCCGACATCTTGTGAATCTTGTGGTATGGAGTAGTGCCTGCAGTACTATAATTTGTGTGCATAGAATAAGCCCATCTGTAGACTGAAATTATTGAACTGCTTAACCCCACGAAGTCCGGACACCATTCCACATGAAGGAAAATTAGAACAACCTGTACACTTTTACTTTTGATCATAGAGAGTACATTCGAATTAAAAAAAATCAAGGAAGTGTTGTTTGAGTACGTAACTAATCAGTGTAGCAATTAATTAGTCATTGGTTTTCTTAACTACCTATAACTGAAAACTTACTCCAGCCTTTCAAAGACTGATGCTTTGCAGCGATTGACAGTTGCTAAAGAATGCGACCACTTTTATTAATGTATCGGGCTGTAGTGTGGGACTACCACTGTGTGCAACACACTTTAATTTTCACAGGCCGCAACACATGTAGTTAAGCCAGTAGCGCACCCAGGATTTCTGCCAGGGGGGGGTTGACAGTTTGCCAATACCATCTAAACAGCACTAATTTCAATTTCTTCACGGGAAATTGTCAAAAAATGCGCTTCTTGCGAGTGTGCAGACGATTGCGCGTCTTACATCTTAATTGCAGTACTCAAATGCGTAAGGAAAGAAAAGGGGTTAAACAAAAGGGGGGGTTAAGTCAACCTCAGGGGGGGGGGGTTCCAACCCCCGAATCCCCCCCCCCCCCGTCGGTGCGCCACTGAGTTAAGCTACATACTAGTGAACGTGCCGATTCTTAGCGTGGTCAAAATGGCGCCCGTTAAAAGCAGCAGCAGCCTACCGACGCCACCGCAAGATGATGCACACTTTCCTATGAGTCTTGATGATGATAGCAGTGAGCAAACACAAACTCAAAACTACAAATTTTACGCTGAAAACTTTGGGATCCGCATATAATACGAGGCAGAAATTTTACACGGTAAAAGTTAGAGAAAAACCTCGTATTATACGTGGGTTTTTACGGTATCTACGAAAGTGTATCTACGAAAGTGTTTGCCCGAAAATACCGCCCATGGAAAGCTCAGTCTCGTCTTCAGACGACGATGATGACCTAGTTTCCCAATTGCGATTACTTGCATAAAACTACGATTTCTTTTTCCGTCCATCTCGCGTTAGATTCATGGTTTTATTTTTATTTCGCGTGACTGGAAAGTCGTCCCTCGCGTTACAATCGCGGTCACGTTATATTCGAGTATTGCACACCCATTTTCAGCTGGCTGCAGTGTGCTCACGTGCAAGCCTTAGTCTGCTTAGGGCTTTTTTTTTTCTCCCTCAGACGGTACCGAAAGAGGCGTCTTAAGAGGCCAAATCGGTGGAAAATTGCGTCGTGTAATCGAGGTATTTAATACATTTCTTTGCCTTATTGCCGGTATGAAACCAATCCGTCGTAAAATGCAGATCATCGCTTGACCGGGGGACATATAATCGAGGTTCCACTGTACTTTAGCTCACATTTGCAATACCCGAATTGAAGCCAGTGGTTTCACAAGTCACATTCACTTAGAACAGCTTTTGAAAGTAGCACCAGTTCTGAGGTGAGGGCTCAGAACTGGTTCCTCCAACCAAGTAAAGTCGTTTTAAGCAGGCGAACGACATATATTCATCGAAATAAAGCACTTCTGCCGCGCGTGCCCATAAAAGTGCCAGCAAATCGTGCGAAAAAGTGACCCCCAGAACAGGTGCTGCCCCTTGCGGCAGCAACGTGCGTAGAGTCACACTAAGTGGCCGTGCCTCGCGCCGCCGTCGGATCACCTTCCTTTTTACACCGTGCTTTCGGCGATAGTATCGCCATCAGGCTCATTGACTGGTTTAGTGACTGGCTTGTGGGTTTTCGCACTATGAAATACTTCCGAGGCACTGCTCTTACGTAGTACTGTCTTATAGTACTGTAATAGTACTCTCTTGTACCATTTACTATTTCTTGGGCAGCTTTCTTTTCATTTTTTCTTCCTTATCCTCTATGCTTCGGCGCCACAGCTTAGTACTGGTAGGATGAAATTAATGCACCCTATTCTTTTCATTATTTCCATTTGCACAGACTCATCACTTTGTACCATCTCTTCATCCATGGCAAATTAAAGTACTGTGAAACTTTATCAGAGTTAAACCAACACACCCATTTCATGTTTCTAGAACATTCACTGAACAAGACACTTAGCATAATTGACGTCCAAGAGATGACAAACCACTTTTTGTTCATTACTGACTTGCAGGTGTTTCTGCATAGCACCTAGGTCATAATAATGGTGGTCTTTGCTTCATTCACACCCTTTTATTCCCCAAGAGAGAGAGAGAATTTATTTGATGGAAGGCGGGGAGGTCGGCTCGCGCTAGCGTGCTCCAGTCTGCTAGTCTGCGCAGGGGTGGAACGGCAAGGATTGGGTGATGGCATAGAATTAAGAGGGATGCACAGCGATGAAGGCACATTCAGCATTCTGATGGTTTTCAACGAAGTCCAACAAAGCAATTCAGAAATGTCATCCACCTTCCAGAGCTTGGGTCACATATTCAATGGGAACTCGACAAAAAAAAAAAAAAATCGCAACGAAGAAGCTTGTGTGTGGGCTTTTCCTGCGTGAGCGGCACAGGTGCCAACAAAGTCGGCTAGTACACCTAGTTGGGCAAGTTTGTTTAGCATGAGGATAATGTAAATGCACTTAAAAGAGGTGGACGATAGGTGAAAACGAGGCATACATAGCGCAAATTTGAACTTGCTTATTCAACAGTCCGGTCGTCGCTTGTATACGTTTACACACGTGAGACTTGTCATGCGCACTGCACTCATTAGCATCCAAAAAGGGATGTTCCTTTTCTGTCAATGTCAGGGAAACTACACTGACACATTTTTCTATTTCATCACATATTGACTTCGCCTCAATAATAAGCCTCGCCTGTTGATTACAATTCCGGGCCATAAGTCAAGAGACAAAAAGACAACATTGTAGATTTGAGAGCAAATGCTGGCATCTGATATTCTGGTTCAGATTATGTGACAAAATGGCCTGTGTTCTATGAGCATTTTAATGGAATGTGTACCCAGGGGAAAAAAAATATAACAAGGATGGCAATTTATTAGATGGTGTAATGAGATTAGCAGGCACAGGACAGTGTGTCAAGGCAAAGATAATAAAATCAGTAGCACCTTCCCTTTCGAGGAGATGGGGGTAAGCGAAGCTTGTAGTGTGTTTCTTTGGTGTTCCTCTGAACGAAATGCACTGATGAGTACCACGTTGTGGTCAAACCACAACGGCTCACACACACTGCAGCTGGCTCCGAAGTTCCGGTTGAGAAACTCGCTTTGAAACCTGGCCGTCGCACCGGGGAAGTTGGCGCTAGCATTGCTGAGGTGTGCACCATCATTGTCGCGTTCCTGGAGGGCTTGACAAAGTAGACTTTTGTCCTCAACATCGCGCTCCCGCAACTCGGGGTCTGCGGCTCTCCCCCTGGCTTCGGAAGCCCTCACGCTAGAATCGGCACGTCGACGACGAGTCCTTTCCTGAGCGCGTTTATTCTGGATGGATTTCCATTAAATTTCTTGAAAATAAATCTGTCCGTTGTGCAAGAAAGACAATGAATGGCTCGTACCCCCTTAAGCAATGGCTCATAACCCCGTAAACACGGCCTCCCCGTTACGATGACAGAAGAGAAGTGAAATTCTACGCTGGAATGATTAGAGGCAACGCAGCCAGCTGTGGAAGCAGATGACGACGAACGCATGCGTTCCGAGCATGAGCCACCTGTGCAGCTCTGAGAGCAGCTGGTTTTTTTTAGCGTTAAATTGCTGGCGCAGGCTAGCGTATGGTAGCTTCGCTTGAATAATAATGATCATCTTCATTAGCAGAAAGGTCGTACTCTAGATGACACGCAAAGCTAAACAGAAAGGTTGAGGCCTAGAGTGTCTGATAGCCATCCAACCGAGCAGGAATTTGCAGAATTGACACAAAAGCGTTTCTCTTGCGGTGGACATGAAATAATGCACTAATGATGGTGTCTGCTATATTGCAGATGGATGGCCCACCATGTGAGCGAGAACGACGCCATGCAAGCGATGACACCACTACTGGGCGTCGAATGACACGCAAGCGCCTGTGCTGCTGTGAGGATCAGCATAGCAGCTGCAAGCAGTTGCGTGCACCGGGGAAGACCCGCAACCAACTGCGACACAAATTCAGTCATGTCCACCTGGCTGCTAAGACAAGTACAAACTGATTCTATCTTTACAGCACAGTCAGGCTTGCAACTATCCAAATGTTTCAGAAGATAACCAACTCATTACTGCTGCTCAGCACTAACGTACTGATCATTTTTTACATGCGCTGGTTACTGTGTCCTGCCTTTAAGAATCTTGTCAGCAAATGGAGCAGGAACCCTTTTTAGCTTTGCTCATTTCCCAACATCATCCTGTTGCCATGCTCACTTATTAACCTTTCCTGGTCTTTGACCATCGAACGAATGTTGAAAGTTATCGCCCAGCGCAAGACGTGCCTTTTTGTATAGGAAGTTTCTCGAATGTTATTGCTTATTCTGTTTGTTGGCTATGTTGTCGCCAAACCTTGTGTAATCAGATTGTGTGTGTGACTCGAATAGTCTTGTACTTTCTGGAAGGCATGCGGGCACCAGCAATTATGCTAGAACGTGCTTGAGCTGCAGATCAGATTTCGACTCTGCTCGCCGCTATCGTTGTGCTTTGAGTGTCACTTGCTATTTTGGGCACAGGTTGGCCTTATTAGGAGCTTTCATAGTTTCTCAACCTGACACCTCAACCAGATGTCATGTTGATTCACTACAACATGGCATCTGGTTGAGGTGCTTCATTGTGTTCTGGAAACCCCCTGCGAGCTCAAACTGAAAACATTGCCAATGCTGCCACGGACTATTGAGCTAGCCGCAGGCTTCAAAAATTACCACTGGAGCATGGACTTTGTGGGGATTGAGGGTTGCGCCGGCATGATTGCGCGGGCTTCGCCTGGTCTGCCATCCCTCGCCATCGTTCCCGCTGGCCTCATTCCCCGCCCGCGCCGCCTAACCGGTTCCCGCGGTGGCGCTGCGCACGCGGCGGTTGGCGGTGAGGGCGGGGCGCTGACGTCACGCGGCCGCGCGCTTTGGCTGCTAGCGGACGAATTGAGACCCCAAAGTTCGATTTTGCGGACTAAATCGCTCTTTCCGAGCCGCGCTACCCAATCTTGGAGGCCACCATGTTGGATTTTGCACTGGCTTGGATTCCAGTGGCTCGCTGTTTATTTAGCCTCCAAGATTGGAACGCGCGCTCGCGCAATCCTCCAGTCTCGGAGGCCATGCCCGCTCTTCCTTGGCTGACAAAACGCTCCAGAGTATTGCTCTTTTTCTTTTTTCTTAGTATATGCGCTCAGCACTATCGTTGTAACCATTTATTGTGGGATGTTTTTTTATTGCGACAGCAATTATATGGACGCTTCAAGCGGATTTTCGCCGTCGGCGTCGCCGCCCTGAAGTTCCATACAAAGTCCTAGGGCGATAAAATATTGCCGCACGCCCACCGTATGTGCAAGTGACAGCGCGCGGGGGACGCGCCCTTTCATGGAGAGCGAACGCAGGCGGAGCGTAAACGCGACTTCTTCCCTCGTGCGAAAGGCCGCGGGGGTATCGGAGGGAGGGGGGACTTCTACTCTTCTAACAACTGCGTACTTAGCGCCGGAGCGGTTTCTCGCGTGCACCGTATCTTGAAAGCGATCTCCAGACGGCTCTGACCTTTTGTATGCGCTGTGCTCTCGCCGCTCAGTTTCCGTTGAAGTGATAGACCGCACGAACCTTTGCTCGCTGCGGCGGCCGTGCTCGTTCGTGCGCGCTGACACCAGCTTGTTAATTCAGTGAGTCTTTTTTTTTTTTTCTCTCAAGTTTCGGTTGCTATTTTGAACGTGGCGTGTACACTGAGCAGGTGTCTCGGAGACCCATGTCTCAGTGATCGGCGCTACTGACAGCACCCGTGTCTCCGATCGTGCTGCAACAACCCAGGGAGCCACTGACCTTTCGCAGATGTCTGATGACCCGAAAAGCTGGCGGGAGACATACGAAAGCGTCGTGACGTTCAAAAACTGGAACTCTGTGGACAAGTTGCGCCATGTATACTTCTTGTTGGAAGGTGCCACGAGGACTTGGTTCAACTGAGAGTCAACCCTGACGACATGGAAACTGTAATTTCAACTGGGATTCATAGCGCTAAAACAATACAAGGACGAGGAAGAACACGGGACGAGCGCTAACTTTCAACAATTGCTTTATTGCAGCTGGTAAGCATATATATACTCACTGGGAAAGGCACTGCAAGATATGCTCTGAAGAAAAGAAGAAAAGGAAAAACAGTCCTGTGGCTACTATGCCAAAAAGTTCAAGCGCTTTTTTAGATAAAAGAATAGACGCCGTGCTAACACAATCATCACCTCCTTTAGCTATCTCTGCTGCTTCGACAATTTCCCTCGTCACCTTATTCCTGTGGCGATACACAACAACAGTTTGTTTTAAGAGAGGGTAGCATGGTCCCTTCGCGTCACATTTTCTACAGTGGGCAGCCAGGTGCCCGTCTATTGCGGTACTCTCTACTTTGTTATTAAGCTCTGCCAGACGCACGTTTAAACATCTGCCCGTCTGGCCCACGTAGTACTTCCCACACGAAAGTGGAATCTTATGCACTACGTTCCGAGTGCATGTGACAAATGGTCCCTTATGTGCAGTAGCGCAAACTGGCTTCCGCTTCCTCGTAGGACAGCTCAGCCCACTCAAACTCAAAAGTTTGTTAGGTGCAGTAAAAACAATGTTAACACCCGACCGTTGCCCTACCTTTTTTAGGTTGTAGGAAACCTTATGAAAGACGAAAATGTGACGCGAAGGGACCATGCTACCCTCTCTTAAAACAAACTGTTGTTGTGTATCGCCACAGGAATAAGGTGACGAGGAAAATTGTCAAAGCAGCAGAGATAGCTAAAGAAGGTGATGATTGTGTTAGCACGGCATCTATTCTTTTATCTAAAAAAGCGCTTGAACTTTTTGGCATAGTAGCCACATGACTGTTTTTCCTTTTCTTCTTTCCTTCAGAGCGTGTCTTGCAGTGCCTTTCCCAGATAGTATATATATGCTTACCAGCTGCAATAAAGCAATTGTTGAAAGTTAGCGCTCGTCCCGTGTTCTTCCTCGTCCTTGTATTGTTTTAGCGCTATGAATACCAGTTGCAATTACAATGACCTACCAATACGGCCAAACTTCGTCCCTGCTAAAGGACATGGAAACTGTTTCGCAAAAGCTTTCTGCAGAGCATCATGCTCAAGGAAAGGGCAGAAGCTGTGCTGGAAACCCGAGTGCAGCTCCCTAATGAGAACAGATCCGTCTACACAAAAGATGGCCTGTTCGTTTAGTCATGCCAACCCGAATATGTCTGAGGAGGAGAAACCTTGTTTCCTCATGTGAGGAACTCTGCCGGATTCATTCGTCACTCACCCAAGACAGTCATAGAATTCTCAACGGAAGCCACGGCCACCGAAAAGATGCTAGAAATGCTCAGTAGGCAATATAACCACCAAGTGCTTATGCCAAAGTACGAAGACCAAGTACTTGGTTCTGACGAGCTTTGAGAAATGGTCAGGGCCATCGTGCATGAAGAACTGCGTAAAATGTTCCCTGGGTCACACTTTCATGTGGCCTCGATCACCGACATTGTGAAAGAAGAAATTCAGCGGTCACTGGGAGTTCCCGAATGTGCAGCCCGAATCACCGCAGCCGGAAGCAATGACCTACTCCGCCATTGCCCACCGTTGGCTTCCTCCTTCGCTCCCCTGTCAGGGCCCAGTAACGCCGCAGTTCCGTCGCCAGCCAACGCTGCCGCCAGTCTATCCACCTGTTGGCCTGTGCAATGCTCCAAGGAAGATACGTCTGTGGCACACTCCCCAATCAACGGCCAATCTGCTATCACTGAGGAGAAGCAGGCCACGTCTACCACCAATGCCCATACCGGGAGATGAGACTGTGAAGCTTCACCGTCCATGCGCCGTGTCAACAGCTTGGTGAGTGAACCATGTAGTGTCGTCGGCTACCTCACAGCGACTCGGGGGAGGCCTTGACCACCTTCTCGTTTGCCTTTGCCATGACACTACATCTTGCCTCAGCGCCGACCGTATGGCTGGTCCATATCCAGAAAACTAAAAGCAGCAACCGATGGAGGTGTGGTTGCTGTTTGTTAAAATACCGAAGATCCGCCACCGAAGATGTCGAAATAACCATATCTACAACATAGTGACAACGCGACGCCACCCAAATGAAACCTCGAAGCCAAGAAAATGCCGCCCACATTGTTGGTTCATACTATTAGTCGTGTGCTTGATGTCTGTCACCTTGGGGTTAATGTAGCTTCAAGGCTGGATTTGCTCCTTAGTGTATCCTGTATTGCGAGTCTTGCCGTGAGGCATTTAGACTTAACATCTAGACTTACAAAGTAGTTCTGGCGTACTGATTCTTTCAAAACATTGTGCTTCGCACTGGTCCGACCATGATTACAGTTTGCTTCCACTGTGTGGAATTCTATTAGTACCCATCAAAGTAACTTAATAGCAAAGTAACTTAATAGAAGCCGTCTAGCGTCAATTCGTTTGCACTCATTACGAGAGATATTTGTCGACGTCGGTACAATGATTTTTCAAGCCTGTTGGTTGACTCAAGTGTGCTTTCTTTACGTGACAGGAGACTCATGCTTGGGCTGATTGATTGTCGTGTGTTGGCGCAGTTTGAAGTCCCATCACTGAAAACCAGCAGGTGTTATGACATATGTTACCCTAATCTTTCTCTAACTTGCCCCATAACATGGCTGAAGCAGGTGTACAATGCCAGTTCATCTGACATGGATATTTTTAACTGAGTGTCTGTGTAAAGTTGGTGCACAGGATGACCCGCTGCGGTGGCTCAGTCAGCTAAGGCATTGTGTTGCTGAGCACGAGATCGTGGGATCCAATCCTGGCCGCGTCGGCCGCATTTCGATGGAGGCGAAATGCAAGAACGCCTATGTGCTTGCGTTGTAGTGCACGTTAAAGAACCCCAGGTGGTCAAAATTAATACAGAGCCCTCCACTACGGCGTGCCTTATAATGAGAACTGGTTTTGGCACGTAAAACCCCAGAAAGTGCACAGGATGCTTGACGTAATTGAGTTCAGCAAGCACATCGTTTTAAGGGGGGGGGGGGGGGGGATGAGAAATAACTTCTTGTTTCTTGGCAGAGAGCGCTTAAATTTGGCACACACACTGCACATTGCAGTTAAGACACATCTAAATTTTCATTAAGATATCTTTATTAGTTTTTGTGTTATAAGAATTTACAAGTTCCTTGCTTGTGGAAAGCATGGCACAGTAACAAAACATGGTAGGTAACTGGGAATACTTTGTATGTTTGCCAAAATGTCTAATCTACCTCAAGACAATGTTAGATTTTTTTTTTTTTTAGTGCCCTCATAATTTTTTGCTCAACATGACATGCATGTAACTGTTCTTCACTGCATAGAGCCATGTAGTTATTGTGAAATAATAAAATAATGGGAAAATAAAGAAACATTACAAGACTGTTTTGACATACAGTACAGCTTATGGATCACAGCGCAATAAACTGGATCAAAATTGGTCCAGCCCTTGTTGTGCTATGCTTTCCACGAGCGAGATGACTGACAAAAAAAACACACAATTGAGAAAATGGGCTGCAAAGTTTTGCAATCAGTGCAAATTTATTAGAACGCGTCAGTGCTGTAATATTTAGCATCACTGCTGTCAGGCATCATCTTGCACCTTTGCCTCTTTGTTTGGTGGTCTTTGAAAATTTGTCCATAACGTGGCTGGTCCATCAAATTAAACTTCCATTCAGTCGTGGACAACGCGCGAAAGGAGTCGTGAACGCTGCATGCTTGTGCTTCTGCCATCACCGCTGACACGAAACGCGGCTCGAGGGGCGTCTGAATGGTGCAATGTTCGGGCGACGATTTGTCCTGTGAGTCTTCAGTTATCACACTCTAGCTCTTCGACGGTTGGGGCTCGCTCGCAGGCTGTGTGTCGGTGTCGCACGATGCATGAGAAACTTAGTACACTGTTTTTGCTGGCGATGGTGACCTTCGACCTGCGTCACCTCCAGCGAGGGGATCTCGGCTACTGATTCGCGCAGCCGTACGTCGAATGACGGAAGCCTCCGTTGGCGCGTCTTCCGTTGACTGCATTATCGGCGTTGATGGCACAGGGCAATTGTCTGCTTCACTGCTGCAGTCACGCAGTGCAAGATAGCACAGCATGTAAGTTGGTTGCTCCTCCGCTTCTCCCACTAGTACTGGTAATACACAGCGCAAGAACAGACACGGGTACGAATAGCAGACACGGACAAGCGCTGGGAGAAACACATGGATTAAAGTCCGATTGACTAGAAATGTAACATTGTAATGTGGCAAAGAGGAGAAGATAAAAGAGGAGGAGAACGAAGAACTCAGCAGCAGCCACGGCTACATTTCGGTGGCGACATCATGGCGAGCTCTCATCCATCCTGGTCTTCATCTGTGAATAAACATCGATCATCCGTAACAGTTTTTGGTGGAAGGTGCTGTGTACCCCCGACCACCACGCAACACGGACAGCACGGTTCTCCAACCTCCTGATCTGCGTTGAAGCCGCCGAATTGCTGGATTGTCCGCATTACTTCTGGTGTTTCAGATGTCCCATACCGAAGCCAACACTCGCACGGAACCAGCGGCATCTTCGACCCAAACGATGGCTAGTCCGTGGCAGCGCCAACATCTGGTAAAGCCTCGCACATTCGGAGGGAAGCCCGGCAAGGACGTGGAAGAATGGCTTAACCACTACGAACGCATGAGCGAGCACTATCGTTGGGACAGCGTAACGTCCAATGTAGTCTTCTTTCTGATGGACACGGCGCTCGTGTGGTTCGATAACCACGAGGAAACTCGACAACGTGGGATCGTTTCACGTCCGAAATCAAGGAGCGTTTCGGCGATTCAATCGCAAAGAAGAAGCAGGCCGAGCCAACGCTCCTTCATAGAGCTCAAGTTCCGGGCGAGACGTGCACGACCTACATCGAAAACGTGCTCAAGCTATACAGGACAGCCAATCCTCGTATGTCAGAGGAGGACAAAGTTGGCCATTTGAAGGGAATCGCGGAGGACGTTTACAACTTCATCATTGGTAAAGAGAACCTTAGCTCAGTCGCCGACGTAATGCGTCATTGCCGTACCTTTGAGGCTCTCAAACTGCGCCGCATAATCCCGAAGTTTGGCCGGCTAGCAAACGTAACAACTGTTGCAAGCATTGAAGACGACATCCCATCAGTCGATCTCGCGACGACCATTAGACAGATTGTTAGAGAGGAGTTACGTCGTTGCACGGAATTGAACAATGAGTTCCGTGATAGTCAACATCCGTGCAATCCTCCACCAGCTCCCCTTTCCATCGCTGCAATGACTGTCGAGGAGTACCGCTCGAGAAGGCCAATGAGAACACAACAGAACTACCACCGGGAAACCGGCAACGAGCGTGCTGAGGGATATGCCCGTTGTTCAGCGACGCAAAGTGATGTTTTCCCTCGACACGCATGCTAAATTCCATGGAATAAGTGGTGAAATATTGATTCCCTTTGGTGTTTGTGCTGTAAACGTGTTATTGGCGGACAAATGTTATTTAACCAAGTTTGTGATTTTGGAACGCTGCACGCACGATGATATATTAGGGATAGACTTTCTGCAGACCTGCGGGTCTTCAGGCAATTGTGGTGCCGGCGAGCTTTCGATAAATAGTGGAAAACCTGGAGTCGATGCTTGTCAAGATCCGTCATTATCAGACCTCCTGGATCAACAACCCACTGGACAAAAGACATTTGCTGTTGCTGAGAGAATGACGCGGCCTCTGTGGTCTTTAGCACTGGTATCCGTCATCGCATCTTGTACAGACGCTTCATTTGATGCCGTGGTAAAACCCTTTGGCGACTCTTGTGGGAAGAAAAACCTATAGGTGCCCAATAGTATCGTATCTGTGAACAATGGTAGCACGTTTTTGTGGATGTTAAATTGTTCTGCCGTCCCTGTGCGTGTTCCTGAACACATGAAGATTGCTGTCTTCGACGACGTCACGTGCTGTTCATTGATGGACGTCGGGGACGAGGATTTCACTCAAGGATGAGCCACTTGCCCTTGCGAGCAGAAAATTCTACGCTGTCGGGATATGGGGGATGCCAACGGCCCTCTGCCTCGACACACCGAGCCCCGCGGTTGGCGCATGCCTGCGCATCAACCGCGGTCCGGTACAAGCTCGAGGAAACAAAAGACGACAACCACGCGTACACTTGAAGATCATTTATTACGACTAACGACTGCAACTAACACTTCGAGCAGGCCAGCTAGCTATAGTTGACATCGCTGAGGGTTCCCTCGAAGAGAATAATACACTAGGTAAAGAAGGGCTTCCGACTTACCAACTGGGGAATACGGGGGGGGGGGGGGGGGAGGGAGGGGGGGCCGCGGCGTTTGCCGCGGCAAGAACGCGGTTGACTAACCACGTGCGGGAATCGGGAGCGGCGGCGGAGACTTCCGCCGTCGCCGCTTGCTGGAGACCAAAGAGACCCGGGCGATATCAGCGGGATCTCACGTGACCCACCCGGTGGCGCTGATAGCGCTTGCGATTCCCGCGCGCCGCCCCCGGAAGGAAAGTTTCCTCTCTCCCAACTCTCCCTGGCACGCATGCGCTTGACGCGACGTTCGTTGCCCGTGTGGCGGTTATGGGACCCGAGGATTCCCACATCCCTCCACCCTTAAATGTTGCCCTACGGCGGAGAAATCGCTGGAACGACGGCATTGACAAAGTATCCGGGCAGATGCGATGGTAAACTCCGGCAGGAAATGTCCGAATCCACGTTGATAGGCAGCACTGTCCTGTGTGGCGGCCGCCCACATGTGGCAGCCGTCACAGTGGTTGACGATGGCGGGGGCTAAAGATGGCTTGCCCTCAAGATACGCGCCGCAATGTCCACCCGGGAACAGCGGGTCAGGACTTTCGCGAAGCAGCGCGCGCGCCGGCTCGATGAACCTCGCACCGACGCATCCTCGTGGGAATGTATGATGATGGGCCTCCCTCATTGTGGCTGCCATGTACTGCTGCATCGGGCCGCAAACAGGGAGGGGCCGAGACAGCAGGCAGGGACGTAGACCATGGCAGCAATAGCAAGTCGAAGCGGCTTCACTCGTTCTGCAAAGTCGCTCAAATGCACTCCACAAACACTTAGAATTAAGGCAGTAGAGGCCGCCGCAGCGTCGGCCGTCTGACACGATGCTGAACCACCCGTCTACCGCATAGCTTTATGCGGCAACGAGAAAAAAAAAACTATCCAGTTCGTTTGAATGAAGTCATTCGCTTCGACCGAATTTTTCCGGTCTGATACAGCGCGAATGTGGGCGATGCTCGTATGAACAAAGCGCTCTCTGGTCCCCCGAGATTTCGGTTATTCCGCCCGCAAAATATTGAGTTCATCTGAACAAAATAAGCTTTCTATTTCGAACGAGGTTTCTCCGCTCGGCGAGTATAGTAGAACTAGCGAATCCGGTTGCACCCGCTAAATGTCACGGCATGGTCGTCTTCGAACATGCGACCGGCAGCTCCGCAGAGCCTTAGGCCTAATCGCGTCCATGACGGATACCAATGCCACAAAAGACCCATAAAGGGTTCCAATGAGCCGCCGCGAGGAGATGCAGGCCTAGCTAAGCGGTCCCCGCTCGCTGCTCAACACGCAGCTTCCGAGCAGACTCCTGGGACTGCGCCCCGCTGACGTCCTAGCCAGCGTTTCCGGCGCCCAGCTCCCAGAGCCAAAGATACAGAAAGGAGGCTATTTACATATGTACAGGGAAAATCGACAACCGCGCCGGCTGCTGCACTCACTCGCTTCGGGCGTACTCTTAGGAGAAAACTTGCTGCAAATCTCAGCGTCTACACGAGTTCGGTGACACTAGTGCAGCGTTAACTCGCACTCAAGAAAGCACATGCCCAATCTAGCTAGCAATCACGCCTTCGGTTGAGGCCTAACGCTGGTCCGGACAAAGCCTTCATCGCACCGAACCGATCGTCATCACGTTTTCCAAGAGCTTGCCCCACGTTGGGAACGCCAAAATGTCGGGATATGGAGGATGCCAACGGCCCTCTGCCTCGACACACCGAGCCCCGCGGTTGGCGCATGCCTGCGCATCAACCGCGGTCCGGTACAAGCTCGAGGAAACAAAAGACGACAACCACGTGTACACTCGGAAAGCATTTATTACGACTGCAACTAACACTTCGAGCAGGCCAGCTAGCTATATTTGACATCGCTGAGGGTTCCCTCGAAGAGAATAATACACTAGGTAAAGAAGGGCTTCCGACTTACCAACTGGGGAATACGGGGGGGGCCGCGGCGACTGCCGCGGCAAGAACGCGGTTGACTAACCACGTGCGGGAATACGGGAGCGACGGCGGACTTCCGCCGTCGCCGCTTGCTGGAGACCAAAGAGACCCGGGCGATATCAGCGGGATCTCACGTGACCCACCCGGTGGCGCTGATAGCGCTTGCGATTCCCGCGCGCCGCCCGCGGAAGGAAAGTTTCCTCTCTCCCAACTCTCCCTGGCACGCATGCGCTTGACGCGACGTTCGCTGCCCATGTGGCGGTTATGGGACCCGAGGATTCCCACAACGCATGGTCAGCAAGTCTGTCTTCACGTGAACAGGACACCTTAGTACAACTGCTATCCCAGAATGCTTCCGTGTTCGACTTGTCTTAAGATGAGCACCGTACAACTATCCCACCCTCGTGTGCTTGTCATCGCATTGACACAGGATCGGCACATCCTCTTCGGCAAAAGCCCTACCGAGTGTCTTCATCAGAGCACAAGATTATTGCGGACCAGATGCTGACAAAAAATGTCATTCAAGAATTATCAAGCCCGTGGGCCGCACCTGTCATCCTGGTAAAGAAAAAAGATGGCTCGTGGAGATTTTGTGTTGATTATAGGTGACTAAATGCAATTACCAAGAAGGATGTGTACCCACTCCCGCGAATTGACGACGTAATAGACTGCCTACATTCTGCCTCCTACTTTTTGTCCTTCAATCTATGTTCAGGCTATTGGCAGATACCTGTGGATCCACCTTTGTTACACCGGACGGTTTATTCGAATTTAATGTTATGCCGTTTGGGCTCTGTAATGCGCCCACAACGTTCGAGAGATTCATGGACACAATTCTCCGCGGTCTAAAGTGGGAAATATGTCTTTGCTACCTTGATGATGTTGGTATTTTCGGCCGCACTTTTGAGGAGCATAACGAGGGCCTTAGCCTGGTTCTGAAATGCATGGAGAAAGCAGATTTGATTCTCAACTCTGGAAAGTGTAGGTTTGGGGAGCAACAGACATTGGTCATCTAGTCGACAAAGATGGAGTCAGACCTGACCCCCGCAAGATTGTAGCGGTCAGTGCCTTGCAGCCTCCACAGTCAGCGCGGGAACTGCACAGTTTGCTGGGACTCTGTTCTTATTTCCGTCGTTTTGTCCCAAAATTTGCCGGCGTTGTGCACCCATTGACGCGTCTGTTGCAAAACGGTGTATCGTTCGACTGGACACCAGAATTTGAGTCATTGTTCCGTCAACTTAAATTCTTGCTTACGTCAGACCCCATCCTGCGTCATTTTGATCCGTGTTCCCCTACCGAAGTTCATACCGAAGTTCATACTCATTGCTTAAGCAATGCTGAGCAAAACTACACAGTCACTAAGCAAGAATGCCTTGCAGCTGTTTTTGCTGTTAAGAAATTTCGCTGCAACATCTATGGTCGGCCATTCAGCATAGTCACTGATCACCATTCATTATGCTGGCTGGTCAGCCTTCGGGATCCGTCTGGTCGTCTAGCACAGTGGGCCTTACGACTACAAGAGTAAGACTTTGTAGTGAATACAGAAGCGGCCGCCGGCATGCTGACGCTGACTGTCTTTCCCGCTTACCACTGCCAACGGCAGATTCTGACAAAGACACTTTCGATGACTGTCTGGCCGCTATTGCACCTGAATTTCCGGACGCGACCATCTTCCAGGAGGATCACTGCAACGTCACTCTGGAACCTCTTTTCGTGATGGCCCTTAATCCGAAAGCCAGTGGTGGTTTTTCTGTGCGTGACAGCTTGTTATATAAAACCAACCACTCTGCAAGTGGCGCCCGCTTTCTTCTTGTAGTCCCGGAGAGTCTCCGTAGTGCTGTGCTACATGCCGTGCGTGATGATCGAACATCAGGTCATCTTGGATTCACCCGTACGCTACAGCGTGTGTAATTTTACTGGCCTCACATGCATCAAACAAAGCAATATGTGGCTAGTTGTGACCAATGCCAACGGCGGAAAAGACCTTCAACCTCCCCACCAGGTCTTCTGCAGCCGTTGATTCCCCCTCACGCACCTTTTGAGAAAGTTGGCGTGGATCTCCTGGGCCCATTCCCATGGTCATTGAATCACAATAGATGGATCATCGTTTGTGTAGACCATCTTAGAGACCGCAGCAGTACTGTCATCTACCGCTGTTTGCATCGCAGCTTTCTTGTTGCGTGATGTCGTCCTACGCCATGGTCCACCTCGCGTGATCATAATTGATCGTGGTCGTCAATTCGTGGCCGACGCTGCTGAAGAGCTGCTTCGGCTATGTGGAACACAATTTCGTCACTCAACGCCGTACCGTCCGCAAACCCACGGTCTTGTTGAATGCACGAATCAAACGTTGACAAACATGCTAATCATGTATGTGTCCTCTAACCACAAGAACTGGGATGATGTGTTGCCATTCATAACGTATAGCTACAACATTGCGAAGCATGAGACAGCGAATTACAGCCCTTTCTATCTGCTTTATGCTCGATCGCCGCGGAGCTTCCTCTACACGATTCTGCCGTTTTCTCTCGACGCTGAGGATTCCGTTGCCAAGACACTTTGCCTCGCCAAGGAAGCCCGCCGAATAGCCCACGTCTGCTAATTGGCATCGCAAAACCGCTCGAAGGATCGGTACGATAGATCCCATCAAGCCATTTATTTTGAAAAAGGTGACCAGTGCTGCTATGGACCCCAAAATGCAAGCGTTGCTTGTGCAGCAAGCTCTTGTCACATTATGTGGGCCCGTTCGTTGTTTTAGATCGCCTGAGCGACCTAACTTACGTGATTGCACAGGTTTTGTCTACAGATAGGCGTTCCAAGAAAACCCAGCTTGCTCATGTTGGACGCTTTAATCACTACTACCCCGCCACAGAACAGTGACTCTCCCAGTGGGCTTCGTCTACGAAAGGGGGATTGTAACGTGGCAAAGAGGAGGAGATAGAAGAGGAGGAGAACGAAGAACTCAGCAGCAGCCACGGCTACATTTCGGTGGTGACATCGTGGCGACCTCTCATCCATCCTAATCTTCATCTGTGAATAAACATCGATCATCCGTAACAATATTAAGGTGGCTGACTGGGCTAGTTGGTTATTCATACTGGTGATACACAGCGCGAGAACAGACACAGGGACAAATAGCAGACATGGACAAGCGCTTTAAGACAAACACATTGATTAAAGCCCGATTGACTAGAAATGTAACTTATTCAGGTGGCTGCCTGGGCTAGTTGGTTATTCAGACAAGTAATCGCCGCTTCATACCGCTAATCGCCATATTTTTCTCACCCTTGGGTGCTTGTGCTTCCGTATTCCGAAGGCGTGCTTCCTCCAAAATTTCTTCTAAAACGAGCGACGACCCATCACTAACCTGGGAGCTCTCAGAAATCTGGATTCTGCATGTCAAGTGAAGATGCTGGTGTGGTTTGCGAAGCAGACAACTGCAGTTGCCATCTTGTCGGCTGCGACAGCCGCAACCATTTGGGAGATGCCCTTCAGCATGGCAGCCAATCGGAGGCCCACTTTCATTGGAGGGTCCGTGTGACCAGCTCCAGCAGACCCGCGATTCTTTTGTGTTTGTGCGTTTGTTACAAGATGGTGACGACTGAAGAATTGAGAAACGAACGGCGAAACTTTGACCTTTCAAACGATACCAAGATGGTGATGCCCGGCGGTTAGAAGGACGAGATATGGCTCTGTTAACTGCGGTGATTTTGCACAATTTAAATTAATTTATTTATTAATTTTCATACTCTCAGGGCCTAAGGGCATTACAGAGAGGAGTGTTCTAACAATAAACTGTTAATCGCGACTTTGAAGGCTGGCATGGTCTTCGGTTTCAGCGACGGAAGTGGGAAGGTGGTTCCAGTCACTGCTTGTTTGTGGCAAAAAGAGGCATGGCAAGTGTTAGTGTGGCATAACGGAATTTTAACCTTGAGTTTAGGATTAATCTGCGAGGACACATAATCTAGGGGGAGCAAAAGATCCTTTTCAAGTGTTGGGCTAGTGTAAAAAATTGTGTGATTGAGGTTTAAGTGAAAGCACTTGCGGCGTGACTTAAGGGTCGGTGGACCTAAATTAGCTTTCATTGAAGAAACGCTGGCATAGTGAGAATAATTAGAGAGCACATATCGGGCAGCACGGCCCTGAACGGATTCAAGGGCAGTGATTAATGCGGAGCTAGATGGATCCCAAATAGAGCAAGCATATTCTAATTTTGATCTAACTAGAGCTGTGTACAATTTAATTTTTAAATCGGAGGGAACAAATGAAATATTTCGGCGTAGAAATCCAAGCATGTGATTAGCGATAATAATACATGTTCAATGTGCATATGTTGTGAGTTACATGTATGCCAAGATAGTGGTAACTAGTAACGAGGGTTAAAGCAGAGTTCATCATCATCATCAGCCTTTATTTTATGTCCACTGCAGGACGAAGGCCTCTCCCTGCAATCTCCAATTACCCCTGTTTTGCGCTGGCGTATTCCAACTTGCGCCTGCAAATTTCCTAACTTCATCATCCCATCTGGTTTTCTGCCGACCTCGACTGCGCTTCCCTTCTCTTGGTATCTATTCTTTAACCCTTATGGTCTGCTGGTTATCCATCCTACGCATTACATGACCTGCCCAGCTCCATTTCTTCCGCTTAATGTCAACTAGAATATCGGCTATCCCCGTTTGTTCTCTGATCCACACCGCTCTCTTCCTGTCTCTTCAAGTTAGTCCTAAGATTTTTCGTTCCATCGCTCTTTGTGCTGTCCTTAACTTGTTCTCGAGCTTCTTTGTTAACCTCCAAGTTTCTGCCCCATATGTTAGCACCGGTAGAATGCAATGATTGTACACTTTTCTTTTCAACGACAGTGGTAAGCTCCCAGTCAGGATTTGGCAATGCCTGCTGTATGCACTCCAACCCAATTTTATTCTTCTGTAAATTTCTTTCTCATGATCAGGGTCCCCTGTGAGTAATTGACGTAGATAAACGTACTCCTTTACAGACTCTAGAGGCTGACTGGTGATCCTGAATTCTTGTTCCCTTGCCAGGCTATTGAACATTATCTTTGTCTTCTGCATATTCATCTTCAACCCAATTCTTACACTTTCTCGATTAAGGTCCTCAATCATTTGTTGTAATTCGTCTCCATTGTTGCTGAATAGGACAATGTCATCTGCAAACCGAAGGTTGCTGAGATATTCGCCGTCGATCCTCACTCCTAAGCCTTCCCAGTCTAAGAGCTTGAATACTTCTTCTAAGCATGCAGTGAATAACATCGGAGAGATTGTGTCTCCTTGTCTGACCTCTTTCTTGACAGGTAACTTTCTACTTTTCTTGTGGAGAACCAAGGTAGCTGTGGAATCCTTGTAGATATTTGCTAAGATATTCAGGTATGCTTCCTGTATTCCTTGATTACGCAATGCCTCTATGACTGCTGGTATCTCTACTGAATCAAATGCCTTTTCATAACCTATGAAAGTCATATAGAGAGGTTGATTGTACTCCGCAGATTTCTCGATTACCTGATTGATGACATGGATATGATCCATCGTAGAATATCCCTTCCTGAAGCCAGCCTGTTCTCTTGGTTGGCTGAAGTGAAGTGTTACCCTGATTCTATTGGAAATTATCTTGGTGCAAGATACGCATTTGGTGCCGCAGCACAGCGTCGCCCCCCCTCCCCTCCCATACCTCCACGGCCTTGCGCGCGACGGAAGTCACGTTTGCTCTCGGCTGTGCGTTCGCTCTCCGTGAAGGCGCGCGTCCTCGCGCGCTTTCACTCGCACATACAGCGCGCGGCGACGATTTTATCGCGCTTGAACTCATGCTGCATGTCTCCGCATCGCCCTCGTTGATCTCCTCTCCCATCGTTGGGCGCACCTCGTTGAGAAGCGTGCTCGCTACCGCCCTTGTCGGCGAGATTTTCCTGCGGAAGCCGGATTATAACCGTTATTTCGTCTCACGCGGCTGCACTCTAAGCGGTATGCACATGGAGTTCTATTGGAGGGTAAACGGGAGTCGGAAAAGGCCGTGTTGTAGCCAGTTCTGCACTATAAACGGTAACGTTATAAGTGGTCTGTACTGTAAATGCTCTTAACGTGTGTGTGCCGGAGTGAGTTCACCTTAATTTAGCTAGGTTTAATTGTGTTTCGATGATACGAATTTTGGCTAATACGAATATTTTTCGTGACCCAGTGAGATTCGTATCATCAAGATTCCACTGTAATTTTACATTTAGAAACGTTAAGCTTCATTAGCCAAGTGTTACACCAAAAAGAAATAAGTTCAAGATCTTTTTGGAGGGTTGCGTGATCATCGGCACTCTTTATGGAACGATAAAGAATGCAGTCGTCCGCAAAAATGCGCACGTGTGAGGAAATGTTATTCGGTAGGTCATTAATGTATATTAGAAATAGTAATGGTCCAAGAACGCTGCCTTGTGGTACACCAAAAGTAACGTGTGAAAGAGGAGAGGAAAAGTTGTTAACTGCTCTGAATTGCTGACGATTAGATAAGAAACTGCGAATCCATGTTACTGTAAGAGAATCTAATTTAAGAGCAGATCATTTCAAAATCAAGCGGCAATGTGCTACAAGGTTAAATGCTTTAGAAAAATCTAGAAAAGCAGTCAGTTTGTACATCCTCTTCCGTGTTAGAATGTTAATCAGTTGTTAATTCGAATAATTCCGTCTCACTTGAGACATTTCTGCAAAATCCGTGTTGATTAGTAAAGAAAAATTTATTGGCTTCCAGGTGGCTGTAGACATTTGAAGCTATGACATGTTCTAGCATTTTGCAATGTATAGATGTTAATGATATTGGACGGTAGTTTTCAGGCGCGTATTTATTACCCGATTTAAATATGGGTATGACCTTTGCTATCTTCCAGTCCGAGGGCAGCAGGCAAGTCTCTAATGATTGCCTGAAGATGTGAGAAAGAATTTTACTAGACACTGTTACGGTGTTTTTGATAATTTTAGAATTAATGTTGTCGACGCCACAGGATGTGGTTAGCTTTAGGTTATTTATCAGGGATGCGAAACCTTCAACTGTTATTTCTGTAGGTGACATATATCGGTAGTTTAATTCCGGTACATCCGGCAGATCAGACTGATCTTCTGTGGTGAATATAGAAGAAAAATAAGTATTGAAAGTTGATGGCGCAGTGAATATCTGGAAGGGGAGTGTTGTTATTGTTGGGGGTGCAAAGAAATGTTACTGTGGTCCTGATCTGGGCTTATAATGCTCCAGAAATTCCTGGGATTAGTCTGTAAAAGAGCATGCATGCGGTTCTGTTTTCATATTTTAATATGTTCATGCTCTTGCATGTACAGTTGGCAACCGATAATTCGGACACTGATAATCCGGACATGCTCGGTAATTCAGACAGCCTTGCGGGCACCACCAATGGCCCCGTAGACTTAATTCGTAAAGATGACTGGTATTTCGGCAGCTGCCAGCTCTACGTTCGATTATCTGGACTCCGTCCGTGACTGTAGCATACGCCGGTTGTGCCGTCATTATCTTCTCTGGCAACCTCAATGAGACGTGAAGCATGGCCTCAGAGATATGAGATAATAAGTATGGCTTCAGAGATTGCACGTAAAGGGGTAATCCCTGAGGCCTTGTCTCGGTCGCAGCACTATGCTTCAGATTAAATTACATATGCTGATCTTGGAGGCTTTGCGTGAATTGAGAGGTCGCATCAACATCGTGATCATCGCATCCTATTCCAGCATCCCAGCGCATGGCCCGCTCTCGCCATTCTGTTTGTTTAGTTGGCGTTTCAGACAGCGCTCCGCTGGCTCCAAGAAGTCTTTCCCGGGAAGTTATCGACAGGCCGCGTCAAATGACACCAACGGTCCCCTTGCAGTCCGACTCTGAATGAGTCTTGAGTCGCAGTCCAAATTATTCCGAATCTGCAAGTGAAGAGCCTGAACTGCCACCTACTATAACGAGCTCAAATGCGGACATCATTGATGACCTCCTAGGCTGCGGTATGCCGATTCCAGCCGCCATTACATTTGAAGACTTTGCAGACATTGACAGCGCGGTGTTGTGTGTGATGACGAAATAATTGAGCAAGTTCTACCGTCATACAGAGACTGATGATGTGCCATGTGGATCTGACTGGAGCCTTTGCAGTCCTTGCATCAGCGTACAGCGACAACAGAAAACCAGCAGAAATTTACTTGGTTGCACGTAAGCGGAAGTGTGTGCAGCAACGAATCGACCACTTCTTCCTTGCACCAGAGCCACATTCGTTTTTTCGGACATTCAATAGTACGGACTTATTTACGTTCCCCGTGAAGTCTGAAATTATCGGTCGTTGACTGTACTAGTTACCTGTTGTCGGTAGTTTACAGCTGTTGGTAAGCACTGAAATAAACAATAAGTAAAAAAAAAAAAGAGAGAAGACTTGACGACCCGACGTAACATCACTGGGACAACGTGATGCAGCCGTGACCTGATGCCGCACCGTAACTGCAATGCGAGACAAAGAACAATTGACCTTGTTGGGCTTCTCAACGGCCACGAAGTCGGCGCTTTTGTAGACAAAGGAGTCGACTACTTTGTCATTAGTTGCTCCTTTGCTGCCAATTCGAAAAAAAGTCGAGACTGCATGGGACGGCCCTGACATCCGTACAGGAGAAGGACACCTGATAACACTGACTAGAATCTGCATGGCAAGAATTAACGTTCATGACCGGACCTACTCTGATCTTCATTATCCTTCAACAGTGCTCGCGAGACGTAATTCTCAGCATGGACTTCCTGAACCAACATGGCACGATCATCAACCTGAAGTCCAAGTCGATAACACTATCCGAAGACCAAGCGATACTGCCGGAGAGCTCTCTGAGTCACAATGCCTTGAGTGTGCTCGAAGATCAAGTCAGCATCCCACCTCACTCCAGTATCATCATTTCCATGAGCACTGAAGCGCGCAGACGCAGAAGCGTCGTCGAGGGCAACCAACATCTACTACTTGACCGTGAAAGTTGCGTCGCAAGAGGAATTGCTAGACTGCCCAGAGGAAAAGCAAAAGTAATGCTGACAAACTTCACCCAGGAGTTCAAACACCTCAACAAGGGCATGACTATTGCATACATCGAACAAATTGTAAAAGCCAGCACTACATTGGTCCTCTCTGATTTTGCCACACCTGTCTTAATGGCCCCAGTTCTGGAACCAATTTTCGACATAAATCTGAGTCTCTTCATGTGTATACGGGAACACCTTCGTAGTTTTCTACACCGGTGCGAAGACGGTGTTTTGGCATCAAGATTTGGCAAATGCTAATTGCTCAACATCACATATGTACTTGCATAATGAACACACTTTTATTCCCGAAAAATATGCGCAAAGTTGGGGGGTGTGTTCATTATGCGGGGTAAAATGTTAAGCAATTTTTTTTGCCACGGCCACCTCTAAAAAAGTCGCAGTTTCGCCCGATAGGCAGACCATCGATTATGCTAGCAAATGCGTAGACAGCTATACGAAGTAAGAATAATAGTTTGATCGGCCGTGTAAATTTGCAAACATTCGCTAACTAGGTAAATTAACAAGCATAGTGTCAACGCCCACAGGTGATGACTGCGGACACTCGCTGTCAAAACGTTGGCATGAGGAAGCGCGGCAGCAACAGCGAGCGAAGTGACCTTCATGCTGTGTATCACTTCAACTAAAACTGAGTGACGAGAACGGAGCACGCACATAGGTATAAGCCGCTGTCGCACCTAGACTCGGCCCCCCTATGCAGATCGTTTTCAAGATAGGGTGCGCGCGGCCGCGCAATGGGTAGTTCCTGCGCCCCCTCCCCCTTCCCCCCCCTGGCGCCATGTGCGCGAAGAAATACGGTGTGTTTCCTCCCTCGAACGCAGGTGATTGAGGCGCGACCATCGGCACCGATGGCAAAAATGCACCTGGAGTGTCCATATAATTGCTTTCGCAATAAAAGTAGGAGACACACAGTACGATTCGGCGCCCATTACGGCCTCCGATGCAGTCGTACCCGCCAGATGCCATATCAGACGCTGAATCGTACCGCGTCTCTCCTACTTCATGGCAGCAAATTCAGGGTGCGTTCATTATACGAGGAAAAGAAAAAACACACTTCTTGATTGGAAAAGTGGGGGGTGCGTTCATTATGCGAGCAAATACGGGAACTCAAGAATGCGCTCGACCACTGTGCCCCTACCGATTTTTGACATGAGAACGAGAAGATGCGAGTCGAAATGCTGTGCGACGAAAACACCCAGACGCCCACTGGAAAAAGCCTGTGGGCGTCTATTTCACTAATCGCACCATTCGTGCATCACGCTAGGGTGCACGAACACTTCAAGAATAAATCCTTCTTTTACTTCGAACAAATTCTCGGGCCCCTTTGAGTTCGTTCGAATTATCGAGATTCGACTGTATTTTGACAATCACCGACTGTGATCGCCACTATCGTTGTGTGTTAAGTGCCGCTTGTTTTTCTCTCTGCACAGGTCCACTCAATAAAAAGTGAACGTAAGTGATGCTACCGCTGCGCCAGTTACGCTGAACTGCGCCGAGAGGTGAACGCTGCTGCATCTTGTTGCTTTTGATCAAAATAGGAGAAATCTGCACCCACCCTGCGCATATAGGATTGCTCGGGCTTGTGAAAACAGAACTATAGCGCTGTTTCTCCGCACCATCAAAAGCGGCATGGCGGGCATGGGCCAGCAGCTGTGGGAACTTCACGTTGGGCCGAGTCGAGCCTCTTCAATTAAGGGGGGACGTGGCTTTGAAAATCAACTTCCTGATTTCTCCATGGATTTTGATGAAAATTGGCACAAATGTTTAGAATGTCTCCCTGATACTTCCATAAAAGTTTCAGAGTGATACCTTGAGAATATTTTATTGAGCAGAATTTTTCTCTGTTGAACTTTCTGGAGGGCCTGGGGAGCTTAAAAAACATGATGGAAGGCTCGTTGAGTATTGACTGCATAGCTCAATGCGTGCTGAAGGTCGTGACAGTCTTACTTTTTTTTTTTCGCAACACAAATTTTTTATATAGTCATTTTTCAAGTTACCTTCGCACCAAGCACACTTTCGGGGTGGACGAATAGCCATGCCATAAATTTATAAAAAGTCAAGATAAAAATGCGAGACTGTCTCGACCTGCACTGTAGTCCAAGGAACGTGACAAAAAAAACAGAATCAAAATAGGCTAAACGGTAACGAAGAAATCAGCTCCAGAAACTGAGCAGAAAGGCGAAAAAAACAGTTTTGAGAAAACGGCTCTCAAAGTTGCACCTTCTCTTCAGTTCTCTAAAACGCACCAAAGTTGGAATCTATGGTGTGTTTTGTGACGTGGGGTTTCTTGGACATGTGGCCTCTGGTCTGCTGAGCCTTCGTTCTGCCTTTTTCATGTTTGTATGGCATTCTTTACTGCTGCTCTACAAAGAGCATGGTGCCTGGGTTTCAAACCAAGTGAGGTGCATAACTATATGGGCATAAAAATACAGTAGTTCTAGCATTGTATCTGCAGACTGCCTCATTGATAGCAGCCTCTAGTGCAGTCAGTGAGGCGTTGTTTTCTTTTGATAGAATCGACCATGCATTACTGAATGAAGGCTCACAGCAGCCTTCTGAATCATCTTCCATTGACATTGGCTATGGAGGTTAGGAGAGCCACTGATAGATAGGCAGCAATGCAGCTGCTAGGTGCTTTCCAGCCTGTACTTTTGTATCATGCCTCACTTCTGCTGACAGGTGTCTGTGCCAGCCCAAGTGGCCTAGGGAACAGAGCTCATGATGAGGTTCTCTTTATGAATTAAAGGGGTGGTATGATAGGTATTGTTACGAGATATCGTGGCATTACGACAATAGAGTCGGCGCGCGATGTGCCAAGTCGCGGGTTCGAGGTGCCGATGTGCGAAATGCCTCGTCGCGGGTCCGCGGAATAGACACTCGACGAGCTTAGTCGCGCAGTCCGAGGTGCCGATGCGCGAAATGCCTGGTCGCGGGTCCAAACGCTCGGTAAGCTCAATCGCGCAGTCCGAGGTGCCGACGCGCGAAATGCCTAGCCGCGGGTCCGAGGAATAGACGCTCGAGGTGTCGACACTCCATGAGCGATGTGCCGACACGCGAAATGCCTAGCCGCGGGCTCGAGGAGTCGACGCTCGAGGTGCCGACGCGCGAAGTGCCTAGCCGCGGGTCCGAGGAGTCGACACTCGATGAGCGATGTGCCGACGCGCGAAATGCGTAGCCGCGGGCTCGAGGAGTCGACGCTCGATTTGCTTAGTCGCGCAGTCGGAGGCGCCAATGCACGAAATGCTTAGGCAAGAATCCGAGAAGTCCGCGCGCGATATGCTTCATCGCCGAGTCGGAGACGCCTACGCGCGAAAGGCTTAGCCGCGTGTCCGAGCATTCCGTGCCCGAAGCTTGGTCGCGAAGTCCGCGTCACCGATACTCAGAATGCTTAGCCGCTGGTCTGAGACATCCACAAAAAGCGGAATCGGTCACGCTACTGCGATGTCCGCGTAGCGCCCGCTTTAACACTCGTCGAGATTACGGTAACTGTCCGGAGCTCGCGAGGAGACCGCAACAAGCGGAGCAGACGACGCCATCACGGAGCGAGCACCGGACCAATGGCGAACCGCGCTGGAGTCACGTGGCGGGCGCGGCCAATCGGTGGCTCCGGCACGACCTTCAATCATTTGCTTTTTGTGTGCTTGTTTATGTATGGAGGAGATAGCTGAAGCGGTAGATTTGAAGACGGAGAAATGCGCTTTCCAACGAGACCAAGATGGCGGCGCTCGGCTGCGCCGATCCGGAGATATCGTGGCTTGAAAAACGCCGTTTTTTCGCGATTTCCGTGCAATTTTTCAGCACCTTGGCTGATACAACATTTTTTTTAGAGCACTTCTACTTGGTTTTCAGTGATGATATTTCGGAATCAGATAGAATAAGAGTTACAGAAACTGAAAATGTGATTTTCAAAAAATCGATTTTTTAGCCATTTTTCGCGATGCGAAAGCCGCGTCCCCCCTTAAGCCTTTTCTTCTATGACCAATCTAAAATGGTGTGCAAACTTTCGAACGCTGTATGGTGTGTCGTTTAATTTTTGAAGCATGACGTGCACTATGTCACAGACATAGCGGCCATGATAAATTGTTACGGTATTCAATTTGTCGCCTATCCTCCATTTTTGTTGGTGAGGCAGTTTCACGGCTTTAAGGAATGCTGTATGTGTGGCCGCTACGAAGATTGTGGTCAACTCTGCATTAAATCGGCAACTTTCGCCACTGGATACTGACGAAACACCGCTGGTTAGGCCTACTGCATCTTACAGCGATGACGAAAATTTGCTGCCAGCCGACTTGGTGGCGGCCAGCAGGTCGTTGCTGCAAGGTTGCCTCCAGTGTGTTCAGACCAGTAAACTGCTTTGGTGGTTGGGTGTGAGATCACGGGCTAGATTGGTGGCTGGTAGCCGAGATTGGGTTCGCGGGTCACATGCCGGCAACTACTGCGAACACTTTCGCGAAGTTTGATTTTGCACTTGCGAGCTTTTGCCATTTTCTTCACATGTAGGCATAAAGTTCCAAACTGAATTTGCACATTACAGCCTAATCTTACAGCGTTGAAGTAAAAGGTCGCGCGATGCACATGAGCTTCACGACGAGCAGGAGCACGGCCGCCGCGTTGTCGGCCATCGGGGTATTTTAATTAGGTGGTACAGTGGAACCTCGGATCACGGCTAATGTGAATTTCCGGAATATACAAATTTTTCTGCGGTCCCGGCCGAGCCCCATTACTTTGCAATGTGCTAGAAAACGGTTGTTACGAATCGATTTTCGACCCGCGTCGGTTGATACGAATAAATGCCGCCCCACCGACGGCCGCGAAAGAGAACAGCGCGCAGTCACGCGCTTTCTTCCTTTCTCTTTTGGTGCGGAGGCGCGGACGTGACGCCGGACAGCGCGGAGGCCGCGAATGGGCGCGAAGAGTTCGAAGCGGTGGTGCTTTTGTTGCTTTTGTGCTTTTCCTCCTTTTCCGCGTGCCATCGGGCTGCCGTGTTTCGGGTCGCATTCTTTTTTGCGTTATTTTGCCTAGTTGCAGCGAGCTATGTCTACCGAGATATGATCTCAGCTGATTCGCGTGGCCGTATGCCGAGGCGCGGGAGCCTCCGTTGGCGCGTCTTCCGTCGGCTGCGTTATCGGTGCCGATGGCACAGGGCGATTGTGGGTTTCGCTGCTGGAGTCACACGGTGCAAGATAGCGCGGCACGTAATCCACGGTGCAAGGTTGCGCTCGTTCATTTGGGTGCGCCTCCGCTTCTCCCCCTAATCGCCGTATTTTTCTTGCCGTAGTAGCGCTTCCGTATTCCGAAGGCGTGCTTCGTCCAAAGTTTATTCGCCAACGAGCGACGACCCATCACTAACCTGGGAGTTCTCAGTAATCCGAATTCTGTGTGTCAAGTAAAGACGCTGGCGTGGTTTACAAAGCAGACAACTGCGGTTGCCATCTTGCGCCTGCCACAGCAGCAACCAAATAAGAGACGCCTTTCAGCATGGCAGCCAATCGGAGGCCCGCTTTTATTAGAGAGCCTGTGTGACTACCTATCGCAGACCCGCGCTTCGTTGGTGTTTGTGCGTTTGTTACAAGTTGGTGACGACAGATGAATTGAGAAGCGGAACGGCGAAACTTTGAGCTTTCGAACGATACCAAGATGGCGGCGCTCGGTGGCGGGAAATACGAGATATGGCTCCGTGAACTGCGGTGATTTTGCGCGATTTAAAGCTGTTTTCTCGCCCTGCGCACTGACGAATTAAACATTTTCGGGCACTTTCAGTGCGTTTTCAGCCAAACCATTTCGATGCAACGTAGATTAGGCATTGCAGATACCCAAACGCGTGGTTTTCAAAAATTGATTTTTCTCACGATTTTTGCAATCTGATCCCCGCGTCCCCCCTTAATTTAGCTAGTTTTAATTGTGTTTTGATGATACGAATTTCGGCTAATACGAATATTTTTCGTGACCCCGTGAGATTCGTATCATCGAGATTCCACTGTATATGAGTGAAGCATAGTGAAGTAAATTTTTTATACCGCTGGCATTCTAAAAAACATTGAAATCATTTTTGGACTGCCTGCGCAATTATACGGACGTTCTTGCGAGAAATTTGAAAAATCTGTCGGGGACTGTTTTTATCAAGTTTGACACTCAGCATGCTAATTTCACATTCAGAAGCGAAAATGCCGTACTCAAAGGCAAACCCGCCTCGTGACGTAGATGATTATGTAGTCCGCCAGCCTAGAAGTCGGGCTGTGCAGGGCAGAGCGGGGGGTGGGGTGCAATAATCTCAAAGCCCAAGCGAAAATGGCTGGTTTCTTCACGCGCATTTTGTTGTTCCCGTGCTTCTAGTGTTGGCGGTCGCGTAATATTAAAGTTCCGAGACACGATGCGAAGCGCTCGCTCGCATTTTGACTGCGAGTTCGTGGTCATCACGTGAGATTATTAACGTTGCCTGAGCACACGTGACACCGATAAAACTACAAACCTTCCTTCGTGTAGTGCTCTTTGCTCTTGCCATCATTGCTCAGCCTTTCTGGTGAAACTGCCCTTTATTCTTTTTTGTATTTTTGTTTAAGACAAATTTGCATGTTGTAAGCACTATTAACGTACTTTGTCGTTACTGGTTAATACTGCGAGTATTAGAGGCACTTCACGACGACACATTGGCTGGCCACTTAGGCTTCCACAAGACTTACAACCGCATCAAGACCCACTGCTTCTGGCCTGGCCTATCCACAACGGTGGCCAAATACATTGCCTCTTGTGCGTCATGTCAGCACAGAAAACGTTCGACATCCCCTCCAGCCGGCTTACTACGTCTCCCTTGCCCGGACACACGTTTTGAATTTGTTGGCACTGATTTATATTGTCCCTTGCCTTTGACACCCTCCGGTCACCATTGGATTGTCACTTCAGTCGAACATTTAACCAGATATGCCGAGACTGCCCCTCTGCGATCCGGTACCGCGTCTGAGGTCGCCGACTTTTTCTTGCGCCCCATCGTCTTGCGCCACGGGGCTCCTCGCGTTCTTCTGAGTGACAGTGCCAAGGCGTTTATTTCCCAAGTTCTCGAGGAAGTTCTTCGGGCCGCTGATACCGTGCGCTAATCTCCTTCTACCTATCATCCGCAAACCAATGGCCTCACTGAGCGCTTCCACCGTACGCTGTCTGACATGATTTCCATGTACATCGGTCCTGACCACACTGACTGGGATAAAATTTTTCCTTTTGTGACATGGCCCATATAATGCTGCTATTCAATGGACTACCGGTTACAGCCCTTTCTTCCTTGTATATGGAAGATCTCCTTCCACCATATTCGACAGAGAATTCTTTTTAGCAGCTTCTTTGCCTAACGCGTCCCTTCCAGAAGGTTTTGCTGCCCAAGTTGCACATTGCCGTCAAATTGCCCAACAAAGCACGGAAGCTACCCAAGCCGAGCGCAAATGCCGCTGCGACAACAAACGCCGTGACCTCCATTTTCACCCTGGAGACCAAGTCCTGCTTTGGACTCCAGGCCTCTGTGAGAAGCTCCTTCAACGCTACATTAGCCCATACACCATTGTGCAGCAAAGATCTGCAGTGAACTATCTCGTGCGCCCAGTACACTCCATCACTGACCGACGCCGCCAGAATGCCGAAATTGTTCACGTCTCGCGGATGAAGCCCTTCACTCCCCGTTTAGGTGATCTCTAATCTGCGGCCAGGCTAGGCCGCTTCCATGACGGGGGGAAGTTAGTGTAAGCACTATTAACGTACTTCGTCGTTTTCATTTGTACATAGCCATCATCATCTTCCCTGTTCTTCTACTTCTTCGCGCATGAGCTGGGGTGAACCTTTTTGGAATAAAAAGCGCGTGACAGCTTGGTCGGTCTCGGTCTTATAATATCGTTTTACACTTTTGTTTTTAATTTGTGGTCGCCGGCTGTGGACAACACTAAGTGCGGTCAGCTATGACGCCCAAGATTTACGGCGGCGCGTGACGTAACACCCGCAAATCTCGGGACACCGTGAGCCACGTCGAGGCATTGCTCTCAGCGTGATGTTCATCGCATGTGCTTTCGCTCATAACTACGCTGTTGAGGCCCGACTTTCTTGCAATCTGTTTATAAGTGCTTACTAACAAGATGCTATCCACCAGGAATGCTCTGGGAATTTGTGAATTTGTTTTTAATGCTGGAACTTTTAAACGTCAAATTAACGAAATTCATGATTTAACAAAGTTTTTCGCTGCAAGTACAACTTATTGAGGTTCGACTGTGTATCAAGGCAAAATTAACATATTTGGTGATGAATATCTTGGAACGGACGCATTCTTGGAGAGTTGACAAAATTAAGTTGGCCTGAAATTGATCACTCAATTTTTTAATATAAACATACTGTATACCAAATCATGAAATAATAATTTAAAAAAACATTTAGTTAGCTGGCTCTACTAGTTTGCAAAAGTTATGTAAGCCAAAGCAGACAAAACTACCTATGCCAGCAACTATGTGCCTAGATAGTATTAGTTTTATCAAAATTACCAATGTTTAGAGGACTTGTATAATCTCGAGATAACAGAGTTGTGACAATGCAAAAATAAAACAAGAAACAAAAAAATCGGCAATTCTATTTATGTAGCTAAAGAAAGAAAGTGTGCCTATTACATTAGGCTCTGTTTCATTATCCGCATCCACCCCTTTTTATATGTTGAGTGCTGCATCTTATAGGGTACAATTATAGCAGCGAGACTACGCTGAAGGTTATCAAAACGCCTCAAAAGTCAGCATGTAGTACTTCCAAGTGCTTCTGTGTGTTTCTAAACCATGGCATTTTAAGTGCACCTTAGGCACCACCGCTTCGTCATTGCAATCCATTGTAAGGATTGTGATGAAGGGGGGGGGGGGGGTTCACGGTTGTTAGTGTTTGTGAACTGAGTTCAGGACCAAGTGACCACTTACTGCTCTCACATGGCTCGCCCACTGTAGTAAAAGCTCCATATAATATAGTTTGCAATTGCTTTTATCAACCTGCTCCGAAAGTCCATTTTACTGCTACGAAATGCATTTATTGCTGCCCCAAAAGCTGCTCCGAAATGGCATGGGCCAGTAGCATCACTGTAACATTCATAAGCCATGCTTTTGACAGTGCCTTGTTCTATGCCGTCACAACGTGGCAATATTTATTGATGCAGTTTAATGAACAGGTGAAAATCTGTGCTTTGAAATTCGATAAGAATTGGAAGTGCTGCTCCAATTGCTCCAGACTGCTTCAAAAGAGAAATGCTACTCCAAACTGTTATTTTTGTTAGTAACTGCTCTGAACCGGCTTCGAAATGGCACTGAGAAATTAGATATTACGAACTGCTGCTGTGGCAACTGTAACATGTGACTGATTACTTTTACATAGTGATGCTCAGCTTTATCGGCTTTGATCTCACTTCTGCCACAAGAACTCTCATTTTAAATATATAGCTCATTTAGCTGTATTTTTGAATTTGCATGCAGACTATTTTGGTGAAATGTGAAAGTGACAGATTACTTCGATCTCATACCGATTATAAACTGCTGCTTTTTCAATGGTTATATGTCAGTGCGGTTAATTTTATAATATGCTGCTCCACTTTGCCAGTTTGATGTCATTTCATCCACAAGTACTGGTATTTTAAATATATAGCTCATTTTACTGCGTGTTTGATAACCATCCATCTTCTTAATTGTTTCGTGAAAATCTCGAAGGACGACCATCACACTATCGCCGACTATAGTTTCCCAACACTCGGGCGCACCCGCCCACGGTGGGAATGAAACTGGTCAAACTATCGCTTATCAGCGTCATAGCCATCGAGTCTTTCTAATTTTGATTAGTTTTGAAAACTCAACTAGCCTCGAACCACCAGAAACTTAATGTCAGACCACACATATGCTTTCAAGCGGGCGCTCACTGCTGGCCGCCTCTGACTAGATGATCCACTGCATTTGTTGTTAAGATGGATAGTTGAGCGTGTTGGTTAAGCATGATCTGAAGTGATGGTGTGAAAATGACGATGAACGAAGAGAGAGCACACACACACACAGAGGGCGCCACTTCCAACAATGTTTAATCAGAAAAAACGCCACTAATTTATACAAGGAGCACAATCACAGTTTCTCAGTGCGCATTCGCGTTTCGGGTAAAGCAGTTCTTTGCGTGATAGAGATATTGAGGCAACACTTACGCACTTATCACCTGCCTCAATGATCCTTTTGGCCTCAATTATTAAACGAACCCATTTGTCATGGCTTCTGGCAACCACAGCGCAGGCGTAGAAGTCTGGCTTACATTTGCAGTCTCTGCAATGAATATACAGGTGGCCCTCTCTCCCAATGCTGTCTTTGTTATTATGTTGCCTCAGCCTGTCATTCAGGCACTGCTCGGTTTGGCCCACGTACTTTCTACCGCAATCTAAAGGAATTTCGTAAACTACTACTGCCTGACAATCTACATATTTGTTGTCGTGTTTTGTGACACGACCTGCAAAGCACGCGCGCTCTCCTACTGCATTCGGCGTAAGCTCCTACCTGAAGATGTGAGGCTCCTGTTCGGAGGCCTTAACCCGTCCGTCGGTCATGGCAACCACATTTGCAAAATCCTCAAGTCCAAGTGGTCAAGGCAGGCTCGCCTCTATCGAATTCACCTAGAAGCCCAACTGCACAGCTTGTTGGGAGAAGATAGAGCGAAGCGGGCTTTCTGGGATTTCAACCACCTCGCTAACCAGATGACTGAATTCCTCTGGCAGCACGCCCTGTCTCACCTACGTAGCCATCCTTGTCCAAAGAAGAAGAAACAAGGCCCAGGGAGCACAGTATTCACCGAAGGAAACGTCACGCTACCGGAGGATGTCAAAAACTGTCTTGATCAAGGGCCGAAGTTTACTATGAAGCCACCGACCACCGCTCCGGAAAAGCATTCCCTGGTGCGAAAAGTGTCCAGTTTGGCTCCCGTGAATGAGATGGATCGGTGCGTTTCAAGTGGTGTGAACATTCTTATGCGGGACCAGTGTGAACCCGGCTGCCCCGCAATTAATTGTCTGGCATCGTACTTGAAGACGAAAGCCTACTGTATACTCCCATCGGACAAAGAAGGCGGCTTTCCAGTCTTTCCACAAGGGATATACAAGGTGAAGGCGTTGGAGGCCTGAAGTTCTGTTTTTCATTGTCACCATAATGTATTACTCAATGTGAAGAGAAGAAGGTGTGCTAAAAAAAAAAAAGGTGAACCTGTCAAAATTAGCTAGGGATATTAAAAATAGCAAAGTGCGCACACTCGAGATTTTTTTCATCGCCAAGACCCATAAAGATAACTGCCCTTTAAGAGTAATTGTCTCGAAGCGCAATATGTGGCAGAAGTGTTTAGCTGCTTTTCTGTTAGTAAGGCTCAAGCTTCTTACTGTAGACGACCCTTACCTTGTAAAGGATTCTGCACATGTAGTTGACTACTTGTCAAGGCAGCCAGTAATAGAATTAGAGACCTTTTCTGTAGATCTGAAGGATCTATATTATAGCATGCCAAAAGCAGAATTGCTTCAGTGTGTCCAGGAAGGCATTGACAGTTATGGCTCCGTGGCATTTCAAAATGAAGCGGGTATTCCGGAAGACAAATTGCTGGCTATGCTCGAACTTTACCTGGCTTCCACCTATGTTGAATGGGACAGTCGTTTGTACCTGCAAAAGAGCGGCATTTGCATAGGTTCCTGTTTAGCTCCGATCTTGAGTGACTTATTCCTAGCTTGCACTGGCAAAACCATGTCTAGCAGCGTGGTTTAGCGTGGAAGCTTGGGCGTGTTGGTGATTCATCGGAAAAAATACAGCGCAAAAAAGACACGGACACGAGAGAGCGACATGCACACAGCGCTGACTTGCAACAGTTTATTCATGAGGACATGAAGAAAGAAATATATATGGCACTGCCATGTGCAGCATGTGAATAATTGGCAAAGCACTGCAGCATCATTTCGAATGATTGTTGTTGCCTCAATATCTCTGTCACGCAAAGAACTACTTTACCTGAACGCGAATGTGCACTGAGAAACTGTGATTGCGCTCCCTGTATAAAATAGTGGCGTTTTTTCTGATTAAACATTGTTGGAAGTGGCGCCCTGTGTGTGTGTGCTCTCTCTTCGTCCGTCGTCGTTTTCGCGCCTTTACTTCAGATCATGCAGTGGCTCAGTTAGCTAAGGGCTGCTGAACACGAGGTCGCGGGATCGAATTCCGGCTGTGGCGGCCGCAGATCAATGGAGGTGAAGTGTGTGTGGTCTCACACGTGCTCTTGGGACAAAGGAACGACAACACAGTAGTGCAAACAATCACAAGGGCATTTATTGCACCTTTCATACACCAATATACACTAGCCGAATTACTGCCAATAGAACATTCAGATGGGCGCGCGACAAAGCAACGAAGTCCGACTCACCGCGACCCGATAGCGAGCGAATATGTTCGCCCCATGCTGTGACAGCATTGCCTAGTCGTTCACGTGTACGGTCACGCGAATGGTGGCGCGTTCGAACGATCCGTGTTCGTCCATACCGGTGTCCTGCTCTTAGCCTCGCGAGACGGTCCCGCGATCGTCGCGCCATAGTTGCGCATCCCCACAACTGCAAGAATGCCCGTGTGCCTGCGTTGTAGTGCACAGTTAAAGAACGCCAGGTGGTCAAAATTAATCTGGGGCCCTCCACTATGGTGTACCTCATAATCAGAACTGGTTTTGGCACGTAAAACCCCAGAAAGAAGAAGCTGCTGACTAGATCCCTTGTCAGCCTTCGCTTTGTATTGAGCCATTGCGCAAAGTGTGCAATTTCGATGTAGTTACCACCTGTCGGTCAAGCTGGTTGCAGGACAAAGCCAGTCCACACCACATAGCACGGCCAGACTGGAGCACACGAGCTCCAGGCCTGTCGTGCACATGGTTAGCCCCTACAGTTGTATGTGGCTGCATCTGCAGGGTAATGTATGTAACCAGTGCGGTGACGACGTTGAGGACAACCACGTGCTCTGAGTGATGTGACTCAACCGAGTGGCGTGACTCAAGGCATCAACATCTGACGAACAGGTTGTCTGCTTCCCGAGTTGCACACCCTCAAAGTGTGCTGCCATCATAATCTCTTAAGGTTAGGAATTCGTAGTTAGTCCACAGTGTGGCATCCATCGCTTAGCAGATGTGCACATTGCCAATGTACTGGCACGAGATAACATGAAGGTGAACTTTGTTCGACGCTAGGAAATTGTGCGATTGCCGTATAGAGATAAGTGCAGAAGAAACTGTGCTACTCATGTCACTCGGTGTGAGAATAGCTGTGCGTAGCTATCTAGTATGCTGTAGCATAGCTAAGTGATGAGACACCATGAACTCAACCTCAGTCTGAGTTTGTCACGTTGTAGGCACCAAAATCGCATGTCTATGTGAACATCCAAAATCAAATTTGAACTGCGTGCCACAGTGATGTTCAGTAAGTGGAGCTTTCCAGGCCACTCACCTCACATCATCCCATTCTGCCTGCACAGTGCAAGACATTGAAGAAAGAGTGCGATCACCGCAGAGGGGATCACAAGCGATTTTTTATTGCCAATAACTCCGCTTATGTTTAACGCATTGAAATACTTCAGCTTCAAAGTATGGCTGCAATAATGTATTTTAACGTCAAAGGCATTTCTCAACTTCGACAAAAAGTGGTTCAAGAACCCTTCAGGGTGCCTAGCACGGTGGATCTTCACACTGCAAGAATTTGATGTCACCATGGTCTACAAGCTTGGGTGGAAACACTCTGATGCCGAATGCCTGTTTTGCACCCCATCGACCCCCCTCCACTAGATGACCAAGACAAGGGCACCTTCCTGGGAACAATAAGAGCTGAGAACTTTGCCTAACAGCAGCGAGCAGACCTGGAACTACGAAGCTTTCCAGAGTACAGTCAAAACCCACGATAACGAAATCCCGAAGCAACTAAATTCTCGCCACAACACCATATTGATACATGCATATTGCATGTTTCTTCTGGTCGATGCGCGCGGGCGCCCAGACGAAGATGAACTGCTCCTTTCTCTCGAGCTGTCAGCTGAACTGGTCAGCGCTGCAGCTAACCTTTGTAAATATACTTGTAAATAGTCTCCAGTACTTAATCCTTCATTCGCGTAACATTTTGGTGGAGCGTGCCCTTCCCCGTCCACGCCATGGAGCTCCGCATCGGCCGCAGCGTCCAGCTTTCCACCATGGCTCCCGGTGGCGACACCTCATCTGCTGCTACTACTGTGACTCCAACCACAACGTACGTCACGGTTTCCACTCCCCGCGATCCCGGCATATTCTCTGGCCAAGATAATGTCGACGTTGATTATTGGCTCGGCGTGTTAGCCGCGCAACAACCACTGGGACCCTACCATAATTCTAGCGAATTCCCTCTTCTACTTGGGCGGAACACCACGTGTCTGGTTCCGGACACACGAGGAGGAGATCTCTAGCTGGGACGCTTTCAAGGAGAAGCTCCGCGACCTCTTTGTAAATCCGACTGGTCGGCAGCAGGCTGCAAGAAAAGAGCTCGCTACCCGAGTACAGTCTTCCACTGAATCGTATGTCTCGTACATACAAGACGTGCTAGCTCTTTGCCGGAAAGTCGACGAGAACGTGGTCGAAGTTGACAAGGTAGGCCACGTTCTCAAAGGGATCGCGGACGACGCATTCAACTTGTTGATCTTCAACAACGTGTCCATCATTGACGTCATTGTCAAGGAATGCCGCCGCTTTGAGCTCGCCAAAAGCCGCCGCGTCATTCCACAGTTCTCCCAGCTCCCTAACACGGCTGCGGCGTCGTCCTGCGTCGTCCTTACCGCTTCACCCCCCTCCAGTGAGACCGTCACATGTATTGTTCGCCGTGAGCTCGAGGCTGCAAGTCCTGCCACGTTCCATCCACGCCCACTTGACCCCACAATTGACCTAATAGCCCCAGCGATCTCCCTCATTCAGGAAGTTGTGCGGCAAGAATTTGCCAACCTCAGTTTTCCTGCTGCCTGCTCCGTCTCCCGACCTAATGCCCAACTGGTGCCGACAGCTGCGCGTCGCAGCGATCTGTATTTCCCTCCTAGATACCGCAACCCTATAAAGTGGAGAACTCCGGACGACAAGCCCATTTGCTTTCGTTGCCACCGCATTGGCCACGTTGCTCGCCACTGCCGCACCTGCTGGACATCGCCGTATTCGAGCTACTTTTACCCATCTCCTCGCCCATATGCCGACCCTCGTCGCTACTCGCATCGCCATATGCCTTCTACCTCAGACGTATCCGTCGATGACAGTCGTCCCGCTCACTCGCCGTCACCTCAGCGCCGTCGGTCCTCGTTGCCCCAGCCACACCGCTATTCGTCGCCGACCAGTTATGGACCCTCCCGGACGGAAAACTAGACCATGCAGCTCCTGGGGGTAGCGCTGCATTATCTTCATCCTGTGAAAATCCTTCATTGACGCTCCTAACGCACCAGAACTTACTTGATGTCCACGTCGACGGTGTCCCTTTAACGGCGTTAATAGATACTGGAGCCATAATGAGTAATAACCTCCGTCGTCGACTGGAGAAGCTTCTCACGCCTGCTACTAGCCGAGCTGTACGCGTCGCCGATGGCAGCACTGCTGCTGTCACTGGAATGTGTACTTCCCGTATAAGTATCCACGTTCCAGTTCTTTTAACAGTGCTGACCAATTGTCCCCATGACCTAATCCTTGGACTAGACTTTCTTACGGCGCATTCAGCTTTGATCGACTGTTTTACCGGTACCCCTTGCCTTGAACTTCCTCTACTCGCGCATATTCGTGCTGAACAGCCGAACAACTTTAGTACCGACCGCCTTCGTCCGCCTGCCGCCTAAAACCTTGACTTTCGTGGATTTGCTATCATCTTTCCCTGTGTTCGATGGTGATTACGTCGCTACACCTGTTCCTGATGTCCTTTTGATGCGCGATATCACTGTGCCCCACTCCATCGTAACCGTCGCCGATAACCGGACATGCCTCCCCGTCGTCAATTTTGGCCTAACAAAGCAAGTTCTACCCCAAGGCATATCGGTTGCAACGCTGTGTGCTATAGGAGATGACCACGTCACGGCGTTTTCAGTAGACGGCTGCTCCGATTCTCCACCATTTCCGCAGGATGCTATTTGCCTTGACACAACCTTTAGTCCCATGATGCTGCGGACCTATTGCCTGAACAAGCAGCAGCTCTGTGTCGCCTTTTGGTTTCTTACCAAGACATCTTCGACCTCAACAATCGACAGTTGGGCCAGACTTCAATTGTTAAGCATCACATAAATACTGGTGATGCCAGTCCTATTCATCGCCGGCCACATCGAGTTTCTGTTTCAGAGCGATAGGGTATTCAAGATGAAGTGCACAAGATGCTTGCCAAAGGCATTGTTGAACCCTCGTCGAGCCCTTGGGCGTCACCTGTTATGCTTGTTAAAAAGAAAGATGGCACGTGGCGCTTCTGCGTAGATTATCGTCATCTAAACCGAATTACCAAAAAAAGACGTCTACTCCTTGCCTCGCATCAACGACGCCTTCGATTGTCTCCACGGTGCCAACTACTTCTCATCAATGGACCTTCGGTCTGGTTATTGGCAAATTTCTGTGGATGAAAGGGACCGAGAGAAGACCGCGTTTGTCACCCCTGATGGTCTATATCAATTCAAAGTGATGCCATTCGGTCTATGCAACGCCCCAGCCACATTCGAGCGTATGATGGACTCTTTGCTTCAGGGGTTCAAATGGTCAACATGCCTTTGCTACCTAGACGATGTTCTCGTATTTTCGCCTACGTTTGGGACACACCTTGAGCACTTATCAGCTGTTCTTCAAGTCTTCCGCGAGGCTGGGCTCCAACTAAATTCCTCGAAGTGTCACTTCGGTCCTCGGCAGATTACAGTGCTGGGCCACCTCGTCGACACTTCCGGTATTCAACGAGACCCGGAAAAAATTTGTACTGTCACGTCTTTTCGAATTCCCAGGGAATTCGAAAGTCAATACATTTCATATCTCACGACGACACGTTTTTTGACTGCATTTCCACATTAACAAAATTTTCTACAACGGCACTCTGCCGAATTTCTTCTCAGGTAATGCTAGAAGTGCCTAAAAACTGCTCAACAATTGCATTGGGTGTACTCTTAAATTGCGTAAACTACCGCCACATACACTTGCATGGCCACCGTCATTTTTTGTCCACAAAAAAAATTTAAAAAAAGGCGCAGTTTTGCCTAAAAGGCAAAGCATCAATTGCAATAGCAAATTAGTAGAGAGCTATACGAAGCAAGGATAGTATAATGGCACAGTGTCATGCGCACACAGGTAAACACAAACACATCTCGCTTGATGACCGCGGAAACTCGCTGTGAAATCGCCAGAGTGAGAAAGAGCAGTAGCAGCAGTGGGCAAATTCACCTTCGCACTGCCTCTAGTCTCGCTTCAACACAAACTAATTGTCGAAAGCACAGCGCATACGAAGCTATTGGCACTCGCCGGATGCACTTTGCCCCAATCGCAGATTGCTTATGAAGATGAGGCCCGCGTTGGCACGCACTTCGCCCACATCGCAGATCCTTTTCAAGATACCACGCCCTGCGCTATGAGCAGCAGCCAACAAAGCAGAATGCCCCCCCCCCTCCCTCTCTGTCGCCTTGTCCCCGTGGCTCACGCACAAGACAATACTGTGTGCTTTCGGCCTGCCTTCCTCCCTGGCGTGTGCTACATTGACGCATGATTGCTGGCTCAGCCTCGTACGCTTTCACTCGCACACTCAGTATACAGCGCGTGGTGGCGATTTTATCGCCGTTGTATTTTATACGAAACCTCACGGCAACGACAGAAATGCGCCTGGAGTGTCCATATAATTGCTATCGCAGTAAAAACAGCAGTGGAGCAGTTGCACCTGGCTGCAGGCAACAACGATTATGATGATCGGGGTTGATCCTTTGCAACAGGTGAGTACTGCACTGAGTCCTGACTAGAAATGTTAGAAATTAAAAACAGAAAAGAAGACAAAATAAAGCGGAGGCAACCACGCAGTGAGATCATTTATATCCTGTGTGCCATCACGGCATGGGCTAACGCGGAGTGGAACTGCCTGCGTGGCTTGCTGATCCATAATCGCTCATTATCCAAATCCACACGTGAAGACGCCGATGACGCTTTGTCGAACTTCGTGTTTTGCGCGCACGTGATCGTGTGTGTGCAGTGTGGTCGGTGTGTGCTAGGATGTGTCAGCTGTGTGTGTGTCAATCGAGCGGTCTGCTTTGCCAGCCTGCCAAAAAAACTGAATTTTTTTACTCTCCGAGATAAGACTGCAATTATTGCCCAGGCTGAAAAGATCAGGAAGAAAATGGAGATTGTCGATGAATTTGGAATTGTGTGCAACTCACTGTCTACAATTTTGAAAAACAACGCCTCCATTCTTAGTGGGCACGGAAACGGTGCAAGTGCAAAGGACAAAACGTTTGATGATAGCTGCAGCATTCCCAGATATCGACCTGGGCAATAATTGCAGTCTTATCTTGGAGAGTAAAAAAATTCCGCTTTTTGGCAGGCTGGCAAAGCAGACAGCCCGATTGACACATACACAGCTGACACACCCAAGCACACCGACCACACTGCACACACACGATCACGTGCGGGCTGTGCTTGCTTAGTTTTGTGAAAAGTGTGCCAACAAAGGGCCGGTTGGGCCGTTTCAAAGACGGCCAAAGTCATTTGCAGGACGACGACAATGGAATGGACGACGTGGCTGCTACATGGTGTGCCAGAAGTCCTCATTACCAACAGAGGAACGGCTTTTGCAGCTGAGCTGACTCAAGTCATCCTGCAGTATAGCCAGACAAGTCACCAGAGGACAACTGCAATCAGATGGTCTAACGGAATGCCTGAAGAAGCCGCTCGCCGACATGTTAGCGATGTCAACGTCGAACACAAGACCTGGTCCTTCAGTACGTGACCTTCGCTTACAACATGGCAGTGCAAAACACAGCCCAGATGACGTTGTTCAAGCTGGTTTACAGAAGATACCCAGCGCTGGACTCCCATGCTGCTGCACGTCACCAACGAAGACAATCTCGATGTTGCCACCCACTTATCTTCAGCGCACAAAAGACGCCTTACACCTCGCCCACCTGCGCATTAAGAATCGGCAGTGGATGAGCAGCTTCGATGATGCCATGTAGAATACCATCCTTGGGACCGTGTTCGAGTTTGGACCTCGATACGCCGTCGTGGATTGAGTGAAAAGCTGCATCAATGTTTTTTATTTATTTATCATTTATTTATAATTTATTTATCACTTTACCCACTGCGCCACGAATGGCATTACAGTAGGTGGGTGATATAATACAAGAAAGAGGAAACAAAGAAAAAAATACAGGTGAATTGTTATGTGCATGAAACTTGTGATAACACTCACACATGAACAAAACACTGCAAGAATGAACCACAAAAATATAAAGCAATAATTTTAGCATAAATATACTTCATGGGGCCTATCAGTTACAAGAAATCTTTGAATTCGATTTAAAAAATTATTTTAACACGAAAGTGTTTTATGCCGGGGTCCACCAAGACTTCACTGACGTATTTCTGTCACGGAAATACGTCACACGAACATACACGAACATAATACAAAGAAAGAAACCAGAAGAAGAAGTTCCACAAACATGCAAAATTTGAAAATCGAACCCATGACCTCTCGGTCCGCGACGATAGATCGCCGAACGTTTAACCCATTGCGCCACAAACGCATTTGCAGAGAGCTACACAGACGCGCCTTATATATCTAACACTCCTCCGTGTACCCGCGCTCTTGCTCGGGGCGGTGCCGCCGCCTACGAGCAGAAAAGAGAAGTACTGCATTATGACACTAACGCGCACCGACAGTGAACGCTTCGGTGGTCTCAGCACTACGACGCCTCGATGCCAGCATTCGAAGCGACGCTGGCATCAAGAAGCACTACCAACGCGTTCTCGCAGAAGCACTACTAGGTGGCGTTCACCGTACTCAGCACAGCGGAGCGTGGCCTCCGCAATTAGCTCTGAAAATGTTTCTGAAGTTGATCGCGGAGGCTGCAATTACGACGCGCTGTACGCGCTGATTTGACTCGGTGACGATTCAGTTACGTGCTTTGTCTTGCGCGTTGTATTAGTGTGTCAGTTACGTGCTTCGTCTTTCGCGTTGTGCTAGCGTGTGCAGCGTAGTGCAGCTTCCATATGCACGACGGTTGCTCATGGTCATCAACGTTGGTAGTCGTGATGGAGGAGACGTGCCACCAGGCGTCAGCGTGGGTGCATCAACGCCTAAGGGCGCTTTAGCCACAAAACACCAATAGACATTATATATCAATGTGCAATAAACATTACACTACTTCTGTGAAGACACGTTTCACTTTCGTGTTCTATACCGATTCCTATATAAGAGGGATCAACCACATTTTTTTTTAATAATTACATTGCCCACGTAAATGCACTACTGGAACAACGCAAAAAAGTTATAATTTCCAGTGGTGGTGGTGACTTCTCGGGGTAGCTGGTTCCAATCCGAAATTGGCCAGGAAAAAAATGACATAATAAATCTTAAAGTTTTGCACCTTAATTCTCTCATAGCTGTTTGACAATGAAAAATATAATGAAGAAATTTCATGAAATGTCTTAGCATCTTCCTAAGTTTCCCTAATGAAATACAAGCAAGGTTCTCCTTAGCTTGTTTTACTATGAATTATCTAGTGTAATTTCTGAAAACATCGAACCCCTAAATTTTTCACTCTTTGTATTCGCTGAATGTCATTTCTGAGCCAGGTATCTCGCATGGTAGAGGCGTAATCAAGTGGGGACCTAATATATGCTGCGTACAGTAGCTGTTTAATATCTGGAAGAAACCGCTTACTATTTTGATGCAGGGAACGTAACCTCATTTTTTTAATTTAGTGGTGCCATGGTAAGTCGGGGATAAAGATAGGTACCTGCACTCGCACACGGGAATTAGCTGAGTACTTGTAATGGTGACCGGATTGCTTTTTTGGAAATGACGTATGCACTGTTTATTGCAAATTGATATGCATGCCCCAAGTACTGCATGACTCAAATACGCTGTTCAACTCATGTTGCAAAATGGCACAGTCCTGTTGATTAGTAATAACGTAACAAATCACACAATCGTCTGTGAACAGGTGCACATGGGAAGGTAGGTCAGCATCTATATCATTCATATAAATAAAGAATTCGGGGTAGCTTGCACTAGTGGAGCAAAGCTAAAGACACAGTGGAGCTGATAGCTTCCTAGCTGGTCCTGGCTGTACGAAGTGATGCTAAGTTATACGAAGTGTATTCTCGTGATCTGTGGCATCGGGGCACGCCTCGCGAAGCACTTGCAATCTGAGCACACGTAGGGGAATTGGGGCGAAAGCTATGCACAGTGTACGGGCGGCGCGCAGCAGACAACACGCAGGGATGACGTCACGGCGCATGTGCAGTAGTACGCAGCTGGTGGAAGCTCGGTCGAGCCGCCGCCAGAGGCACCTGCTGCAGTCACGGACACCGCAAATGTTCGGCGCCAATGCGGTGAAACTTGGAAGTGTGGATGGCGTCGGCAGCATCGCTGTGTGTTGCCTCGTTGGTGCTGCTACAGTTTGTTTCTCTCTCTCTCGCTCTCATTTTCTCTTTCTCTCTCCTAAACCTAGAGCATGATGAGCACACTTTCTCTCGTTCTCATTTTTTCTCTCTCTCCCAAGCGAAGCGCACGACGTGTGCATTCTCTGTTGCTCTCATTTTCTCTTTCTCTCTCTCGAGCATAGCATGCGATGCTCCGCGAGGTGGTTGCTAGCCAACGGAGTGGCAGGTGGCACACATTACAGCCGGCTTAAACAGCTCCGCTCTTAAAACAGCAATGGACACAAAACGGGTCCATGTTATTTCGGACCATACAAGATCGTTCGACGTATTGGCACACTGGGCTATGAGGTCGTGCCGGACGGCAAAATGCAATCACAGTGGCGTTGTGCGCCACCTGAATGCGGTGCATCTTAAGCCATACTTACGCTAATAAACTTTGGGAGCTTATTTTTCTGTTGTTACCTCGCTAGTTTCCTTTATTCAGTGTACAGTGCACGTCACCCTTGTGTAGAGCGCGCAAACAGCAGCTGCCGGAGTGCTCCGGGGCCAGCCAATGACATGTAACGGTAGTTGTTGGGCCTGAGATAAGATTCTCACTGGCTTGCACGAGAAAACCCCACGTCCGTCAACCTTGCTTGCTTTACGCGAAGCTTGCCGACATCCTTCTCCATGGTATCCAGGTGCTCCACGTAGTCTAGCCGAAGGTCCCACGCTAAAATGAAGCCCCGCAGTGACTGAATCATCTGCAGGAGCGAGGACAACGTTGAGGCAGCCTGCCCCACCGCGTCATTGCCGCCGTTCTCACTGTCACTGTCGCTATCCGATGCAAGCATGTTCACGACAATCACCTCATCAGTCAGAAGTTCTGATGTTTCTAATGCGTCAACCACATGTAGAAACTCCGAGTCCTGAAGCATCCTCGTCGGCTGCGGACCAAAGTTCAGGCATCACTTTGTCGGTGGGAGCTTTGCAGGCTTCGTATAAGTCACTGCTGTCTCGGACAGACCACGCTTTCCTAAAGCAGTTCGGCACCATAGAAGCCACACTTCGGATCGCGCACCAAGGATAAACTGCACAGCCACCAATAGATTGATATTCAAGTCTGGTTGCTTCCTGCTTGTCCGCGTGGCCATGTCGATCAACAAGACTGACTTGTTCAGGACACGGCGACGATACATGACCTTAAGATTGGGGCGATCACGCTGGCGTCCATGGGCTGCAAGCATGCCGTCATGTTTGATGGCAGGAAAAAGACTTCCATGCTTGAGAGCTTAGGCATGGAGTGGTGGGCACTACGACAATCTAGGTTGAGTGCCGCTTTTCTCGTAGATGGCTCGATACGTCGATCGAACTGCAAGAGCCAATCACGAAAAAATGCTCACCTCATCCATGCTTTGCGGTAGTGACGGTAGCATACCTGTATCCCGACAGCACCACGGAAACAGCGGCGATTTTGATTTCCCAATGACAAATGATGGGCACTTCTTGCTCTCGTCCATGTTGGCACACAAAAACAGTGAGGCGCAGCTTGCTGTTTTTGCCACCCTTACACGTGTCTCCTTTGAGAACATGCGTCTTGGACAGCAACATCTGGAAGAACAGTCCTGTTTCATTGCCATTATGTACGTTGGTGTCAACGTAGTCGTCAAGGATGCGGGGCAGCGATTCCTTCACCCACTTCTGCTTCGCTTTGTGGGAATCCTCGGGTCCCATAACCGCCACACGGGCAGCGAACGTCGCGTCAAGCGCATGCGTGCCAGGGAGAGTTGGGAGAGGGGAAACTTTCCTTCCGGCGGGCCGCGCGTGGGAATCGCAAGCGCTATCAGCGCCACCGGGTGGGTCACGTGAGATCCCGCTGATATCGCCCGGGTGTCTTTGGTCTCCAGCAAGCGGCGACGGCGGAAGTCCGCCGTCGCTCCCGTATTCCCGCACGTGGTTAGTCAACCGCGTTCTTGCCGCGGCAGTCGCCGCGGCCCCCCCCCGTATTCCCCAGTTGGTAAGTCGGAAGCCCTTCTTTACCTAGTGTATTATTCTCTTCGAGGGAACCCTCAGCGATGTCAAATATAGCTAGCTGGCCTGCTCGAAGTGTTAGTTGCAGTCGTAATAAATGCTTTCCGAGTGTACACGTGGTTGTCGTCTATTGTTTCCTCGAGCTTGTACCGGCCGCGGTTGATGCGCAGGCATGCGCCAACCGCGGGGCTCGGTGTGTCGAGGCAGAGGGCCGTTGGCATCCCCCCATATCCCGACATTTTCCCTCCACCCTTAAATATTGCCCTACGTCGGAGAAATCGCTGGAACGACGGCATTGACAAAGTATCCGGGCAGATGCGATGGTAAACTCCGGCAGGAAATGTCCGAATCCACGTTGATGGGCAGCACAGTCCTGTGTGGCGGCCGCCCACGTGTGGCAGCCGTCACAGTGGTTGACGATGATGGGGGCTGAAGATGGCTTGCCCTCAAGATGCGCGCCGCAATGTCCACCCGGGAACAGTGGGTCAGGATTTCTCGAAGCGGCACGCGCGCCGGCTCGATGAACCTTGCACCGACGCATCCTCGTGGGAGTGTATGATGGTGGGCCTCCCTCATTGTGGCTGCCATGTGTTACTGCATCGGGCCGCGAACAGGGAGGGGCCTCCGCTGCAATTTGAGGGCGAGACAGCGGGCAGGGACGTGGACGATGGCAGCAATAACAAGTCCAGGCGGCTTCACTCTTTCTGCAAAGTCGCTCAAATGCACTCCACAAACACTTAGAATTAAGGCAGTAGAGGCCGCCGCAGCGTCGGCCGTCTGACACGATGCTGAACCACCTGTCTACCGCATAGCTTTATGTGGTAACGAGAAGAAAAAAAAAACGGTCCAGTTCGTTTGAATGAAGTTATTCGCTTCGACCGAATTTTTCCGGTCCGATACAGCGCGAAAAAGGGCGATGCTCGTATGAACAAAGCACTCTCTGGTCCCCCGAGATTTCGGTTAGCCCTCAAAATAATGAGTCCATCTGAACAAAATAAGCTTTCTATTTCGATTGAGGATTCTCCACTCGGGCGAGCATAGTAAAACTAGCGAATGCTGTTGCACCCGCTAAATGTCACGGCATGGTCGTCTTCGAACATGCGACCGGCAGCTCTGCAGAGCCTTAGGCCTAATCGCGTCCATGACGGATACCAATGCCACAAAAGACCCATAAAGGGTTCCAATGAGCCGCTGCGAGGAGATGCAGGCCTAGCTAAGTGGTCCCCGCTCGCTGCTCAACACGCAGCTTCCCAGCAGACTCCTGGGACTGCGCCCCGCTGACGTCCTAGCCAGTGTTTCCGGCGCCCAGCTCCCAGAGCCAAAGATACAGAAAGGAGGCTATTTACATATGTACAGGGAAAATCGACCACCGGGTCGGCTGCTGCACTCACTCGCTTCGGGCGTACTCTTAGGAGAAAACTCGCTGCAAATCTCAGCGTCTACACGAGTTCGGTGACACTAGTGCAGCGTTAACTCGCACTCAAGAAAGCACATGCCCAATCTAGCTAGCAATCACGCTTTCAGTTGAGGCCTAACGCTGGTCTGGACAAAGCCTTCAGGCTTCCTCGCATCTGAACCGATCGTCGTCCCGTTTTCCAAGAGCTTGCCCCACGTTGGGAACGCCAAAATGTCGGGATATGGGGGGATGCCAACGGCCCTCTGCCTCGACACACTGAGCCCCGCGGTTGGTGCATGCCTGCGCATCAACTGCGGTCCGGTACAAGCTCGAGGAAACAATAGACGACAACCACGTGTACACTCGGAAAGCATTTATTACGACTGCAACTAGCACTTCGAGCAGGCCAGCTAGCTATTTTTGACATCGCTGAGGGTTCCCTCGAAGAGAAAATACACTAGGTAAAGAAGGCCTTCCGACTTACCAACTGGGGAATATGGGGGGGCCGCGGCGATTGCCGCGGCAAGAACGCGGTTGACTAACCACGTGCGGGAATACGGGAGCGACGGCGGGATTCCGCCGCCGCCGCTTGCTGGAGACCAAAGACACCCGGGCGATATCAGCGGGATCTCACGTGACCCACCCGGTGGCGCTGATAGCGCTTGCGATTCCCGCGCGCCGCCCGCCGGAAGGAAAGTTTCCCCTCTCCCAACTCTCCCTGGCACGCATGCACTTGACGCGACGTTCGCTGCCCGTGCGGCGGTTATGGGACCCGAGGATTCCCACAGCTTCCACGTGAAGCGAAGCTCTCTCGCTGGTGACAGCATTGTAAACAATGCCGTGCCTCTCTTCGAAGTGATTTACTCAGCCTCAACCTGGGTGGAAGTCCACATTGTTGATGATTAGGGCAAACTGCTTTGCCTTTGTCGCCATAATTGGCCCAGTGATGGGCAAGTTCATGGCACGGGCACTGAGAAACCACTCGTAGAGGGCCTCTCACACCTCCTTAGAGGCACCTTGTCGAACGCGTTTGCGCTCTGTTGTCTACCGAGCAGTTTTCTTTGTTGAACTTCTATGCCAAGCTGATGATTGTCAACACTCTTGGTTGCGATAGTCCGTGCTTCTTCACCAAGTTGCACAGTTTTTTTTGTCATTTTCATAGTCCTTCACGATACTCCACTTCGCTTCCAAATCTATAGCAGTGCGCTTTCGTTTCAACAGCAACATTGTGCATTGCCGATGATCAGCCGCTTTCCACTTTGGCGGCGAGTGAAACCAGGTGGAGAAACCACGTGGTTAGGAACAACTTTGACGCAGCCAACAAAGACGAGCACGAGCGACTTATCCGTTGGCGGAACTGTACTGAATGAGGGCCCAGCAAGCAATCTGGGAGCAGTGCCATGTCTTTCTTTATGGCAGTGCTGTCAGCGCAGTTGACACAGTTCATTCGTGTTTCGGAGGGTGGCATGGCATGGAGCTGTGGGCGCAGCCCATTCGTGTTCGGAGGGGTGGAAGGGTAGGGAGCACAGCGCGTGAGGCTGGCGATGCGGAGAAGGCTGGAAAACAGGTTCTAGTCTATGAACACGCGACGGCCGTTGGGCCAGCGGGCAAGGATGCAGCAGCTTGAATTTCTCTTTTTCTTTTTAAGGATTTCGCATTTCATTAACTTTTGGCATGGACACCCAGCAACCAGACTTCATTGTTATAACCGATATTGTGGTATGGGGGCATTGTACAGTATAGACCGCTTATAACTTAACCGTTTATGGTGCAGAACTGGCCACAACGCGGCCTTTTCCAACTCCCATTTACCCTCCCATAGAACTCTATGTATACGCATACTGCTTATAGTGCAGCCGCGTGAGACGAAATACCGGTTATAATGCGGCTTCCACAGGAAAATCTCACCGACAAGGGCGGCAGCGAGCATGCTTCTCAACAAGGTGCGTGCTGCCGGCCGGCGTTTGCATTATCAATGCAATCAAACTCTCGTTAATTTGGACTCATTTGGCCACACATCGGTTAATTCGGATTACTTTCGGAGCTCAGTGAGCGAGGAGCGCCGCAAATGTGTGACGCAAAAGAGCAAGAACGGCACTAGCGTCCAACCGAAACGAAGTGGCGGAGTCCGTATCGCCAGCAACGACAGCAACGCCGGAACGCTTCGAGCCTATTTGTTTCTTTAAAGCCTGTATTCTTGCGTTTACCGGCTCGCATAACACCGCGTTGGCTGCGGGCTTTCGTAACTGCGTAGTCGTCATCGATGATCGCATATATACCGACCGCGGTTTTGACGGCCAGTTGCAGCGACTGGACGACTCGGTGCGTGCGTCAGGCGCGTACCTTCAGCACCGCAAAGTCGCTGTTCATAATCGCGTCGATAGCGTTCACGGTTATTTCTGCAGCAGTTGCGGCAAGCAGTTGTTTCGTTTTGACTCGGTGCAAAGCTGTCGAGCTTGAAGAGCACCAGCTACATCTAGATTATGTTTTCGCCAGCTCACTGGAGAAAACGTAATCGCGATGTGCGCTTGATAGTACAAATTATGTCTACATGCTTGGTTTACATGTTTTGCATACGTACAGGGCTTGAAAATCGTTGTTTTGGTTATAGTGCGGTACCGCTTATAGTGCAGATATTCGCGACTCCGGCGACTTAAGTTATAAGCGGTCTACACTGTAGTAAGCGGGTTATTTCACCATGGAAAACATGTAAAAGTTGACGGTGCAACAGCTTATCATTGTTATAACCGATACATTGTTAAGACCGGTATCGTTATAAGTAGGTTCGACTGTATATGCACTGTCTAAACAAATTATGTGCAAAATTATCTGCCAATGGCAATAATGAACTAAATTCATCTCTGAAACCAAAAATTACCCTACCTTTGCGACCTGAGTGTGGTTCAAAAATCCCGCATCCCAGCGTTGAATACGTCGTTGAGCAACACTGGTCTTTCTCACCACGGCACGCAGCTGCGCACAAGCAGCAGCTTACTATCGCACTAATCTTTTGCACCGCCATGCATAGCCGCACAGTGTGGTGCAGCTATGCGTGGTGGTGCAAAATATTAGTGCATTCACTTCTGCATGGTGCGCTGCGCAGAGAGGTGCAGCTGTGCGTGGCCTGCGGTATCTCCCTGACGAAATCTCGGGGGTCACGCGCAAGCATGCGTGAGTTGCACCACGCTGTGCGGCTACGCACTGCGGTGCGAAAGATTAGTGCATTAACTTCTTTCTCTACGGTGCGCTGTGCGAGCAGCCACAGCTGGGCCTGGCTTCAGAGACCTCCCCGGCGCAATCTCGTGGGTGAGGAATTCACTTCTCCTTCTCCCTGCGGTGCGCCACCCAGGCTGGCAGCTGGGCATGGCCTCTGAGATCGCATTGGCATCGGTGCAGTCTCGATGGTCACGAGCCGGCCGAGCCAAGCTGGCACGGCGAAGTTCACTTGCCTCCTCAATCACACAGTGGAGTGCTTTGTTCTGTGCCACGTGCTGGTCGACTGCCATGAGCCAAGTGGAAAGCGGACGCAAAAGACCATCACAATGGAACAGAAGGCGGCTCTCTAATGGCTGTCGCGTAAGGTCCTAAGTCGCGTGTTGCACATGCTGAAGATTCTTTTGTTGTTTCATTCAAATTTCATCGCAAGTATGGCCGTGTAGCGCTTCCGCAGGCCGCAAGGCCGTCTTCTTATTTAGATATTTACAATTGTGCACCCCATTGGCCATATATTGCAGTAAATGGCAATAATGGATATAACGAAGTAATTTTGTCTTACCCTTCAACTTCGTTATAACGAGGTTCAAGTCTAAGTAGGTTCGGCTTTATGTCTTTTGTCTTTGTTTTACAGGCCTTCTTTTTTCCTCCTTCTTTGCTTGTTTTTGTTTGGACTCAGTTTTTTTCACAGATGTTGTTTTATTGCCCAGGGCTAGCCCACAAGGATTTGCGGACACAACATGGCTCCCACAAAGGCACCGCCAAGCGTTTCAACTACACAGCCAAGTACAAAGCTCATAGCTTGCCACCAACTGTGCCTAAGACACCTTTACCACAGAGGTCCTCTGCAAGTGAGGCTTTCTGTCTTAATTCTACACCAAGAAAAGTGGCGTCGCCAAGTATGGACACACAGTCTGGTGATAGCACCAAGGATTTGGAACAAGGTTCCCGGTCTCCACTCGGAAAGCAGAGGTGTTCACAGAAGTCTCCCCCATCTAACAAGGAGAAAGGCAATCTAGCAAGTGGGTCTTGGTCACCGAGCAAGGAAGGAGGCGTTTTAACCTGCGGCACTGTGAATGAATCGGAAGAGACTTCCACTTTGGCAGAGGTGGTGACAACAAGCTGCACATCTTCCGAACCACAGTCATTGAGAAAGTTCCGGATGTCCAAGCAGGAAACATCGGATTGCCAAGAAGGAAGGGCACCGAATTCTGATGCGTGCAATCATGCATTTATGAGCATGGGGTCGAAGCGCCCAGTTGTGTTAGTGAAGGATTTCCTTAAGGGACTTCCCAGTGCTTCAGCGGGAGCAGACAGGGGCAGAAAGATGTCAGCAGAGGAGACCACCGTGGCTCTGGTCACACCCAATGTGCGCAGAGATTACTGGCAGAACACGGCCGCCTGGGACATTTACAAGCTTCTACAGGCGAGACAGAATGGTGTGATGCCTGCTGTCACGGAGGGTGAGGGGATGCCACATGGGGTTACAGCCGCCCGCAATCCTGCATCCCTGGAAGACGAGGAAGCATCAGGGGAGGCAAGCTGCAGCCTGCCTCGTCCTGCTCAGTGTTCAGCCTTTCCAAGTGTCGCACAGAGCAAATCATCGGCAGTCGTCGCAGCCAGCTCGTGAGTTTTTCTTTCTTTTTCACTATAAATCTTGCAGCAACCATCTCTTTTATATTTTCTTTTTATTTATACCACATTGGCCCAAAGGGCAAGAACTTTTATACACAAACATATTGCACGTTGTCAACAGTGCAAAAGGTCATTGATTGAGTGATGCTCACCATACAAGCAGGGTTCGTACGCTCTCTGAAAGGCTTCAGAGCCAGATCGCCAACAAACACAGGTATATCAATTTGAGATACACCAGAGTAACGGCTTGCAGGCAAAGACTCGCTGCAAGACCAATGCACGCCTGCTGCGCCTGGTGGTCGGGTAGCTATCCACCAAGCACGATAAGTCACGGGAGCAGAGGTCCTGCGTAGCCAAGTCGTTGCGGTCCTGTAAGAACAGAACTCGTGGGACAAGGTACCCGCGGGAGGTCACGCGGAGGCCAACGAGCGCACATCCCGGTGACTTGTTCCTGCTCACGTGACTCGATGCTGGGAGGAAGAAGCTCAGTATAAGTAGCTGCAGCGTGCTAGCCACGTTGCCACAAGAGTGGCGGTTTCCCGAGAATGAGCTTGGCCAATGGCTGTCGCCACCTGCAAGCTAGAAAATATGGTGTAGGATCCTTACAGTGTGCCTTGCATACTCTGTTGTTATTTATGATGAAATGTTACTATTGATCATACTAGAGGACATGCTGCATCCTTGTACCACTTGTGTCCACTGTCTATCATGTCCCTCAGCTCTGCAGATTTGCTTTCAAGTTCTTTGGGAATGCCTGTAGGCTTTCAATCAATGCCTCTGATTTCTTGGTTTTTCAACACTTACCATTGCCAGAACAGCGTCAGTTTTTCATTATGTCAACACTGCCAGGAATGCAGCTGGAAGGACACTTTGCTGTGTCATTTCACAACAAGCCTGCGATTATTAAGCAAGCAGAGCTCTCTCGTTGACCAATGCAGTGTTCATCAAAGTTCGTGCGAGCCGTGCAGTCTCGGGTGCCCCAGAGCACAGGGCCAGACACCGCAGCTGCTGTGCACACACTGCCTGTGCTTGTTTCATGCGGTGTGTGCCGGAAGGACAAGCAGCCACCCGGCCAAGGGGCGCTTCATCTGCAAGGTCTGCCAACACTTGCTCCTTTTGTTGCTCCTTTTTCAGGGCTTGCTGCGTTTTGGGAGAAATAACTACAGTGGAATCTCGTTGATACGATTCTGCATAATATGGCTTTTGGGATTCCTTTTTCTTTTCCCGATAATACGATTTGGTTGGATAATACGTTGAAGACAGAAGAGAGGAGACAGTGAAGCGGCCAAACTACCAACTGTTTAATGGCAGCGTCAGAACATACAGAAGGAAAGTTAACTTCCGCGCATGCGCAGAGAGCCAAGGTATGACATGGAACTACATGGTCATTTTTCAAGAAAGCACATCCAACAAGAATTTCAAACCTGTAAAAGAGAGCTTATCAAAAGTTAAGAAAACTATGATTTCTGTCTGTAAAGAAATTGGCTATGAAAAACTAGCTAAACAGATTAGAAAGAGCAAAACGGATTCTCTTACAGCTTTCTGCAGTGCCAAGACCCATAAGGCTGATGTCCCGTTTAGAACGATTATTAGTGAACGCCGTACGTGGCAATACCAAGTTAGCAGTTTTTTGCTGAAAGCCCTGAAGCTTCTTGATTTTAATGACCCTTTCTTGACTAGAAGCTCGGATGAAGTTTTTGAATATTTCTGTGGAAGCCAAGCAATAGACTATGGCTATCTGATCCCAATGTTCTTGAAGTTTTTAGATACGTTTATGATTTTTTAGTTGTTATTGACAACAGGTGCCCTTTGCCGTGCCATGAAATGGTTGAGCAGATTTTAGAAGTTTTTAGAGTAAATAGGCTCCATTGACGTGAATGACCTTTTTTACTCGGTTCCACATCATGAGCTTCTAAAAGCGGTTGTTCAGTGCATAGATGAAAGTGGCGAAGCTGGTCTTGGTGTCACAAATGGAGATGTCGGCATCTAATTTTGTTTCCCTCTTGGAAGCTTACCTCAACAGCACCTTTGTTTCTTTTGAGCATGGCATTTTCTTGCAGAAAAAGGGCATTTGCATTGGTTCACGTGTAGCACCCATCTTATGTGACATCTTTTTATCTTACTTTGACCACGCACTACAATGTTTTTACTTCATCTCATCCCAATGTTCTTCAAGTTTTTAGATACGTTTATGATATTTTAGTTGTTATTGACAACAGGTGCCCTTTGCCATGCCATGAAATGGTTGAGCAGATTTTAGAAGTTTTTAGAGTAAATGCAAAAGGACTTACATTTACTAATGAGCTTCTTAAGGACAGTACGTTGCAGTTTTTAGACCTTAACCTAACACTTCTGAGTGATCACGTTTGCTGTGCGTACATCCCTCGAGCTAAAAAAGAATTGTTGCAGTACGACTCAGCGCACTCTAAGACTGTGAAGCATGGAATCTGTCACAGACCCCGGTGAACGAGGCGCAGACGCCGGACTAAATTCCAAAGCCGACTTATCAGCTTCCGAAAATAATCCCACGAAAGCAAGGACAATTAAGAGTGGGCCCTCTGGTGCGCCAGCGAACGCCGGTTGCTGTCCAAAGACCGAGTCAGAGCCCAGAGTTGTCAAAACAACAAAATATATTCTTCACACAAGGCAGTTACTCACACACTTGCACACTTAGGCTAGACACAACACAATACAAATCAGATGGGTGTTAACAACCACAAGAAAATAACGACAAGCACTGAGAGTCCAACACGTAAAACACAAAATAAAAAGGAACACTAAGTGTCCAATCGTATTCACCAGTGTTGGTCTTGGAAGTCAGACGATCTCGGTGTAACTTGGGGGCAAATCTCGAAGAAAGAACTTCTTCCGGAAATGCAGACGCTCGATGAACTCGTCGACTAGCTTGCCAGGGAATTCCCTTCTTCCGCAGACGCTCGGTCTTCACGTTACATCACTTCACCGGTGCGGACTGAACTCCTGAATTCCTGAATTCCTGGATTCCCACTAAACGATTCTCGCACTGCGGTTATATAGCTTCCACAGGCGTTCTCGAACATTCTTATCGGTGTCGTGATCTCGTAGCATGGCCAAAGCTTGGGAAGCTTCTACTCTTTTCTCGTACCTTCGACCGCTGCTGTCGGAACATTCTGAAGGGGGGGGGGGATGATGACTCATGCTGTTGGCGCGTTCACGCTGTAGTTATGTCTGTCGACTCGCCGGGTGAGAAGGTGTCTCGGCACGCGTGTGCTCTCTCTCTCTCTCTCTCTCCGGTTAACGTCGCTTGGTCGAGTCTCTTCCAGACGTTTCGGCGCCGTTGTTAGCGTTGTTGCTTGAGGCGTATGCGCTCTCCCCCTCTGTTGAAGTTGCCGCGGGGCCGGCGTGTTCTTTCGCTGACTTGCGTGATACGCGGCTCGCGCTTGGATTACGCGCTCTTTTGTGACACTGCCCCCCACTTTAAGAATATTATGCAATAATATTCAAGAAACCACAAAAGAAGCGCGCACAAGAGTCCACTACACATGAGTCCGTAAGTCCATAAATCAGTCCACCACAATTCATATTTCACTCGCGATACATCAAATACAAGCACAAGTCACACAGGTACACTTGGATTACACAATAGATCCCTCGCGTAACATGTACACTTATATTATACAATAATACATCTCTCGCGTAATGATTACACTTGTACTATACAAAAACTCATATCTCGCGTAACAAGGCAAACATTTGAAATATAACATGTGCAACAAGTATACAAAACTATGACAGGGTAGTTTACAGAACACAAACAAACACAATGTCCATGATGCATAAATAAACACTCGGTGCACTCAATCAAAACACTTTGCACCACACACTAACCGTCATTGGTTCTTAAATTTGAATTTCCTGTCCTTGGTTTTTCGATGGTGTTGTTTGACTTGGCTATGAGTCCCGGTCGGTTTATTTTCGGAATTGGGCATGGAAAGGAGCTGGAAAGGTTTTGTCTGAACCTTTGTTTGAGTTCGGTTGTCTGCTGCCACGGTGCTCTCAACAGCTGCTGATGGATTTCCGCGTGGCTCTTCAATCGTCGATGTTTCGATCTTCAACTCTTCTTCCAATGGTTTCGGATCGTCTGGGGCGTGAACTCCCTCGATGTTCCCTAGAATTAGGTCATACAGTGGGCTGTCCATGCAAAGCGCAGTGACATTCCCACTGTAATAGGAGGTATCGACCTCAATCTTGGCTTCAGGAAGCTTCCTAGTCGTACCATCGATCAGGTAAACTAAAGTGGTTTTACCCGTGAGCTCACTGTCTTTGACCAGGTCCCTTCGCACGATCACTGTGCTGGTGCCAGTATCTCGTAACACCATGATTTGTTTGTCTGCTATTTTTCCGGCAAGTACGGGCATTCCCTTATCGGGAAATTCTGGGCGTTGTGTCATCACAGCGTTAACTACCGGAATTCTTTTCCCATTTCGTAGTTCTACAAAGCCGGCGTTTATGTCTTCTTGGTGTTTTGGCGGGGCATACACACAGGATGCTTGGGGAGTTTCCTTCACTCCGTTGCGACATGAATCGGCTTTGTGCCCCGTTCGCCCACATTTAAAACATTTAACCTCGTTGGGGCGCGTAAAGTTGGTCCGACAACTGCTAGCATGGTGGCCCAGTCGGTTACAGAGATAACACCTCGGAACAGGCTTCTGAGGGTTTCTCCTTTCATCGGATGCCGGTTTCTTTGTGTCCTCTGGGTCCTCTTTTTTGATCTTAGAGAGATTGGTGCCTCCCTGTGCTTCCAAAAATTGGTCTGCCAATTCCAACATATCTTGAAGCGTTTTAGCTTTCCTTTCTTTCAGATAGAGTGACAGGCTCGGGTGGCAACTGATGAGGAATTGCTCCTTGATCAGAAGCTCTCTAAGTGCACCGTACTCCTGTGCAGTCTCTGAAAGTTCGGTCCACCTATCAAAATAGTGACTGAGCCGCGCGGCAAATTGCGTGGCAGTTTCGCCATCGGCGGGCTTTCCAGTCCTAAACTTATCTCGGAAGCCTTCTACGGTGAACCTAAATCTTTTTAGTAGAGCAGCTTTCACCCTTCCATAATTAGAGGCATCGGTTGGCGTCAGCCTACCGTACACAGTAAGTGCTTCACCGCTCAAACACGTACTCAACACAGTGGCCCATTGATCCTCTGGCCAATTCTGGCTTTTAGCAAGTGTCTCAAATCTATGGAAATAAGCATCCAGATCATCTTTTCTTTCATGGAATGCCACAAGCAGTTTGCTTGGGTTCAGACGGAAGCTAGTTTCTTCCCTTTCAGTGCTATCGACTCTTGCCTGGGCGGGAGCGTCTGTACGCTGCTGCAATCGAAGTCGGGTTCGAGTTCTAACTCATGCTGTCTCTGTCTTTCTCTCTCAGCTATTTCAGCTTCCCTTTCTTCTCTGATCTGTCGCTCCTTTGCTTCTCTTTCCTCTTGGCCCTTTCGGCCACTAGCCTTTCTCTCTCTCTTTCTAGAGCTTCTTTTTCCTTCTGGCTAACCCACTTCCGTAATTCCGCTCCGGAAAGGCCCATCCTCTCACCAAGGGCAACTAATTTCTCGAGATCCATAATGCCCTTCAAAAATCTAGCCGCGTGCAAAAACTATCTGCCTAGATTTCAACAATCGAACTGCTCTCTGCACACAAGTAAGCAAAACGTGGTGCAACACTCAAAATCGTTTACAATAGCAATGTAAACGACCCTAGGCTCTTTCTCCCTACTATGGACACACAATTTGCACCAGAAAGGTCCTTGTTGCGGACGCCAGAAATATTGTCACAGACCCCGGTGAACGAGGCGCAGACGCCGGACTAAATTCGAAAGCCGACTTATCAGCTTCCGAAAATAATCCCACGAAAGCAAGGACAATTAAGAGTGGGCCCTCTAGTGTGCCACCGAACGCCGGTTGCTGTCCAAAGACCGAGTCAGAGCCCAGAGTTGTCAAAACAACAAAATATATTCTTCACACAAGGCAGTTACTCACACACTTGCACACTTAGGCTAGACACAACACAATACAAATCAGATGGGTATTAACAACCACAAGAAAATAACGACAAGCACTGAGAGTCCAACACGTAAAACACAAAATAAAAAGGAACACTAAGTGTCTAATCGTATTCACCAGTGTTGGTCTTGGAAGTCAGACGATCTCGGCGTAACTTGGGGGCAAATCTCGAAGAAAGAACTTCTTCCGGAAATGCAGACGCTCGATGAACTCGTCGACTAGCTTGCCGGGGAATTCCCTTCTTCCGCAGACACTCGGTCTTCACGTTACATCACTTCACCGGTGCGGACTGAACTCCTGAATTCCTGAATTCCTGGATTCCCACTAAACGATTCTCGCACGGCGGTTATATAGCTTCCACAGGCGTTCTCGAACATTCTTATTGGTGTCGTGATCTCGTAGCATGGCCAAAGCTTGGGAAGCTTCTACTCTTTTCTCGTACCTTCGACCGCTGCTGTCGGAACATTCTCGAGGGGGGGGGGGGGGTGATGACTCATGCTGTTGGCGCGCGTTCACGCTGTAGTTATGTCTGTCGACTCGCCGGGTGAGAAGGTGTCTCGGCGCGCGTGTGCTCTCTCTCTCTCTCTCTCTCCAGTTAACGTCGCTTGGTCGAGTCTCTTCCAGACGTTTCGGCGCCGTTGTTAGCGTTGTTGCTTGAGGCGTATGCGCTCTCCCCCTCTCTTGAAGTTGCCGCGGGGCCGGCGTGTTCTTTCGCTGGCTTGCGTGATACGCGGCGCGCGCTTGGATTACGCGCTCTTTTGTGACAGAATCGCTTCACAGTCTGGCTTTACAATCGTTTGGCTTTACTTTGCCTGGAATTGGCTCTGCGCAAGTCATGCGTACATATGATGCAGGCGGGTTTTCCCAATCAGCTTGAGAGACTGTTAAGGGCTGGCTTCCCTCAATCTGTCTTAAATTCCGTGATTGAGTCCCTGCTTCAAAAGTTGAAAGCCTCCACTGCCAATTTGAAGGCGCACTCGAAGGAAAGGGAGCGTGTTAAGCCAGAGGTAGTCCCATATGTTCACCGTTTGAGCCATAACCTCAAGAAGGTGGCTACCGGATATGGCATTCCCGTTGTTTTTTCAGCTCCCAACAAATTGGCTCAATTATGCCCTCGTATCACACGCGATGGGCCGCAGGGCTGCCAGAAGCAGCACACCAACCCTGTCAGGAGCTGTATTGAAGGGGTGGTCTATGAGATACCCCTAGACTGCGGTGTGATAGATAGAGTGATAGATATTTGGAGTCCATGAAGAAGATCGCACTAAGAAGGACTTCGGAATATTATCCGGGCCAGACGGTTTTTTGGTGTCTAATTCAAGGACAAGGTTCAGTACACCTTCTGCTGGACGTCAGGAATGGAGCAAGAAGAGGAAGTGTCTAACAAGGGCATCGTGCATTGTTAGTAGCAAATATGGGCCGGTATTTTGTAGCGATGCCTTCCCGATGGTAATGCCTTTTTTTGCTTTTCGCGCTTGATCAGAGCGACGGTCCGCTCACGTTATCAACGGGATGAGCCGGCCATGAGCGGTGGATGATAAGACTAGCATAGAATAAAGCATAACGCATCACTACAAAATACTGGCCATGGAATTAAAATATTGTTACGGATGATCTTTGTTTATTTACAGATGAAGACCAGATGGATGAGAGGTCGCCTCGATGTCGCCACCGAAATGTAGCTGTGGCAGCCACTGAGCTCTTCGTTCTCCTCTTCTTCTATCTTCTCCTCTTTGCCATGTTACAATCTCCATTTCGCAGACGAAGCCCACTAGGAGAGTCACTGTTCTGTGGCGGGGTAGTAGCGCTTAAGGCATGCAACATGAGCAAGCTGGGTTTTCTTGGAACGCCTATCTGTAGATAAAACGCGTGCAACCACGTAAGTTAGGTCGCGCAGGCGATCTAAAACAACGAACAGGCCCACATAATGTGACAAGAGCTTGCCGCGCAAGCCACACTTGCGTTATGCAGTCCATAGCAGCACTAGGTCAACCTTTTCAAAATAAATGGCTTGATGGGAACTATCGTAATGATCCTTTGAGCAGTTTTGCGATGCCAATGTACGGACACGGGCTATTCGGCAGGCTTCTTCTGCGAGGCAAAGTGTCTTGGTTATGGTATCTTCAGCGTCCAGAGAAAACAGCAGAATCGTGTCGAGGAAGCTCCGTGGCGATCGAGCAGAAAGCAGATACAACCTTTGTCCGTAAAGTTTCGAGACTGTTTTATTTTCTTCTTTAGAAATGATTCCCCAAAACAAATGTTGGTGCATATGTGTAGCACCATCTTTTCGGGCTAACCTGAGCTATTTATGTTAATTCTTTGGCAGCCGCTAGATGACACTACATGTAGACGTTGTCACTAGTCCTCTGAGCATTCTACTGTGAGTGAATGTGGAGAGATGGACGTCCACCTCGAACAGCGTGTAAACATACAATTCTGTGTGAAGCTTGGCAAGACAGCCACACAGACCACGGCCGGACTGGACTGCACGCGCGCGCTTTCTCCTTACGGCCTTCTCAGTCGACCCGTGAACAATGGCATTCCCCCTCCATGAGCAGTTCGATGACCCGCCGTGTGGTGGCGTCTCGCGCTCACCCTTGGTAACCCTCGGGAGAGCGCGCAGGTGCCGCGTTCAGTTTGGAATGTTCGAGGAGGCCGCGACGTTGGTGCTCAGCCAGTCGCCATTCTGTGCCACGTGTAGTGCAGCTTCGTCATGCACAGAGAACTTATGTGAAGTTTTTCCGTCGGACATTATTTTGTGAAGTGATGCTAGATGTGGACTCAGCAGGGATGAACTCGTTGTGGTGAGTCCTTCATGAACGTTCGCAATATTTTACGTAGCCCGTGACACCACCTCCACGACAATGGTCTACTGCTGTGTGCCACTTTGCAAATCCCGGCCTGGGAAGACTGTTGGTGTTTCATTTCATCAATTTCCGGTCGACCAACAGCTGTGTTCAAACTGGAAAAGAAACATTTCTAGGGAAAAATCTTATAATTAACGACAAGTCGGCATCAACAGTAGTCTGCAGCAGGCACTTTCTTCAACGCAATTATGTTGAAGGGTGCCGTATCAGAAAACTTTGTTCTGGCGCCGTGCCGACAGTCTTCGAGGATTATCCTTCTTACATGGCACCAAGCTCTAAAAAGCCTCGTAAAGAACCAACGGCTAGGGATTCTCCACCACGGTCTCGACCAAATAAACGAAAAGCCGATGAAGCAGAGTCATCCCAAGACGTTTCAAGTGCAGAAGACCACACTAATGAGCGCACTCAAAGTGTTTTTACCCAGACCACTAACAACGACCGGCAACAAGTGAGTCATTACGTTTCACTGGTAGCGAGGCTCCGTGCTCAAAATTCCTACTACCGCTCAAGGAGCGGCAGCCTTGCTCAGCAAGTAGCAGAAGGACAAAAACAGTTGAGCGCTTACCGTGAAGACAAGAATTACGGCTTGGTGTGAGATATCGTCGAGGATTCTGACAGAGGAGAAAAGAAGGTGGCTTTCCTTTTGCATCAAATTCGATGTTATGGCGTAAAGCGCCCAAGCTACCCTGAAGACATCATAAGGGAATGCGTCAGGTGGCGCTTTGCATCGCCGAAAGGATATGACCATGCAAGGGCATTTTTGACACTGCCCGCCAAGTGCACAATACAGAAATACGTAGGCCCTAGCCCAATATCATCAGGAATGAGCGCTGCCATGAAAGAAAGACTGATTCTCGAGGCGTCGATGTTGAGCAGCAAGCAACACATGGCGTCATTGATAATTGATGAGGCTTCAATAAAGCTGAAGTGCTTGTATGATCGAAAGGCTGATAGCATTTTTGGATTTAAAGACAGATCGAACGACGGCGCGTCCTGCAGCGCAGATGGGACCCTGGCAAATAGAGTATTGTGCTTTGTTCTTGAAGGTGTGACCAGCACATACAAAATCCCTTGCTCGTATTATTTTACCAAGCAGCTGAGTGGGAGGGACCTCTTTGCCTGGGTCAAAGAAGTCATAGCAGCACTGGAGTTGTGCGGATTTGTCGTAGTGCGCATAGGGACCGACAACTACTCCGCAAACAAAACTATATTCAAGCTGCTGGGAAATGGTTGTTTTTCTACAACCATGAGCCACCCATTGGACAACGACACAGTTATCTTTCTGAGTTTTGATCCCTGCCACATTCTGAAGAATATCTGCAGTCAGTTCCTTGAACGGACCCTTACTGATGGCTCGGGCATGATCACTGGAACGTTTGTCCAGCAGCTGTACGAGTTTCAGAAACACAAAACGGTGAAACTTGCAAGAAATTTGACGCGAAAGCATGTGTACCCGTCAAATATGGAGAAGATGAACGTGCTCCGAGTCATACAAGTATTCTTGCCACAAGTTATTGCAGCATCTGCAAGCAAATTTTCGTAGCGACCCAGCTGCAAGAACCTTCAAGGAAGCAGGCCCTACTATTGATTTTATGAAGAAAATAAAACAGTGGTTTGCCATTCATGATACAACTTGCAGTGGAAGTGACGCCATTTCACAGCAGGACGACTATCGATTGCTCTGGCTGGAAAATGAGTTTGTAAATTTTATGAAGAATGTCCAACAAAGATCGCTTGCATCAGGAGGGGATGCCTTCACGGACGAAACGTTTCATGCATTGTTATTCACTATAAAATCTACGGTGCAGACGACACGGTACCTCCTAAACAGGGGTGTCCGATATGTATTGACCAGAACGTTCAATCCCATTGAGACTGTCTTCGGGCGACTGAGGTCCATTTGTGGGGCAACGACGCACTAGATGCAAGGGCTGTCACGACAGCACTTGACCACATTGTCAAGGAAAGCGGACTTTCAATGCAGCTCCATGCGCCAGACGTCGACGATGCCGAAAAGATGGCTGCACATGTACCTCAGAAGGTACTTGATCAACTGAATTGCCTAAAGCATGGGTTCTCAAAGTGGGTTCCGCGGAACCTACGGGTTCCGCAGGCACCTGCTCGGGGTTCCGCGAGCCACTGATAAATTTTCCCTGGTCCCGCTCTCGACAAGTGTCTTAAACGGCGAACATGAGGTGCGCTTGATCGAAAGAACCTCCATTACCCATGCCCGAGTGTCAAAAAGCACATCACAGTGCGTAACAGCAACGCGCGAACTGCGCAATAAATACGCAAGCAGCTTTTAGTCACCCAACCTCTGAGAACGGGCAGCGCGCCTAAGCTTTCACACTTGAATCTCGGAGGCCGTAGCTTACCACCATGCGCGTTTCTCCTATTTGTTGATAGGGTCGGTGCCAATAGTGTGCGCACTGACGTATACGTTGGAGGAAAAAAAAAATGCAGAGCGCCGCAAATGCGCGCCGCAGAAGAGCAAGAATGGCGTAGCGTCCAACCGAAACGAATTGGCGTAGTCCGCATCGCCGTGGTCCTCAGCGGCGATCGTAAGCGGCTTCATGCCTAACCTTTAAAACCTTTATTCTTGCGTTTATCGCCGCGCGCAACACCGCGTTGGCGGCTAGCCGCGTGGCTCCGTAAGTGCGTAGTCGCTATCTCTAATCGCGTCGATAACCACCGCAGTTTCGTCCGCCGCGGTTGCGGCAAATAGTAGTTTCGTTTTCACTCGATGCGCGCGTCGGCTGCGTGCCTTCACAACTGCGCAGTCGCCTCCCATGGCAGCGTCGATAGCGACCGGCCGCAGTTTCGTCCGCACTTCTTGCAGTGAACGGTAGTTTCGTTTTGACTTTGTGCGTGCGTCAGCCGCCTGCCTTCTGAACCGTAAAGTCGCCGTCCATGATCGTCGATAGCGGCCGCGGTTTCGTTTGCAGCGGTTGCGGCAAGCAGTAGTTTCGTTTTGATTCAGTGCAAAGCTGTCGAAGATAAAAAGCACCAGCTACATCGCGATGGACGGACAATTTGTTGGCGAGCAGCTGAGTGGCGAAAAAATAATTGAGATGTGCGCCCGTTGGTGTGCAAAGCATGTCTCAGATGAAAACGCGCGCCGCGAAGGATGTCGCGAGGCCTTCGCCGCTGCTAGCGCTAATCAGTCATGAGATGAAGAGAATTTCAGCTTCCGCACTGGTCTTGTGCTAAATAGAAACAAGATTTGACGATTCATTGAGTAAATAGAAGCGTGATGATGTAGTGAAGTATTTGTTTATTGTTTTCTTGATACCCTCGATAACTCGACATTCGGTTAATTGGGGGGGGGGGGGGTTCCTTGGCACTTTATGGAGCTTAGCAGGGTTCCGTGGGATGACTGTACTTGAGAACACCTGGCCTAAAGGAACAGCAATCCAATATCTCACCATCGGTTACGTACTCTGGCTTGGCCTACATTGGTGGCTACCTCGTGAAGCTCATCAGCGAGTATGGGTATGACGCCTGCGTGATGCTGCTGTCAGCTACCAGCAAAGATAATGTTTTGTTTGAGTTGGTGAAACACCAAGATAAGAGTGGCCTTCACTACCCCAACCCTAGGTTTCTTGTACTCTTGGACAATATCCTAAGCTTTTTTGAGAATGCTGTGCAACATCTACCCCGGAAGAACATGCACGAAGTGCTGAATTTGATTGTTACACCTTTCTTGGAAGATTCTCCCATTCTCAGTTGCCCAGAAAGCCTCGACAACTGCCAAGGCAGGCGATCGGCACATTTGATTGCTGACAAGTTCCTTCGGCTACTTCCGGTCAACCTTGCAAGGTCTGTCACCGACAAAAACGACAAACCATCATCATACTTGTCCAAGCCAACGAGAAAGTATATTAGACTGTAAGTGCATGAAAATGTCCTATTTTTTGTATATATAATATTCAAATAAACCAGCCGTTCTTTTATGGCTATATGACAAGACTCGATTTCTAACCTGCAGTAGTGTGTTCATCCACCTAAGGGCGAACACATTTTCAGTGATCCTACAGAAAAAAATATTTTCCTAATTTAACTTCATTCACCACAATTTCTTCCTCGTAATTCGCGGGATTTCGATAGATGTCATCATACAGAATTAAGAGGTAATCGGCGGATGCTACAACACTAATAGGATTTTCTAAATCACAGTGATCAGTGACTTCATAAGTAGTAACTATTTTAACGACAAGAGAAAATTCTTAGCCGACAGAATCGGCTGTAACTGACGCACGCCGCCTTGAACGAGCTTCAGTGCAACGCGAGTGAGCGGCTGGGCTGGGGTCGGGTGACAGTGCCGCCGCGGAGCGGCGGTCGCAAGTGGCAAACAAGCCCTTTCACAAGGCCGTAAGGCGAGAGTGAGTGCGTAGTCCAGTCCGGCCGTGCACAGACGTATGAGCTCTTTTGTGATGCTTACGGCAACAAGACATTATCGCAGGCTCGAGTTTTTGAGTGGCTCAAGAGGTTTGTTTCGGGGAGAACGTCGGTGGAAGAAGACAAAAGGCAGGGGCGCCCTGCAACCTCATGGAATGAGAACGTGGCTCGGATCAGGGAGATCGTACAGCAAGACCGCACCATTACTGTCCGCATGCTATCGGATGCTCTCGACATTAGTAAGAGAACATGCCACCAAATTTTGCGCGAGAACTTGGGGAAACAAAAGCTGAATGCCAGACTTGTACCGCACTCCCTCACACAGGACCAGAAGGACATGCGGGCATCAGTGAGTGCTGATTTGCTCTCCAAGGCAGAAAAAGATGCTGTATACGTCGACAGCATCATTGCTGAAGACGAAACATGGTGTTTTCAATACAATCCTCAAACAAAGAGGCAGAGCGCCGAATGGCGGTCCACAAGCTCTCCGTCGTCGAATAAAGTGCAGTGACAGAAGACCAAAACAAAGTCGATGCTGATATTTTTTCGATGCCAGAGGTGTCATACACCATGAGTTCGTACCACAAGGGCAGAGGGTGAATCAGGAGTTTTATATCCGCATGCTCCAGCACATGTGTGATGCACTGTGACGCCGTGGCCCTGACTTATGGGCATCTGGACAATGGAGCCTTCTCCATGATAATGCAAGGCCGCACACTGCTCTCAGCGTGACAAAATTTGTTGCCAAGCACAGCATTACTGTACTTCCCCATCCACCATACTCACCTGACTTCTCCCCATGCGATTTTTTCCTGTTTCCTCGTGTGAAGAGAGCCCTAAAAGGTCGCTGGATGGGGAGCGTGGAGGCCATTCAAGACGCCACGACAAAGGAGCTGACAGCCCTGCCAAAAGAAGCGTTTTTCAACTGTTTCCAAGATCTCAAGAAGCGTTGGAAGCTGTGTATAGACTGCAAGGGAGACTATTTCGAAGGGGTGCTGCACAAATGATTTCAATCTTAAACTCATTTTTATTATTGGACTCAGTCTCGGAACTTTACGGACTAAGGTTGTAGAAAGGGCTGTAATTCGTTGTCTCATGCTTCGCAGTGTTGTAGGCGAATGTTATGAATGGCAACACATCATTCCAGTTCTTGTGGTTAGAGGACACATACATGGATAGCATGTTCATCAAGGTTCGATTCATGCATTCAACAAGACCGTTGGTTTGCGGATGGTACGGTGTTGAGTGACGAAATTGTTCCACATAGCAGAAGCAGCTCTTCAACAGCGTCGGCCACGAATTGACGACCTCGATCACTTATGTTCACGCGAGGTGGGCCATGGCGTAGGACGACATAACGCAACAAGAAAGCTGCGATGCAAACAGCGGTAGGGTGCAGGCTCCTTTCCCAAGCGTATCACCCCTGAAGGAAGCCGAACGCCAGGCCGGGGGACGCTTGTACCCATTTGAACCAGTGGGTGCCCGGCGGCGGTGGGAATTGAACCCACAGCCTCCCGCAGCCGAGGCGGGCGCTCTACCACTAGGCCACGGCTGCGGTCTCTAAGATGGTCTACACAAAAAATGATCCATCGATGGTTATTCAGTGACCGTGGGAATGGGTCCAGGAGGTCCACGCCAACTTGCTCGAAAGGTGTGTGAGGGGGAATCAACGGCTGCAGAAGACCTGGTGGGGCGGTTGAAGGTCACTTCCGCCGTTGGCATTGGTCACATATTGCTTTGTTGTGTGACTCATGTGAGGCCAGTAAAAGCGCTCTTGCACATGCTGTAGTGTACGGGCGAATCCATGATGTTGGATCATCATGCATGGCATGTAGCACAGCACTACGGAGGCTCTCCGGGACTACAAGAAGAAAGCGGGCGCCACTTGCAGAGTGGTTGGTTTTATACAACAAGCTGTCACGTGTGGAAAAACCTCCACTGGCTTTCGGATTCAGGGCCATCACGAAAAGAGGTTCCAGACTGACGTCGTTGCGTTGATTCTTCTGGAAGACGGTCGCGTCCTGACAACCAACGATGAACTGCACATGACGTCGTCGAAGACAGCAATCTTCATGTGTTCGGGAACACGCACAGGGACGGCAAAACAATTTAACGCTCACAAAAACGTGTTACCATTGTTCACAGATACGATACTATTTGGGTACCAGTAGGTTTTTCTTCCCACAAGAATCGCCAAAGGGTTGAACCACGGCATCAAATAAGCGTCTGTACAAGATTGCGATGACGGATACCGGTGGTGAAGACCACGGAGGCAGCGTCACTCCCTCAGCAACGGCAAATGTCTTTTGTCCAGTGGGCCGTTGATCCACAAGTTCTGATAATAAGGCATCCTGACAGGCATGGACTCCAGGTTTTCCACTATTTATCGGAAGCTCGCCGGCACCGCAATTGACTGAAGCCCCGCAGGTCTGAAGAAAGGATATCCCTTATATAACATCGTGAGTGCAGCATTCCAAAATCACAAACTCGGTTAAATAACACGTGTCCGCCAATAACACATTCACAGTACAAACACCAAGGGGACGCAATATTTCAGTGCTTACTCCACGGAATTTAGCATGCGTGTCGAGGGAAAACATAACTTTGAGTCGAAGCCCGTTCTCAAAAGAAAGGCTCAAAACTGATCTCGTAGCCCCAGTGTCCACCAAGGCCATTGTGCATATACCATAAATTATCACTGCCACTTTGTTTCTCAGCATAGTAACCAGTAGCACCTCCATCGGCCGCGCAGTCTAGTTTCCAGGCGGCTGTGGTGAGAATGAACGCCGCCTCGGCGAAGGAGAGCAACATTGAGGTGAAGACGGTGGAGTGAGACTGCGGTCTGAAACGGGCGAGTCGCTGCGGTGATTCCGTCGAGGACTGTTGATGTGGAAGGTCGTCGACGAAGTAAAGGAGCGTGGAGGCCAGGAATTAAGTATTCCTTCTTGAGTCGTAACTCAAGAAGGAATACTTAATATATTGCTACAGATTGACGTTAAAAAATCTCCAGGTCCTGACAATCTTTCTAATGTTTTTCTTCGGCATTACGCGGAACATATAACTCCTTTCTTGCATACAATTTTTGTAGCGTCGCTTCAAACAGCCACCGTTCCGATGGACTGGCTCCGTGCCAAGGTCCTCCTGATTCACAAAGGAGGTAATAAGTTACTGGTAAACACTTACAGGCCGATTTCACTCACTAATTGCTGTTGTAAAATGATGGAGCATATTATTAGGAAAGCAATTACAGTAAAACCTCGGTGATACGAATCTCGCGGGGTCGCGTGAAATATTCGTATCACCCGAAATTCGTATCATCAAAACATACACAATATCAAGAAAAATGAATTTATTTTTACCAGAAAAGATTTCTAATAGTGGAATCCCATTGATACCTTCCTCGCTGCTGAGGTTTCCCGGCTGCTACGTCGCGTTTTCGCGGTCCCGACCTAAATCCCATTGACTTCCATGTATAGTCGAATCTCGATAATTCGAACTCGCAGGGGCCGAAAAATTTCTTCGAATTTAAAGGACTTATTTTTGAAATATTAGTGCACCATAGCACGACGTACGAACGGCGCGATTCGTGAAATATCGCGGCGCGCAAGCACATATCGAGCGAGGGCCACGGAACTGCCCGCGCTCGCTTCGCGATAACGGCAGAAAACGAAACTTCAGGGAGCGGGCGGCGCAGGCACGGTGAGAGAGCGAGATTGTGGTTGTGAAGAGGCGACGGGCGTGCGCGCGGACCGTCGCAGGTGGCGAAGGAGGGCGGCTGGTAAGCGGATTTGGCCTCTGCAACTCTGTCGCTTCGGTGGCTCCCCTCGCCCTTCCTCTCAACACCCTCATAGCCCTTCGACTGTCTCCGTGCACGTCCGCCGCTCCCACCGGCCCGGCGCCGCTTAGCCCGCCCCCTTACGCTCCCTTAATTCGAAGTTTCGGTTTCTGCCGTTGAAGCGAGCGTTGGCCGAACTGGGCCTCCGCCGTTGCTTACCTCTGCGCTGCAGCCGCAGCGTTGGCTGAGACGTCGGCACGTACACGCGTGTTCCAGCGCCACGCAGAAACGGCGACCTTGGCGTGACGCCGCAGTTCTTTTGTTTTTTTTTCCTCCGCGCGGCGTTGAGGGTCTCGCATAAGCTTTTGCTCTGTGGCGGTGTCGAAGCAATGCCGTTCGGAGGTGCCGCCACGTGATTTGGCGCGCTGCTGAGAGCATTGTCGGTGCGCGGTGTAAGTTGCAACAAGCGACCGGCACGTTGCAGATACGACGCACCCGCGCGGGTGCCGTTACTGCCGTATCCTGAAAGCGATCTGCGACGTGCGCATAGTGCGCGCCCGCGCGGACCTTATCGTCAAAATGATCTGCGATGTTGACAAAGTGCGCCTACCGCCAGTAGCTTCGTATGCGCTGTGCCTTCGACGTTTAGTTCGCGTTGAAGCGAGAGACGGCGCAAAGGTCAATTCGCTCGCTGCTGCTGCGTTACCGTTGCTTCACCTTTCGGCGAAACTTCGGCTTTTTCTTTCTCTCTCTCTTTTTTTTCGCGGTCCCTTGAAAAACGTATCAACGGGACGTTTTCTTCTTGTCCAAATCGTCAACGATCGCCTTCTGAAAGGCGTATAAGTGCGCGCACGTGATCTTGAGAATGTTTTCGCACGCCACTGAACGCCTGAGCAAGTCGAGTGTAGGGAGCGTTTTGGCCGTCGAGGCTGCGCCGCGGTCGACGTTGCAGCATTGGTCCTCGTCTAATTTCTCGCTAAGCATCGGCTAGGCTGTGATGTGGTTCGGTCCGCTTGACGTGGGGACCAATGAGATTGCGCAGCCGCGTGACGTAGTCGGTTGCTTCGCGACTATGGATCCTGCCCAGATCTCGCTGTGCCGGCTTGTCTGTGCCGGTGGCCCCGCCGGCTCGGCCGCCGCCGCTGTTGTTCACGCGTTCGTGTGATCCCTAGCGGCGCGGCAACACGTTCGGAACAGCCGATTTTTTTCGTATTGTGAGTAATGTATTTCGGCCGAGGAATGCTACGAATTCGTATCACACCGAAATTCGTACCAGCCGGGTTCGTATCACCGGGGTTTTACTGTACCTCCTACTTAGAAGATAACAATCTACTTTACCCCAAACAACACGGGTTTCGTAAAGGTAACTGTAACTCAACTCCTCGAAATAACGCATGAGTTTGCTACAGTAATTAACTCGAGACTTCAAGCTGATGCAATATTCGTAGACTTTTCCGAAGCTTTTGACAGGGTGCCCCATCCAAAATTAATTGACAGGCTTAAGAATATCGGGATTAACACTAACATAGTACACTGGATAGCTGCCTATCTCTCAAACCGCAAAAATAAATGTTAAAATAAATGACACTGAATCTGAAGAGTTAGATGTCTACTCCGGTGTTTCACAAGGGTCTGTGCTCGGTCCAATTCTTTTCCTAATATTAGTTAACGACATTCACTCTCATGTTGAACCTGATGTAACAGTAAGGCTATTTGCAGATGACTGCGTCATCTACACTACACTGCACACGATTAACGACCAGATACGACTTAATTCCTCCTTAAGAAACATTGCCAAATGGTGTCAAGAATGGGGTATGGAAATTAACGTAGCAAAAACTTCATCTATGTGTATAACTCGAAAAAAGGTACCCTTAAAATTTGCGTATCATCTAATGGGACTACATGTAACAGAAGCCGATACAGTTAAATACTTGGGTGTTACCATCACAAACACATTAAAATGGGATGTTCACATTAAACAGACGTGCACAAAAGCATATAGACAGCTGGGATACCTTCGCAGAAACCTTGTACTGGCACCTTCCAAAGTTAGGCTAGCAAGTTATAAAGCCCTTGTAAGTCCAATCCTTGAATACAGCAGTATTATCTGGAATCTGCACCAAATCTACCTTCTTGATCAACTGGAGGGAATTCAAAATACAGTGTAGACCACTTATAACATAAGTCGCCGGAGTCGCGAATATGCGCACTATAAGCGGTACCGCACTATAACCAAAAGAACAATTTTCAAGGCCTGCACATATGCAAAACATGTGCACTGAGGCGCCACGTGTATGCAACAGTCGAGGAATGCGGCTAGAACGTTTCAATTCAATTTACAGTCGAATCTCGTTAATTCTAACCAAATCACGCGGCGGCGCCTCCGAGCGGCATTGCTCCGGCACCGCCATAGAGTAAAAGCTTAGGAGAGACCCCTCAATGTTGCGCGCGAACAAAAAAAATAAAAAATAGGGAAAAAAAATGCGACGGAAATTTCACCTTCTCTCAAATGGCAAGGTCGCCGATTCTGCGTTGTGCCGGAACATGCATGTACGCGCCGACGTCTCAGCCACGCTACCGTAGCCACACGTAGAAAATGGCAGTGAACCCTTCTTTCTCCTTTATGCTTCCTCTACTTTCTAGTCACGTGTTGACCTTACACGCTGCGGCTACGGCGCAGTGGGAAGCAACGGCGTTGTCCCAGGCCAGCCAACGAAACTGCCCACGCCGGCAAACGCCCGCTTCCCGGGAGATAACAGCAGAAAACGAAACTTCGGGGATCTGGCGCCGGGCCGACTGGAGGGGCGGCGCCTGCACGGCGGTGGGCGCGCACGGTGACAGTCGAAAGTGCGGGAGCTATGAGGGAGAGTGAGGGGAGCCACCGAAGCTGCGGAGTTGCCGAGGCGAAATCCGCTTCCCTGCCGCCCTCCTCCCTCACATTCCACGGTCTCTGCGTGCGCCCTTCGCTGTGCTGTGCCGGCGCCGCCTGCTCCCTGAAGTTTCGTTTGCTGCCGTTATCGTGAAGCGAGCGTCGGATGGCGTTGGCAGTTTCGTGGCCCTCGCTTGCTATGCGCGCCGTGATATTTCACGACTCGCATTCTAGATTCTGGTTTCAGCCTCACTGGCCGTTCGTTCGTTCGTTCACACCACGTGCGCTTGTCCTCCACTTCGTCTCTCTTTCTTCCTCGAGCACTCCTTGGGGCGCCCGTTTGAGGAGAGCGTTCGCCGTCTCCGCTGACTTCCGTACTCCCATGGGAGGCAGCCGCACCGTAACTGGTATTTCGTTTCCCGCAACTGTACTATAAGCGATAGGTGTATACATGGAGTGCTATTGGAAAATTAACGGGAGTCAAAAGACCGCACTATATCCGGTCCTGCACTATAAGCGGTTACATTATGTGGTCTATACTGTAAAGCTCTTTGGTTTATGTATTCGTAGTACTCGCGTGACATGACGTCAGCATAACCGCACTACGCAACAGGGCAGACATTCAAACTTTAGCGATTCGCCGACGCGTTGCTGCTTTAAAGTTTCTTTACCTTCTTTATCATGACAATATTAATATAAGCAAACACGAGTACCTAAAACCACCATACCAGCGCTCAGCCAGAACAAACCACGACAAGAGTATCAGGCCATTTATCTCCCGCTGTAATACATTCAAGTATTCCTTCTTTCCATCAGTCATAGAATTATGGAATAAACTGCCACGCGACATTGTGTCCTCAGAATCTATTAACGCATTTTCTGTCAAGATTGAAAAATTTCTTAATCAACAAGTTGCGCCATTGTAGAAAAAAAAAAAAAGCGCTGCTCATGGAGTGTATGTTTTTCATGTGTATGCTGATCACAGTTTTTAGTGTATGCTTTTACTGCGTATGCCGCTTGCAGTTCTTATTCCGAACTCAGTGTCTAATGTGTACCCTTTCCTGTTAGTCTGTACTGCTTAAGTTTTTTTTCCTTTTTTATGTATTCTTTGCAATCTGTATTTTTTATTTTTTGTTCCCACTCCTGTAAGAGCCTGTCAAAGCTTACAGTATTAATAAATAAATAAATAATAAATAAATAATAAATAATTGTCGAAGTTAGGACGTTCAGTGCCATAGGACGTTGGCTGTGACTCGTACCACCTCGGTGCCCAACGACGCTAATGACAGAATCGAGAGATGTGTCCTGTGACACCGCAGGTATAACACACGGGAGGCTCGCGGCTAACGTTCGGGTAGGATGGGTATGTCTGTGGCTCCGAGTAGGCCGTCGCTGAACAACGGGCATATCCCTCAGCACGCTCGTTGCCGGTTTCCCGGTGGTAGTTCTGTTGTGTTCTCATTGGCCTTCTCGAGCGGTACTCCTCGACAGTCGTTGCAGCGATGGAAAGGGAAGCTGGTGGAGGATTGGACGGATGTTGAGTATCACGGAACTCATTGTTCAATTCCGTGCAACGACGTAACTCCTCTCTAACAATCTGTCTAATGATTGTCGCGAGATCGACTGATGGGATGTCGTCTTCAATGCTTGCAACAGTTGTTGTGTTTGCTAGCCGGCCAAACTTCGGGATTGTGCGGCGCAGTTTGAGAGCCTCAAAGGTACGGCAATGACGCATTACATCAGCGACTGAGCTAAGGTTCTCTTTACCAATGATGAAGTTGTAAACGTCCTCCGCGATTCCCTTCAAATGGCCAACTTTGTCCTCCTCTGACATACGAGGATTGGCTGTCCTGTATAGCTTGAGCACGTTTTCGATGTAGGTCGTGCACGTCTCGCCCGGAACTTGAGCTCTATGAAGGAGCGTTTGCTCGGCCTGCTTCTTCTTTGCGATTGAATCGCCGAAACGCTCCTTGATTTCGGACGTGAAACGATCCCACGTTGTCAGAGTTTCCTCGTGGTTATCGAACCACACGAGCGCCGTGTCCATCAGAAAGAAGACTACATTGGACGTTACGCTGTCCCAACGATAGTGCTCGCTCATGCGTTCGTAGTGGTTAAGCCATTCTTCCACGTCCTCGCCGGGCTTCCCTCCGAATGTGCTAGGCTCTACCAGATGTTGGCGCTGCCACGGACTAGCCATCGTTTGGGTCGAAGATGCCGCTGGTTCCGTGCGAGTGTTGGCTTCGGTGTGGGACATCTGAAACACCGGAAATAATGGGGACAATGCAGCGATTCGGTGGCTTCGACGCAGATCAGGAGGTTGGAGAAACGTGTTGTCCGTGTTGGGTGGGGTACCCCGCACCTACCCCGAAAACTGTTATGGATGATCGATGTTTATTTACAAATGAAGACCAGGATGGATGAGAGGTCGCCACGATGTCGCCACCAAAATGTAGCCGTGGCTGTCACTGAGCTCTTCGTGCTCCTCTTCTTCTAGCTTCTCCTCTTCGCCACATTACAAAATGTAATAAAAGCATTAGAAATGTGTGCTGGGTCATTGACATCTTCATTATCTATTATAAAGGAAGATGAAAAGACAGCAGGTGAGGCACGGTGCCAAAATTTACATGGGTTTTCTTTTAATAAGTTCGGAAGTTGCTCATCAAAGTAAACATTGTTGGCCGCATTCCATTTCAGGCGAAGCTCTTCTTTTACTGCATTAATAAGCAACAAATGCCATCGTGGGTGGGCTGTGGTATCGCCCACGCATTACACTGTCAAAATGAAACTACTGCTTGCTGCAACCCTGCTAACGAAACTGTGGTCACTATCGATGCAATCATGGATGGATGCTGACCACACAATTCCCAAGGTATGCAGCCAACGCGCACAGAGTCAAAACGAAACTGCTGTTTGTCGCATTTCACGGCGGTCGAAACCGAGCTCATTATCGACTCTACGATCATGAATACTGACTACGCTGTTGTGAAGGCACGCAGCCCACTCGCATGTACTCAGTCAGAATGAAACAACTGCTCGCCGCAACCGCTGCGGACGGAACCACGGTTGCAGTGAGCGTGATCAGTGGTGGTAATTACGTGGTTCTGAAAGGCATGCGGCCGATGTGCGCACGGAGTCGGAAAGAAACTTCTGTTAGGCGCAACCGCTGTGGACGAAACTGTGGTCGCTATCACAGCATGATCACGAATGGCGACTACACAGTTCTAAAGGCATGCGGTGCGATATGCAGCGGCAAACGCAAGAATAAGGGCTAGATTTATTTATTTATTTATTTTTATTTGTTAGTATACCCTCAAGGCTCAGAGGGCTTTACAGAGGATACAATATTGTCACGAGCTCTCATAACAGAGCACATTTGTTATAGTGAGGCATAAATTAATAAAATAAGAGCCTCTGCCCGCACCAATCGTAACAGAGGACAGAAAGAGCACGAATGACCACGAGGACTGGCAGTAGAGAAGGAAGACGACATTTGGCTGGCTGCTTTTGTACTGGGCCCGAAACACGCGAACCGTTCCGATTTATCTGCCCTGCATAATTAAATAAACGCTTCGCGCGTAACATTTCGTGGAGCTGTGCTGGGTACCTCCCACGACTGACAACGGAATCGTCTGTACAAGACCTTCGTAGAAGTCGTCACCTTGGTGGACTTTTGCCATCGGCCACCATCATGCCTAGAGAGGAAGATGCTCCCAGTACTGCATTGGCAGGACGAGCTCCGATTCAACACTACCGAGAGCCACGCACATTCTCCGCAAAGGCAGGAGAAGATATTTATGAGTGGCTCACCCATTATGAAAGGGTAAGCCAATACAATCATTGGAACGCCACCTCCTAACTGAGGAACGTTGTTTTCTTTTTGAGTGACACAGCGATGGTTTGGTACGACAACCATGCGGACACGCTAACCATCTGGGCCTGTTTTGTTGATGAGATTAAGAAGTGTTTTGGCGATTTGGATGCTAAGAAGAAACGAGTGGAATTAACGTTCGCTCAGAGTGGTCAGGTCCCCGTAGAGACTTGCACCACATTCATCGAGGAAGTTCTAAAGCTGTGTAAGACTGTAGTGAAATAAAACGAACAATCGCCAAGGAAGAACATGTATTGGAAAATAAAACTTGACGTTAGGGCCCTTACGAGACCCTTGATCACAACGAAAGCAAACGCAGTGGCTCGTTTAAGTATGGGATGGATGGCGCAGTGTGCGTGTGTAGATTTCGGGCAAATTTCCACGTGTCCTGTTTATCGCATGTTATTTCGTCTGAATGTGTAGCGATTCAAGCATTAGTCTTGCAGGCAGTTTCTTCTTTCTGGCAATAATGGATGCCGATTCCCTGCCTATGCAATGACCTGTGTTCTCGTGGTGTTCTGATATAGTGTTTGAAGATGAGTTGCCCTTGGCGACATTGCACTGATGCCGTTTTATGCGTTTTTTTAATTTCCAGTCTCGCCATCATAGGTTGCATCACAATCTCTGCACGGTATTTTATACACAACACCGGGGTACCTTGATCGTTCCAAGGGGTCTTTTACGCGCATCATTTGACCACGTAACTTGCTTGACGGGGCATGCCCAACCCAAATGTCATACTCATTTAAAACTCTTGCCAAAGCCTCGCTTACCCCGCGCGCATACGGAATGGCTACGCGTTTACTCTTCTTTGTAACCGCTTGGCGGTTGAGCATTTGAGGCGGGTATCCGTTATTCGACAAGTCCCTCCGTACCGAGTCCAGTTCTGCTCTGCGTATTGTAGGGCTCGAACAGAGATGGAAGGCACAATCGAACAGAGATCACACGACCGAGCGCTTATGGCCCTTTGGGTGTACGGAAAGGAAATCGAGGTATTTTCTCGTGTGCGTGGGCTTTCAATATACCGTTGTGGCGAAACCTTTATCCATGCATTCCACGAGAACATCAAAGAAAGCTATGCGGCTGCTCTCTTCATATACCACCGTAACTGGATACTGGGCTTGAATGAGTTGAGGTGGGCCAAAAACTTTTGGACGTCACTGCGGCGAATAACACAGAAACAGTCGTCAATGTAATGGACGAAGAATTTTGGAGTAGGGGAGAAAGTCGACAATGCAGCATCCTCGATGTCCTCCAGGGCTAGATTAGGGCACACGACTGATACAGAAGCCCCATGGCAGTCCCGAAGACTTGTCTGTAAAAATGCTTATTAAAAACAAAGTACGTATTTTTGAGGCAATCCAGTACAGGCTATCCGGCTATCTTCACAGTGTACTACGCCCGCTAGTTGGAAAAACTTCTGTGTTTGTGAAAAAAACCAAGACATTTTGTGGAAAGGTTAAAAGAGTAGTACAATCGATGAAGACCACATCATGGTCTCATTTGAGATAAAATCTATGTTTACGTGCGTGCCTGTCGATTTTGCGATAAAATGTTGCAGAGAAGCACTGGAACGGAATCCCTCTTTGCCCTCTTCACGTCGATTACGTATGCCATCTGCTGGAGTTTTGCCTCAAAAATATGTAAGTCTTCGGGACCACCATGGGGGCTTCTGTATCAGTCGTGTGCGTTAAACTATTTTTATGCTGAAGAATAGGGTTCATGTGCGTATTGACGGTGTCTCTACCATGGCTTTAGTCGACACGGGCGCAACTGTTTCCGTCAGGAGTGTGCTGTAAGTCTTTTGGGATGCAAGGTCATGTTTTGTTGGGACCAGAGCACAAGTTTTCGTGGAGTGGGTGATGACTCATTATACCCGGTCGGAGTTTGTAATGTGGATGTGTCATTAGGCGGTCGAGTTTTCAACACTGAATTTACTGTCCTTTCTAGTTGCACCCACAATCTGATTCTAGGGATCGACTTTTTGTAGTTGTGTGGTGCCAATATTGACTGCCGCACGGGAGAACTCAGTGTGGGCGGGTGTGCTTCATCTGTGATCTTGGAAGACTCACCCAAGAGAGTGTGTTTTCCGTTTCCGAGGATACAGTTGTGCCCGCCTTATACGCGATGGGTGTTGCTGTTGTTTGTTCTGCTCGCAACTCGTTCCATGTTGCAGTGGACCCCGTACATGTGAACTGCCTAAAGAAAAATGTGTTGGTTCCACATTGCATGGTATCGGTGCTGAATGGATGCACACGGCTGTGGGTGATAAATTGTTCTACTGAAACGGCGGTGCTGCCTCAAGGCTTGAAGCTTGCCACATTTCAAGACTCGCCGATACCCATGGCAGTGCTTACAAAACTTCCAGGCACAGCAGAAGCCAGTAACATGCGCCCTGTGGACTCAAAATTCATTTCCATGGTCGCTAAATTGCTCAATGACCATAAGCGTGAGGCGTTGGTGGCGGTCCTTGCAAAACACTCCTCAGTATTCCACTTCGCGCAGCACGACGGCCCGACATCGATCCCTGCGTCTAGAACTCGCCACCTCATCAACACAGGATCTGCTCAACCAATTCGACAAAAACCCTATCGCGTATCGCCCACAGAGTGCAAGATAATCAGTGATCAAGTCGAAGAAATGCTAACCGAAGGAGTCATTCAAGAGTCATCTAGCCCTTGGGCAGCACCAGTGATATTGGTGAAAAAGAAAGATGGTACATGGCGATTCTGTGTTGATTACTGATGTTACCTAAACAATGTTATGAAAAAAAGACCCACTTCCGCGAATTGACGGCGCGAACAATTGCCGAGTGCAGCCTAGCCCCGCAACTGTGTGTATGTGAACGGATCATCAGTAGTGTTGCAGACACTATTGATTGTGGAGAGACTCCTTCTGACGCACTCTTCATCTTTCATTCAGGAGCGATAAGGCTTTTGCTTGTTCTGTCTGTGCACTTGTTCCTTTAATGCTGCTTTGAAATTTTGTAGTCGAAGCTTGGCTACATGTGTTAAAACGTGCTGGCTTTTGTGCTTTATGTGCCACAAACTATTGTATTCTTTTCTATTCACTTTTCTGCAGGCTTGCATCAAAAAGCCTTCTAAGGCTGCACAAACATTGGAAAGCATGAAAGCGATCTCGGAATTGGAAAAAGCCACTGCGAGTTGCAACAGCACCAGTTCTACGCCGGAAATTACGTGGGTGGAAGTTTTGAAAGAACCTGCCACGGGGATAACGACACCTCTCCAGCCCCGCTCGACTAGTGCTTCCACAGCCACCGTGCACAAGCAGTGTTCTTCGACCACATCAGTGGTGACTTCTTCCTCATCGAGTTGTACAGCTGCCACGTCGAGCAGCACCATCTCTGTGCCAGTATTTCACTTCGTGGCTAGTGGTGGCAGCCCAAAGCCAACAGCGGGTCCCTCCACGGGCGGTGCACAGGTGTCGTCCAGACCGGCGGCACAAGTGGCTCCGCGTCCTCGCCTGCCACTCCTGCTGCCCGCACCACCGCGACCGGGCTCAACAGTGGCTGTGGGCAACACCAGAGCACGAGAGATGCCCACACTGCGATTCCAGTCCACGGGTCCGCAGAACCTGACGGTGGTTCCGAGTCTCTACTGCACAATCCAATTGACTCAGAAGTGTGGCAACATGAGTGGCACACAGCTGAAATCGCTTGTCAGTCATCTGGTCCAGAAGCGCGCCGAGGAGCTGCAGAAAATGGGCAGTGGGCAAACCATTGTGCTCCAGGCACCGCTAACCCTGCCATCAGTACAGGCATCGAAGACCGCGCCTCGCTTGCCCTCCCAGACAACAGCCAAACAGCAGCTGGTCTCGAGCATGCCACAGACGGTCACCGCTAGTGTTCAAGCAACAAAACTGCCGCTCACATCTGTGCTGCCGGTGCCTTTGAGTGCTGCAACAAGAGAGCCAATTCCGACAGATTTGGTACAGGCGGTTCTTGATGATAGTGACCGAGGGCCAGTGCCCCCAGTTCAGCATAGTGTTATGATGAGAAGCTTGCTTCGTACTGGACCAAAGATTGCAAGTGTCACAAGCTTGGCGGTTGGGGCTGGGGCACAAGAGTCACTACAGGAAACCACCTGCACTGCCCCCCCAACTTTGGTGCCAGCTTCTCCGCAGCTTGGAGTTGTGATGCCAATTGCAACACAGGTGGATGTGCGCGAAGTAGCCAGCGTCCCTGTTGCGAGTTGTGCAAGCGGACAGTGCACAGTCATTTCCGGCATACCCGAAATGGCTCCTGTAAAACTGATTGCGCCAAAATTGGAACCAGGTGCAGCACGGTTGCCCGTCAAAGAGGAGGCAAGGAAGGCAAGCACGGTGAGTTTTAATTAGCTTACTGAACCTTGGCTTCACTGATGTGACATCTGCCTTGTACTCGTTTATCACGTTTTCATTAACACTGGCTGCTACCTTCTTCCTCCCTGGCGAGCACTAAATTATGCTGGCACAGTTTATGCTTAATTTCTAGTGAGCTTGGTTCACACTGAAGCGTGCGAGAGAATCATGTTCTACAACACAAGATAGAAAAGAAATTATTTCAGGAGGTGACAGAGGGGGTTGATTCCCCTACTCATTGATGTTCAGGTGTCAGTGATGGTGCAATTGGCAGCCTTCTTCTCTTGTCTAGCCTGCAGCAGGAAAAGTAAGGCAATAAGTACAACTTGAGGTTTCATGTTGATGTTTTCTGGTACAGTCACACCTCGATTTAACGAAACTCGCTATTATTTTCATCTTAGCTCCATTGAAGACGGTGTATTTTTTTTTGCAATTTGGAGGAGTGAGTTCGTGACACAGTTTTGATTAAACCAAGTGTTCGGCTATTTCAGGCATTAACTTGGAACCTGTATGGCTAGTAAATGTAGCAAAAAACAATTACAATTTCGGCTGAGGCATTTTATGCACCCTTCTGCGTGAAAAGTGCCAAAAACGCCATCATAGCACGAATGACGGGATGCAGTTGGCAGGAAACAGTGGTACACAGGAAACACTGCTGCGCCATTTGTCGTGTTGGTAAACAACTTGCGGAGGACACGCGGCAGCTCGCAGTGCTCAGAGAAATGCATAGGGGGAAGGACTTCAGTAATGTGATCAAGCATGCAGGCGATTAATGTACAATTTCACCGTCTAATTTGTTAAACAGATCAATAATTGTTGCCCATGTTTGCAACTTAAAATGTTGTTTGGGCATTCCATCTAAAGTGTACTAAGTGTTTTTTTGACCATCTCCAATTCTGCTGAAACATATCATACTATTTTACGTCTATGTGGGAAGTAATTTTTCGAGCAATTGCTTTTGGAAAAAAATTTCAAATGACGTGAGGGCGCGTCGAAGGTTTCTCACATGGGTGAAACTATGTCTTGCAGAAGAATTTCTACAAAATTATTGCTTTTGACCTATTACTCCAAAATTTGTTCCTATATAGCCTGTAGGTGGTACTTTTTCGTGACTATTGTATTACTTTTCTTTTTACTTTACAATATTTTTAGACATGAAAAAAAAAGTCGACAATTGCCGGATATATATTTTTTACAGAACATCTCATTGTTCCACGAGGAATATATTTAAATATGGGCTTGGTATACTAGATCATAAAGATACTTTGAGAACAAATAAAACCTGAACTTTCTGCTAATTTGTGCCAAAGATGGGAAAAATGACATTCCGACTCGCTTCGTGGCGTCATTTTCACAATGTAGCGGTCGAAGTAAAAATATGGCCTAATCAGCATTGGGTAGCTGACCTGGTTGTGTCAGCTATAGATGCATCAAATAAATTGGTAGCAAAGCATGCTCTAATTCAATGCTGATTGGGCCATATTTTTACTTGGACTGCTACATTTTGAAAATGAAGCCACGAAGCGAGTCAGAACGTAATTTTTTCCAGGGTTATTGCAATTTTAACAGAAAGTAAGAAAACTACCATAGTCATAAAAAAGTGCCGTCTGCAGAACATACAAAAAATATTTCGCAATAATAGGTCAAACCAATAATTTTGTAGAAATTTTTCTGCCAGACGTAGTTTCACTTGTGTGTGCAAACCTTTGAAGCACCCAACGGCATCAGAAAATTTTTTTCAGAAAGAAATCGGTTGATTAATTGCCTCCCACATTGAGGTAAAATGCTTGCGGTATGCTATTTTTCAACAGAATCGGAGATGGTCGAAAAAACACCTTGTACACTTAAGATGGCATGACCCTATTTTATTACAGGTAGCTAAATATCACGGCGTAAGAACATTTAGGTGTTAACATTGCGTGCGCGCAAGCGTCCAGTATATGTTCGGCAGCGCGCGGGCACACCAAGTAGCTCTGCTGCTATCCGATAGATGGCGCCATGGTCAGTGGTCCCAGCTTACCTGAGCCGGCAGTTTGACATTGCTCTGCTTCCCCGAAATTTTCGTTCATAGTGGAGTGAGTAAAACTCAAAGCGCGAAGGAAATTCGGTATTTCAGAATAAAGTGATACGTGTGCCACGCTTAATGCTTCATCAAGGTTCCTTGTGCAGGGCGTCGATGACGTGAACACAGATTGATTGGGCAGCACTCAAAGCCCACTCAAGTTACACTCGCGCGCACAATTTGTTTCGCCTGGTACAGCCGTTCATCCAAGCATAAGTATTTCATGCTTATCGCTTCTACCATTCACACTCGGAAGACCGTAGCAGCATCGTTGCGCGAATTGAGTGTGGCCACGATATAAATTAAGAAATGAAACGGCGCAAGCTTGCGATATGCAACGCATTAGAGTAATTTGGCTGTTCATGGCTAGAACTTATGATGAGAATGCACATTAGCTCTGTAAAAATTATTTCAAATGGGAATTTATTATACCATCCAATTATCTTGGATGGTATATTTTAACTGCGCTAAGCCAGACGGACAAAGACGGGGCAGACAAGACATGTGCAGACTCGCAACTGTCTTGAACACTTTGAGTAAATGTATCGGAGTGCCCTATTTTGTTGCTTTTCGAATAGGGCGCCCAAGTACTTCTGGTGTGGATTCTAAATTATTGCCGCATATGGGCCTAACCAGTGTTTTGTACGCCGTTAGGTTAGCCTGAGGGGATGTTCCAGCAAGCTTCCTACGTAAAAATCCAAGTTGCTTAAAAGCTCGTGAGCAAATGTGATCATCCCATTTTACTGTTTACGTCAATATAATTCCCAAGTACTTCACCGCGTTGACCCTTTTTACCTGTTCACCAAGCAGTGTATACTCCTAAAGAAGGGGTGTTTTTCTGCGAGTTACAGTAATGCACATTGTCTTGCCAGTGTTAATTTGGATTCCACATTTGCCGCATAAGTTGACATTGTTTTGGAGGCATTTATTGAATTTGCCGGCTCGGTCATGTTACTAAAGGGGGTTTAATTCTGCAGTCATCTGCAAACAGCCTTATTGTCACTCTTGGTTCTATACAAGAATAAATATCGTTAACATTGATAAGGAACAATGTCGGGCTGAGCACAGACCCTTGCAGAACACCAGAAAACACATCAACATGATCAGATTCGGAATTATGGAAAGTAACATATTGCGTTCGATGAAAAACATAAGCTGCAATCGAAGACACAATTTCAGGATTAATACCAAAAGATGTTAGTTTCTCTATTAGAAGTGAGTGCAGGATGCGGTCAAATGCCTTGGAGAAACTTATAGATATTGAATCAGTCTGCACTCGAGCATTCATTGCTAAAGCAAAATCATGCGCTATTTCTAAAAACTGCGTCGTGGTCAAAAGCCCCCTTCTGGAGGCATGTTGTCTAAAATATAAATTGTTTTCTTCCAAGTAACTCATGAGGGCCTCATTAATGATATGCTTCGTTAACTTGCAGCATGTGCTAGTTAACGATATCGGCCTGTACTTCTCAACTAGCGGTTCATTTCCTCCTTTATGGATAGATATCACCTTCACACATAACCAGTGTTGAGGAAGCACTGCTGTTTCTCATGATAAGGCAAATGTAGCAGAGGGGATATTTGAGCCGCATAGCGCCTAAGGAATACATTGGAAATGGTGTCTGGACCCTGCAATTTTTGGCTTCAATCTGTAGTAGCAAGTTGAAGATACCAGCTTTGGTTATTGTTAAGTTTGGCATCAGTAAGCCATTGGGTGATGTTGGCACATGCGTAGACTGCCTACGGTTATAAACTGGCTGAAAATATGCACTGAAGCAATTCGAGATAGTATGTTTGTCTTCAATAATACGACCCGCTATTTCCAGTCTGCTTTCAGGACCGTCTGGTTTAGATAAATACTGTCAAAACTTCCGTGGCTCATTTGTCATGAATTTGGTCAAAGTTCCTGAAAAAAAAAAAAAAATCGTCGCCCCTTCCTCTACCAGAAAAGGGGGGTGCACCTTGTGAAGCTTGTCCTGGGTGCACCTTGTGTTTGACGGTTATGTTTCTTGTGAGTAACTTGACCATGACCAAGGGAAGGTCAGGTGATCTACTCGGTGTTGGCGGAGTCCTGCAGCTTTAGCGGCTCGCACCGTAGGATCGGACCTTTTTGGGCGATCTTCCGTCCGCACTTGGAGAGGTTCGTACACAATACACATGGTCGTCCCATTGGTTTTCCGATACTTACCTGAGCGGAAACGAAGCGGGCACAGCATGCGCGAAACCCTTTCCTGCCCTTTCCCTCCCCGGTGGAAGCGATATGGCTCTGATTGGCTGCACACAAGGCGTGAGCGCGCGTGCGCAGCTGGCACCGTGCCTAATGACTCTTGCTCCGGCACTGGTGAGCCACCGCTGGAGCCGGAGTTTTAGCGTTACATCACCGGTGCAGGCTAGCGTACACAAGCTTCGCTTGAAAAGGATTTCTCTTGCAGTCTTTAGTTGTAGCTTCAACTCGTGTAAAAGTTCAAAGTTCACTAAAAAGTTGTAATTTATTTAACATGAACACACAGCATGCCCTTAAGTATATATCACGATACTAGCCGCTCCAGCGCATCAGGCTTTTCTTTGTTATCTTCTTTGAGACCGTAGATGACAATATTATTTCGAGCTTCTGTTTTCGAGGTCTTCAATTTTGCTGTGCAAGCCAATAAATTTCTTGCTCATGGCATTTGCATTTGCATTTCTCAACCTTCTCCTGACATCCACGCTTGCCTCAGTGATGCAAGCGTGGTTTCAGTCTGCGAAAGTCGCAGTTGTACATCTCGAAGGCCACTTTCTAAAGCTGAGTGCGAGTCCTGAATTTCTCTCACAGTGCATAATATCGCATCTATCATCCACATCTTCCACATCACCACTGAGTTTCAACAACATCAAAATTATACACACAGATTCCAAGTAACAACAAAGTACACACTGGGGGTTTGGCAGCGCAAATAAACCAACATAACCACTTCTAGTATAGTTAACTAAAGACCACTTATCTTGAATAACAAGGGGCACGAATTTCAGCATCGTGCTTCAGGCGGTGCCGCCGAGCCCAATGAAGCCCGCGCGGCTCCAGTGGTTCCACTGACGTTCCAGCAGCTGGTGCACCACAAGCATGTTCTGGGCATGGCGTCCACGTCGGGTGAAGCTTGTGGGTTCTCGGTGTCTCACAGGAGACCAACCACCGCGGGTTCTCGCTTAGCGAGCCACAGGGCCGCGTCAGCCGTCGCCTCCAGCACCGCTCGCGCGCGAGCTCAGAGGCCGCAAGGGGCTACCGAGCGATGCACGCGAAAACACAGTAAAGCCCCGAGTTGACGGAAACCGTTTACTGAAACCGTCAGCACCAGCACTGCACAAACGCCCGCGCGGAGGGGAGCCAAAGGGGTCCCGCACCAGGGTGAAAATACAATAACAGGCACCTATAGCACGTCGCGGCGAGAGCACAGGCTCAAGCTGGGACACGCCGCTAGGAAAAGTCCTGGCGGCTATGCTACTTGCTCTGGCGATAACCAATGGGTCAACTCGCGAGAGCACGGGCAATATCCTTCGGCTTAGGCTTTCGGCAAGTGCGGCTCGGCGGGGTACGACCTCGCGCGAGCACTAATGGCACCGCTCGTCGGCTTAGCGTCGGGAAAGGATCAGCACAAAGTACGCGCTCCCCGCATGGGCAAAGGCACCGTGCGCGAGCTCCAGTCCTAGTCACAAAGGTGTCAGCGGACGAGAGGAAAGCATGAACGTACCGTGCGCTGGTCCCGGAGAGAAGTCCCGAGGCACCCTACGCCGCTAGCAGCCGACCACCGGCCGCGTAGCGACGTCAGCCACCCGCCCTCACCGCCAACCGCCGCGTGAGCAGCGGCACCGCGGGAACCGGTTAGGCGGCGCGGGCGGAGAAGGAGGCCAGCGGGAAACGATGGCGAGGGATGGCAGAGCAGTGAAGCCCGCGCAATCATGCCGGCGCAACCCTCAATCCCCACATCCTCCTCTCCTTAAATGCCCCCCTACCAGCCTGGCGAAACAGCTAGTAGGGGCTTATGCATCAAAGACAATTGAGTCTTTCATGAACAAGCTAAATGCTAACCTCAGCCCAGCAAGTACTCTTAAAACACCGCGTTCCGACATATATATATATAAACACTTTCATGCACTACAATAATAATAATTACATACAAGGATCATGGAAAAATAAAAAATTAAACTGCTACGCTTTACAATACAAAAAAAAAAATGCCGCGAGAGGGGGGAGAAATATTAACAAAAAAAAATCGGCCGCTGGCGCAGGACAGTGTCCAAGGTGCGAAGGGGAAACGGCGCGTAAAGTTCTGTGGCTAGGGGCGGTGGCCGAAGACGTAGGAGTTTCGAGGGCAGTCTTGATAGCAGGAACAGGCTCACCGTTGGTAGATCGGAGTTGTTGCTTTCGTGGTGGTGGCGGTCCCGAACTCCAGCCGGATGGGGCAGGACACTGCCGGGTCAGCTGGCCATGCCGCCGGAGCCAAGATGAAAGGGGGCAGCCACAACCGTGGCTGCAAGGCGTTTGCACAGCGGCGGCGACTGAAGAGAGCCGGGCTCTCGGTCTGTCGTCAGAGGGTCAGTGACCCCGTCCACCTTCAGTGTCCACGACGATCCGATGCTGCAGTTGGTGCGACTTCTGGTTGCTTCGAAGAGCAACAGGCACCACGCACGCGCACACACACACGCACGCACACACTCCTTTTTTCACCATGGCTGCGCAACACTGCCAAACACCGCCATGCTCATCGCCGTACACAACGCGCCGTGCCATAGAAGGCGCCAAGCGTCCTTCGTCCCCCTCACACGGACGAGTCAATGGGACCATTGTCCACCACCACGCCTGACGACCGCGCAAATCAACAACCCCCTTCTCGGCAAAGAAAAAAGAAAGGTAAAAGAAAAGAACAAGAAAAATAAAAATCTTCACCGTCTACGTACAAGAAAAAAAAAAACACGTAATGAATTAAACTATAAGGCTGTACACGCGAAAATTAAACACACTTTCAAAAAAAACATAAATACACTCAGCGTATGTGCTTAAAAAAATGGGGAAAAAATGCACACTGTTAAAACACTACATAAACACACTTGCAATACGCTGGGCTGGGACTAGCTTCTTTTCGTGCACTGGCCGCAAAGAAGCTAGCCCACTGAGGCTATGCATTTTACTGAGGGCCTTCGGTTGCGGAAAAGTCCGTCGTCCGGCGCGAAATCACACAGGTGACCGCTTCCTCAGATTGTACCGGTGCGTGGTCCGAATGCGGTCCGTTGCTCCAGGTGTGCCCCGTTGCTTGCGCGCAATGCCACTGGGCATTGCGTTTGCAAGTGTGGGCGCGAGCTTGTCGGACCGTGACTGCAAAGGCCTTCAGGTCGGCGATATGGGCACAGCTGAGTTTTCCCGAAGAGGGATCCTTCAGCAAGTACGCGAGTAGAGACCAAACTTTCTCTACTCGGTACGGACCAAGCCACTTAGGAGCGAGCGAGGCTGAGAACCCCTTGGTCGCATCGCTAAGAGCGTGGTTGCGCTTCAGGACGAGATCACCTACCTTAAATGAAAGATGGCGATGCTTCCGGTCGTATTGAGCCTTCTGCTGGGCCCTGGCCGACGCCTTGCTCTACAGAGAGCCCGACAAAGCCTGTCCCGAAGTGCTGAAGCGTAAGCAGAACAGTCTGCCGGCGCTTCCTCGTCCCCGAGCTGGCATTGCATGACACTGGTCACCGGATTAGCCAACTCCCTTCCAAAATTGAGTAAGGCGGGAGAGAAACCAGTTGAGCGATTCTCGGAGGTTCGGACTGCGAACGCGAGCTCACTCAAGTGGTCTGCCGAATCCTTTTGACATGGCAAAGGCCGCTAACATTGGTTAAAGAGTTCTATTGAGTCTCTCCGTCAAATTGGACTGGGGATGGTAGGGCGAAGTGGTGCAGTGATTAATTCCCAGGGAACGGCACGTAGCACCAAACACCCGAGCGGTGAAATAGGACGCGTTGTCCCTAATCAGTCTTTTCGGAAAGCCGAACCGACAAAACACTTCCTGTAGCCTTTCCAGCACCGCTCGCACTGTCACTTTACGAAGCGGAAACAGTTCCACCCATTTAGCAAAATGATCAACGACTACCATCAGGTGTGTGAACCCCTGCTTACTCCTGGGGAAAGGCCCCATAAGATCGCAGGTGGCCACTTGCCATGGACGCTCACTGTCGATTGGTTTCATCAGCCCGGGCGGCTTGCCACCCCTTGATTTCACCATTTGACAGACATGGCAGGAACGGCAATAGCGGAAAATGTCACGCTTTATGCCAGGCCAGATCACAGTTTGGCTTAGTTTCGCAAAAACTTTAGAGCCACTCAAATGACCGGCCAAGGGTTCGTCATGAGAACATCGCAACAGTGCGCTTCTCAGACTTTTGGGGATAACCACCTTAAACGGGTCCACAGCGTCATCATCGGTGGCTATGTATTTCAGCAGGAGCCCATCATGATCCAGCAAATATAAATCCGCGGGGGACTCAGCGACACACGCTGTTTCCGGCCCCCCTGCGCCCGCCGCACTACCAGCAGCGTCTCAGCGCTCCGTCTCCCTGAGACCGTCGCTCACTCCGTGACAAAACGGATTAATTTGCTGGGCCTTCTGTAGCTCTTGCCTGCTGAAAGCGATTCCAATTCTCCCAAAGGAGAGGTTGGTCTCGTCCCCACTCAGGACTGCAGCCATCGGCGTCATGGGTTCGCTTTCAAGAAGCTCCCCCGCACGCACGCTTTGCGGCGCGCTGCTTGCCTGGAGAGCAGAAGAACAGGTTTGCCCGCTTGCGGACTCGCCTCTCTCTCCGCTCGTTTCGTCCCCGACGCTAGCTGGCGCTAAGGCACCGGCAGCGGCTGTTGCACCTGGAGGAAAGCTCTGGGTGGACAATGGGGCATGAGATAGCGCGTCAGCTACCACGTTGGCACTTAGATGTAGTGGCGCTTCGTGCCGTGTCGCTCTATCCCACTGGGGATTGTGAGTCGACAAGCGCATAGCGCACGAGCTTGCCCCCGAATTCTGCGCGCGACACGGTTCCTGCCGCACCTCTCGATCCCAAAGGGGACCATGAGCGGGCGAGCGCGAAGCTCGGGGGCTTGCCCCCGAACTCGGCGCGCTACATGATTCCGACGCCTCATCTGCACAGGCAGAATCGGACGCCGGCAGGCTGATGAACGGCTTTAGCAACGTGAACTGACCGTCGCGATAGCCGCCATTCACAATGTCCACAACGATCCCAGTTTTAAGGAGAAAGTCCCGGCCGAGAATCACAGGAACACTGAGCCCTGGGAGATGAACGAAACGCGTGCGTCTCATTCGCTCTCCCCACCTGACAGTCAGCCTTGCGGCGCCAGCCGAATGGGCCACACCTTTCGCAAGATTGAATGTCGTTCGGCAGTCCCGCAAGCGCACTGCGTGCTTTTGCAAGTGGCACAAAACCTGTTCGCCGAACAACGAAGCGCTTGCGCCCGTGTCCAGCAGCGCCGAAAATTCGCGGCCGGCAATGGTCACCGGAATAAACGGCGCGTGCGTACCAGCAACACAACCTGCTCGGTACGCCGAGGGAACAAGCAAAGGTTCGGTCACTCGTGCCTTTGCGAGCGACCTGCTATCCCGTTTCCCGGCCTCACAGGAGACCGGGGCGCGGTGCAATCCCTTGCAATGTGCCCTCGTTGTTGGCAGCGAAAACAGCGTACTCTGCCGCGGTATCTTTCCCGAGGCGGAGCAGCCTCAGCTCCCTGCCGGGGTCGGCTCGCCGCTTGGCCAATGGGCCGATTATGAGTGTTTCCCTCCGCGATGCGCTGGGTCGAAAAGCGTCCCTGCGCATGCGTTTCGGTCGGTGGCGCAGCACAGGCTGCCCGCTTCCCATGCGTGTAAGGGTCGAGAGCGCGCCCGCTCAGCTCCCAAACACACCCGCTTGCAGCCGCAAAGGCAGCTTGGCCGGGTTGTTGCCGTTGGGGAAAGGGCTCAGGCCCTCTCCACGCTCAGCTCGGCTCAAGGGCCTTGCTGGCGGGCGGCGGTGGGCGATAGGCGCGCGCGGCGATAATGTCACCTTGAATGCGCTTTGCCTCGGCGGCTAATTCCTCCAGATTTCGGAAGCGGCCGCCGCGCGGGTACGCCGAAAAGGTTGGATGTGCCTGCCTGACCACCCGTTCGACGCGTTCCTCGTTCGAGGCATTGGGCTCGGCGACTAAGAAAAGGTCTTCCATCGCCCGTACGTACTCCTGAAGCGACTCATCCGGAGTCTGTGTACGTAGCCCAAGCTCTCGCCGCATCCTACTCTCGTAGTCAGCGGGTAGGAATTCACGCAGGAATGCCGCGCGGAACTCCTCGAGGGTTGTTGCACGGTGTCCGGAAAGCCTGTACCACCTAGCAGCCGAGTCAGTGAGTGCAACAGGGACGACGCGTCCGAGTACATCCTGATCGTTCAAACCCAGAGCTCTCTGGTAGCGTGCGAGGGAGTAACAGTAGTCCCTGGCACTGAGCAGGTCACTGTATCCGCTGTAGGTCGGGACTGCCAACCGTACAGCGGGGTGAGCGCATTTCGGAACAGCCGACAGCGTTTTAACTGCCCCAGAGAGTGCCTGGATCATTTCGGCGGCGTTATGCAACAGTGTCTGTGCGCCTGCTCCAAAGGGAGCCGTTGTCGCGTTAGCGGTGCGATCGAGCAAGGATGAACTGACGTCCAGCTCGATGAGTGGCGCGGTTTCCACAGGGATACCGGCCGGCGCGCCGCCGTCCCCAGAGGAAAAAGGGCTCCTAGCAGGGTGTGCCTGCTGTCGTTCACAGCTGCCACTTGAGGCAGCTAAGCTATACGTGAATTGCTTAGGCCGCTTGCAGCCAGCGTTGACAAAACAGGCGCGTGCTCGATCGGTGTGCCACTGGGCGTCAACGAATGTACTCCAAAGGGAGACGTATGAGCGGAATTCGTGGTCGCCGTGATTGAAGGATCCCCACAGGGGGCCGCGGCATACCACTGGTTTTGGCTGTTCAATTGAGAAGCAGCCAATGTCAATACAACAGGTGTGTGCTCGATCAGTGTGCCACTGGGCGCCACCGAGTGTACTCCAAAGGGAGACGTATGAGCGGAATTCGTGGTCGCCGTGATTGAAGGTTCCCCACAGGGGGCCGCGGCATACCACTGGTTTTGGCTGTTCAATTGAGAAGCAGCCAGTGTCGATACAACAGGTGTTTGCTCGATCGGTGTGCCACTGGGCGCCACCGAGTGTACTCCAAAGGGAGACGTATGAGCGGAATTCGTGGTCGCCGTGATTGGAGGTTCCCCACAGGGGGCCGCGGCATACCACTGGTTTTGGCTGTTCAATTGAGAAGCAGCCAACGGGCAAAAGTCGGAGAGGGCTAAGGCCCCGTTTCCACGCTGCGCTCCGTTTACTCCCGAAGGAGTCAATGATCGGGAGCGCTGCGACATCGCACTGCTTGGCATTCCAAAGGGAGCCGTGGCAGACGAATGTGCCCGTGTGCACTGTTCGGAGAGGGCTCTGACCCCGTTTTCAAACAACGCTACTGCTCCAAAGGGAGCTGGTACGTAGCGCCTCGCGTTGCTGTCCCCAAAGGGGGTCGTTACAAGCGAGGGTGCAGGAGTGCGCTGCTCAAGGGGGGCCCTGGCCCCGTTCTCGAGCAACGCAGCGTCTGCTAGCACTAACAAAGGACAAAGGTCACTACGCCTAGCAGACATAACGCGGCGAGTCCAATTCGCTAAGGCGTATTGACTCGGCTAAGCACAGACAAAGGCTTAATGAGCCTTTGAATCCGCGTTGGGCGCCAGTGTGGGTTCTCGGTGTCTCACAGGAGACCAACCACCGCGGGTTCGAGCTTAGCGAGCCACAGGGCCGCGTCAGCCGTCGCCTCCAGCACCGCTCGCGCGCGAGCTCAGAGGCCGCAAGGGGCTACCGAGCGACGCACGCAAAAACACAGTAAAGCCCCGAGTTGACGGAAACTGTTTACTGAAACCGTCGGCACCAGCACTGCACAAACGCCCGCGCGGAGGGGAGCCAAAGGGGTCCCGCACCAGGGCGAAAATACAATAACAGGCGCCTATAGCACGTCGCGGCGAGAGCACAGGCTCAAGCTGGGACACGCCGCTAGGAAAAGTCCCGGCGGCTATGCTACTTGCTCTGGCGATAACCAATGGGTCAACTCGCAAGAGCACGGGCAATATCCTTCGGCTTAGGCTTTCGGCAAGTGCGGCTCGGCGGGGTACGACCTCGCGCGAGCACTAATGGCACCGCTCGTCGGCTTAGCGTCGGGAAAGGATCAGCACAAAGTACGCGCTCCCCGCATGGGCAAAGGCACCGTGCGCGAGCTCCAGTCCTAGTCACAAAGGTGTCAGCGGACGAGAGGAAAGCATGAACGTACCGTGCGCTGGTCCCGGAGAGAAGTCCCGAGGCACGCTATGCCGCTAGCAGCCGACCACCGGCCGCGTAGCGACGTCAGCGCCCCGCCCTCACCGCAAACCGCCGCGTGCGCAGCGCCACCGCGGGAACCGGTTAGGCGGCGCGGGCGGAGAAGGAGGCCAGCGGGAAACGATGGCGAGGGATGGCAGAGCAGTGAAGCCTGCGCAATCATGCCGGCGCAACCCTTAATCCCCACAAGGTTGCAGTATAGCCGGGTGATATCGCCGATGCTTGATGCACATGCTGATAGGTATACGATGCCTGGTTCCAGTGCTGTTGTCGTTCTGGCGGTATGATCGCTGCAAAGCGAGCATCGTCTGTGCCATAAAGTCCTAGGAACACCTGGGCCGCGATCAATGATCATTGTTTGGAGTGCGCGTTCGATTACGCCACACACGATTCGCCTAGGCCGCGCCGACGTCATCAGCCACAGGACGTGGCCGTGTTTTTCGTGACGTCAAAATGACGACACACTCCTGTCAATCATTTTGAAACCAAGCACATCTTCTGCTAGGAGCAGAATGCGATGAGAGGTGTGAAGTTCGAGCGGTCATGTGCTCGTTACCAGACCGGCTCGTTACCAGACGGTGGCTGCGGCTACAGAATGGCACGTTCTGATCCAATCTATAGTCTAATTCGAGAAAATGGTGGTGGCAATGGGAACTTCCGCTGTTGCATTGGCGTTGCTCGAGGAGGAAGCAGAGCGGTTAGAGGTGCGACAAGCATTTGAAGAGATGGAAGCAAGCGAATTTGAGCATCGCTTTCGTTTCTAGAAACTAACAGTACGTTGGTTGTGCGAAAAATTCGACCCCATCATAGGGTGCCAGTGGAATGTTGTTGTTGCCTCTTGAAAAGCGCGCCACTGTTGCCATCGTTCTTTTTTTTCACTATATGTTACACCACCTAGCAATGCAGAGAAACTAATAGTTATAAATTGTAGTAGTCATACGTATTACTATTTGAGAACGTGTTTAAGCTTCAGAAGAAGAAATACATTTTTTATGTAAAGATTTTATTCATTGGAAGGCGAGAAACATTTCGTTTTGTAGTACTATATTGTCTGCAAGCGGACGACAGATGACGCATGTAAACTTTCAGGAAGTTCACCACTTGTTGATTGGCTGCTTTCTCTCTCCCTCCCGTTCTCACAATTTTTGCATGCTGCCCACTTTGTGACGTTGCAGCAACTGAACACAACGTGTTTTAAACAAAGATCTGCGCCCCAGGATAACAAGGGGCACCAAGTTTAGCTCCAGGCGGTGCTGGTGAGCCCAATCCTAACTAGCCTCAAGGTGGCCAGAGCATTGGCATTGTCGGCTTCTTCTTGAGAAGTGTATTGTTGCTGTGTTGCATAGAGAAGAGTTCGTTAAAATACTTGAGTCTGCACATTTCATGTGTATTAAGCAGTGCCACAGCCGGAAAAAGTATATGAGTATGTACGGCTCTGATGTTTTCAACCTTGATAGAATGTTGGTGTATCTGAACACACCAAAAATAAATACACTACAGGTCATTGTTGGATTTTATTGTTGACAACAAAAAGTTTCATTAATAGTTCCAATTTGCAACATGTCATGGTGCCCACTTTATCACGGCCGCCACAGCCAATTTAATCCTGCATAAGGGTGTGGCTTCAGAGATAAGTGCACTTATGCTAGCTGCTTAGCTAGTAGCGCCTTAATGCTTAAATATAGAGATTTTAGTTCCCTTCAGCAAGTTGAGTTATGCAGTCTTGTGTAACAGTTAGCATTTTGTTGTCCATAAGCTTTGAACTTCCTTGGTAATGCTTCAGAGAAACTAAAAGTGGACACATTTTGGTGATGCTTTAAAAAACTAGTCTTGATAAGTAAGTAACAAGGCAACTAGTATTTTCAGATGAACTTACTGAATGCTACTGTAACATTTAATTCAGATGATCTGGGGAGGTATTCTGTAAAAGTCCACCTAGTGGATATATTCATTTCGTCTGCTGTTGAAGTTTGAATCGGCTGGGCTGAGGTACACTTCAACAGGCGCCACAGCCAATCAGCACTTCAGCAGTAGACGAAATGGACATGTCCACTAGGTGTGGACTCTTGCAGAATAGCTCACCTGGAATGGAAATGGACCTGACATTGACCGCTTCATATCATCGTCCATTACTGTTTTCTTTCATTGTTCTTTTAAATGAAGGCAAAGTTAATGATATTTTTTTGTTGAATAATAAAATGTTTAATAATATTTTTTTCAGCCTGAAGCTGCTCAGGGCACGAAACTAGATGCAGTGTTCATGGCTCCACCAGTTTGTGAAGAAAGTATTGAAGGTGCATCACGACTCATCACTGCTGAGGAAGAAGAGGTGATCTATGGATTTGACACCCTGCCTGTTGAGCCACAGCCTTCAATCATCATCACTTCATCGTATTCACTGGCTTGTGGACCGATGGTGCAGGACAGTGACTCTTCACACACAGAGTACAGTGGTGGGGTGAGGAAAGGTCTGGGCGATGCAGTCAGGCCTTCAGATGATGGAACATCCTCCATCTGGTGCACAGACAGCAACATCTCAACAGCACAGGTGGAAGCCTTCCACAAGGTGCAGCGGCAAACTTCATGCAACGGAACTGAAGTACCATCAGCTGCGAACCGAACCATCGACCCTTTGCAGCCCCATTCTCTATGCTCTTCTGGACATGTCGTCGACAGGGTAACTGTAAAATCAGCAGATGTAGGATGCCAGCAACCAAAAGACAAAGTGCCAGTGAACTGTGCCTTGGGCAGTAATGTGCCATCTTCTCCCAAGGCTGTCAAAGTTCGGCGCACAAAAAGCAAGCGGCATCATGGTGCGCCTTCAAACTCTGATTTCAGTGGTGTGTCCGTCTGGGTTGATAGTGGTGGTCAGCTGACCTGCGTGCGGGACAGGCCAAGTGCCGTTGCGGCTGGTGCCTTGCAGCTGGAAGAAGGTGCTGCTGTCTACGGGTCTGGGAGGAGCATGCAGGACTTGACCGAGGGTTTTACCGTCCTGAATCACATCTTCAAGTGGCTTTCAACGCCGTCTCTGTGCAAGTAAGCTAAAGACTCTATATTTGTGCAGCCACGCATGTGCATGTGAACTTCCTTCCAAAAAGCAAGTAGGAAAATGAGATCATATAGCTAAATTTATTTTAGTGCTAGTTTTACTAGTTATTATTCAGATGATGGAACATCCTCCATCTGGAGCACAGACAGCAACATCTCAACAGCACAGGTGGAAGCCTTCCACAAGGTGCGGCGGCAAACTTCATGCAACGGAACTGAAGTACCATCATCAGCGAACCGAACCATCGACCCTTTGCAGCCCCATTCTCTATGCTCTTCTGGACATGTCGTCGATAGGGTAATTGTCAACGACATGTTCAGAAGAGCATAGACAATGGTATGCAAGGTTGCATTTATTCCAGCTTCTTCTATAAAATGTGAATAATATTGGCATTGCTGTGGCCCCTGCTAGTGCTGCTGACATGCCAGCCGATATGTTGTTGCTGTTGTTGTCACCATCAGCGTTAAGTAGGCCGTTCGCAGCTATACCTCCAGTGGACATCATCCTTAGCCTGCAATTGTCCTCTTAATTCTTATCACGCTAGAGTATTTACTAAATACTTCTTTGTGTCTCATCAGATATGTGCAGTGCTGTGACATCAGCCAACCAGAGTAGAGAATAAAAGCTCCTGTGTTGTTCTCCTGTAACTGATTGTGGAGGCTTCTCGGAACAATGCTCGATGGGCCAAGTCCTTCTCGGAATTTTCTCGCCCCCTTTGTTCTATACTTTCAGAGCACAAAGCAATTCTGGCAGAATCCATCTCACAGTCACTGTAATGCGATAAGCATTCAAGCAGTGTAGCCACACACAACATATTGCTGCAAACGCATCTTGTGTTTAGAATTTGTAGGGGTCACTCTGAGACTTGTGTTACTTCCGCTACACGCGACATACATCATCTACGATATCGGGAAAATTTGCTATGACACTCGCTTGCCAAGGTCTGAAATGAGCATAAAGCATCACGTCAATACCGTCACGATGATGGAATGAAGAAGGAATGACGACGATAGAATGTCAAAGGCAGTATGACGACGACAGCATGACAACAATGAGATGGCGATATTGAAATGTGATGGTAGTATAACGGCGACAGCGTGAAAAAGACCCCATGAAGACAATGGGATGACAACGATTGTATCACGAATGTATGACGACACCCGGATGACGAAGCTGAAATGTCATCAATGGAACGACCACGGTGGCATGACGATGGTACGGCAACAGATGCATGATGACGATTGAATGACAGCATGATAACAATAGAATGACCATAAAAGGAATGCCGTCGATGGAATGACATAGGGGGTATGAAAACAATCAGATGAAGTTTTAATGCGAGTAGCATTCTTCGGGTAGTTCACACACTTTCTTGGGGCTAACTGTGCTCATCCATCTCTCTAGCTGTCACTAATCATTTTCCTGCCAACCTGCGTCACTGGGAAGTCCATGGTCGAATGGGTCCTGCACCATTTTTTATCCAAGTCAAGAAATGCATTTGACGTTTAAACAGACTATTTCAGAAATACTTTTCTCCAAAAAGTACTTCAATGCATTCAGCAGAAGCGGAGTTATTGGCAATCAAACATCGCGTGTGATCACTTTTGCAGTGCTGCGAGTTGTTCTTCAATGCCTTGCACTGCGAAGGCTGCGGTGGAGTGAGGTGGTGCCCACAACGCTCTGCCTACTGAATGTCACCGTTGCACGCAGTTTAAATTTGATTTTGGATGTTCACATAAACGCCACTACTTCCAATTTTGGCATCAATGACGCGCCAAACTCGGAGGCTATCCCTCAGCATACGGTTTAGTTAAGTGCATTTGCTGTGCTACAATGTATTAAATAGCTACACACGGCTATTCTCGCACCGAGTGACATGAGTGGCACATTTCGTTTCGCACATATAACAATCACAAAATTTCCGAGGGTCAAACTAACTTCATCTTCATGTTTGCTCATGTGAGTACGTCGGCAGCTCCTGCTAAGCAATGGATGCCACACTCCAGACTCGCATTGAACAGATTCCTAGCATAACAAGCTTCGACCATGATCGCGACACACCCCAAGGGTATGCAACTGTGAAAGCAGACGGCATGTTCGTCAGATGTTGGCGCTCGGACATTGACTCACATCACCCACAGATCGGAGTGCGCTGCTGTCTTCAGCGAGCCGCAGGAGCTCAGCGAGCAGCGTTATCTACGCTACGCTGCAGATGCAGTTGCATGCAACTGCAACTATGCGCATGACGGGCCTAGATTGTGCGCTCATGCTCATGTGCTTCAGTCTGGCTGTGCTAGTGGTTTGGACCAGCACCAGCTTTACCAACGAATGGTAGCGACATCCAACATAATGTCCTATTAGCAGTAATAATTATGTAATCAATATGAACATTCCAAGTGAGATTACTTGTTATGTGAATGTGAAGCTATTTGTTAGAGTTGACAGATTCAAGAGTACTGTTATTTAGTCAATATGTAGGTGAATTAACACAGCAAGCTGGGCGAGTTGGTAACTGAGCATGTTTCTTAGGGGTGGGCGGCGCTGTCCTTCGTCCGGGTAGCGCTGCCCACCTCTAATAAACATGTAGGTGAAGTGTGAGTTGTATGAGATAACCTTACATACCTGCCAAGTCTCCCGGATTACCCAGGAGACTCCCGGATTTTTACTATTTCTCACGGTTGTATGGTTGACAAGAAAATCTCCCGGAAATTGCACTTTTGTCCCATTTCTATGCACGTCCAACGCTTTGTCAGGCCACATTGGCAAAAAGAATCCAACCCAATCCAATCCAGTTGGAACTTAATCGTGCAGAACATTGTTAAGAAATTAGTAGGCAAACCTTATATATGCGCTATTTCGTTAACCGCGGAGCCCCTCCTTACGTTGACGTGGTTGTTGAGTGCCCTGGCAGCCCTAGTCTCATTAAGCTAGCGAGCGAATGCCGCGTTCCACAACTAGCAACACTCGACTCTCCATCGTTCTCCTCGGCGTCAGCCACTCTGGCATTGCGTAGGCCTACGGTCAGTCATGGCTTTAAAAGCAAGGAGCGCTAGCGCAAAAAGTATCTTCAAGTATTTTTAATGGAGTGCTCATCCAAAGTGACACTGGGTATTTTGTTGATACCACAGAGCAATCCAGAGGGCGAGCGGCAATTTAACATCGGGAAAAATACGAGGATGCAGTGCCGCTCGTCCATGTGTCGCTCGTCTTAAGATGCTGAGAATCTCGTCCTTGCAAAATGTGAAAGAAATGGAATTTCTTACAAACAAACATTCTCTGAAGAATTTTTGAACACCCGCCGTGGTTGCTTAGTGGCTTTGGCATTGCCCTGCTAAGCACGAGTTCGCGGGATCAAATCTCGGCCGCGGCGGCCACATTTAGTTGGGGGGAAATGCAAAAACGCCCATGTGCTGTCCATTGAGTGCACGTTAAAGAACTCCAGCTGGTCGAAATTAATCCGCAGTTCCTCACTTCGACATGCCTTATAATCAGATGGTGGTTGTGGCACTAAAGACCCGAGAATTTAATTAAATTTTAAATAATTTTTGAAGGCAAAATGAGCAACAATGAAATGCTTGCAAAAGTGAGGCCTTGATCATGTGGTCATTCGTATATCTGTGAATAAAATTTAAATGACGTGCTCCTGTCAGTACTTGAAAATATAGACATAGGGGGGGGGGGCTGTAACCGGATTTAGTTTCTTCGAACTTAGCAGGTATGATCACTTTATATTTATTAGTGTTAAGCTCCATTAATATTTTGTTATGCCAATTTTATGTCATCATATTTATTTCACGAAAGATTACACAATCATCACTGAAAAAGTGAATATTAGATGAGACAGTAGGCAGAAGGTCGTTAAAGTATACGAGGAATAAAAGGGGCCCCAGTTCGTTTTCGTTAAACTAGACTGCGGCCAGCTCGCACATGGTCGGCGTGGTCTCTGAGAAGGGACAAGCCTTTTCACACTCGCAACATGGCCAAAAAAAGTGCAAATCGACGTAAAACTTGTACTAGAAATGTGCTTCGCCACAGCCAGGGCTCAATACTACCCAAGCTGGTACTACCCAGATATAACTTCTCTCCCCGCCACCAGGCGCCGCCACTATACCTCGAACTCTAAGGTCCCTGTATTTTTCAAAGGTAGCGCAAACTCCTCCTCTCCGCGCCGTTTCCTCCTCGCCCTTCGCTCTCGGCCGCCATTAGTGAGCGAAGCGCATGGCCGCTACCACCCGCTTCATTTCGTGTCGCATGTGGCGCGTCGAAGCACTTGCTTGAAACGCGACTGTTGTGGGCACATTTTCACAAGGCTGTTAAGATATCTTCGTAAGATGTTTAGTACCTTCAATTATTAGTAGAATCTGCGTCACTCAGACGATTAAAACGAAAGGTAGAACAAGTTAAATGCAACCCTAAGCAGTCTTTTCTACTGCTGATTGTTTCTCGGAATCGAATGGTGTTCTGTTTACCTGACGCATTTACGAAAACAAAGAGCTACATCAAACCAGGCACACAAAACACGGCGGAGACATTTATGCGCTAAATACTTTCAACATGGCTTTTTTTTTTTATTTCCAAAATGCATCCGTGCGACCACCCAGCTCCCTGAGCTGCAACTTCCGAAGTCAAAGATATAGAAGAAGCTATTTACATAAGAATTCGGACCACCCACGAGGCTTCCGTACTCACGCGCTTCAGGCTTGCTAATGCTCCGCGGGCGCTAGGCCTCGCTCTCCCAGGATGGAGACTACGTGGCTCTCATACCGACGAGTGTACTTCAACAAACACAGCCCGGGCGGCTTGCCACCCCTTGATTTCACCATTTGACAGACATGGCAGGAACGGCAATAGCGGAAAATGTCACGCTTTATGCCAGGCCAGATCACAGTTTGGCTTAGTTTCGCAAAAACTTTAGAGCCACTCAAATGACCGGCCAAGGGTTCGTCATGAGAACATCGCAACAGTGCGCTTCTCAGACTTTTGGGGATAACCACCTTAAACGGGTCCACAGCGTCATCATCGGTGGCTATGTATTTCAGCAGGAGCCCATCATGATCCAGCAAATATAAATCCGCGGGGGACTCAGCGACACACGCTGTTTCCGGCCCCCCTGCGCCCGCCGCACTACCAGCAGCGTCTCAGCGCTCCGTCTCCCTGAGACCGTCGCTCACTCCGTGACAAAACGGATTAATTTGCTGGGCCTTCTGTAGCTCTTGCCTGCTGAAAGCGATTCCAATTCTCCCAAAGGAGAGGTTGGTCTCGTCCCCACTCGGGACTGCAGCCATCGGCGTCATGGGTTCGCTTTCAAGAAGCTCCCCCGCACGCACGCTTTGCGGCGCGCTGCTTGCCTGGAGAGCAGAAGAACAGGTTTGCCCGCTTGCGGACTCGCCTCTCTCTCCGCTCGTTTCGTCCCCGACGCTAGCTGGCGCTAAGGCACCGGCAGCGGCTGTTGCACCTGGAGGAAAGCTCTGGGTGGACAATGGGGCATGAGATAGCGCGTCAGCTACCACGTTGGCACTTAGATGTAGTGGCTCTTCGTGCCGTGTCGCTCTATCCCACTGGGGATTGTGAGTCGACAAGCGCATAGCGCAGGAGCTTGCCCCCGAATTCTGCGCGCGACACGGTTCGTGCCGCGCCTCTCGATCCCAAAGGGGACCATGAGCGGGCGAGCGCGAAGCTCGGGGGCTTGCCCCCGAACTCGGCGCGCTACACGATTCCGACGCCTCATCTGCACAGGCAGAATCGGACGCCGGCAGGCTGATGAACGGCTTTAGCAACATGAACTGACCATCGCGATAGCCGCCATTCACAATGTCCACAACGATCCCAGTTTTAAGGAGAAAGTCCCGGCCGAGAATCACAGGAACACTGAGCCCTGGGAGATGAACGAAACGCGTGCGTCTCATTCGCTCTCCCCACCTGACAGTCAGCCTTGCGGCGCCAGCCGAATGGGCCACACCTTTCGCAAGATTGAATGTCGTTCGGCAGTCCCGCAAGCGCACTGCGTGCTTTTGCAAGTGGCACAAAACCTGTTCGCCGAACAACGAAGCGCTTGCGCCCGTGTCCAGCAGCGCCGAAAATTCGCGGCCGGCAATGGTCACCGGAATAAACGGCGCGTGCGTACCAGCAACACAACCTGCTCGGTACGCCGAGGGAACAAGCAAAGGTTCGGTCACTCGTGCCTTTGCGAGCGACCTGCTATCCCGTTTCCCGGCCTCACAGGAGACCGGGGCGCGGTGCAATCCCTTGCAATGTGCCCTCGTTGTTGGCAGCGAAAACAGCGTACTCTGCCGCGGTATCTTTCCCGAGGCGGAGCAGCCTCAGCTCCCTGCCGGGGTCGGCTCGCCGCTTGGCCAATGGGCCGATTATGAGTGTTTCCCTCCGCGATGCGCTGGGTCGAAAAGCGTCCCTGCGCATGCGTTTCGGTCGGTGGCGCAGCACAGGCTGCCCGCTTCCCATGCGTGTAAGGGTCGAGAGCGCGCCCGCTCAGCTCCCAAACACACCCGCTTGCAGCCGCAAAGGCAGCTTGGCCGGGTTGTTGCCGTTGGGGAAAGGGCTCAGGCCCTCTCCACGCTCAGCTCGGCTCAAGGGCCTTGCTGGCGGGCGGCGGTGGGCGATAGGCGCACGCGGCGATAATGTCACCTTGAATGCGCTTTGCCTCGGCGGCTAATTCCTCCAGATTTCGGAAGCGGCCGCCGCGCGGGTACGCCGAAAAGGTTGGATGTGCCTGCCTGACCACCCGTTCGACGCGTTCCTCGTTCGAGGCATTGGGCTCGGCGACTAAGAAAAGGTCTTCCATCGCCCGTACGTACTCCTGAAGCGACTCATCCGGAGTCTGTGTACGTAGCCCAAGCTCTCGCCGCATCCTACTCTCGTAGTCAGCGGGTAGGAATTCACGCAGGAATGCCGCGCGGAACTCCTCGAGGGTTGTTGCACGGTGTCCGCAAAGCCTGTACCACCTAGCCGCCGAGTCAGTGAGTGCAACAGGGACGACGCGTCCGAGTACATCCTGATCGTTCAAACCCAGAGCTCTCTGGTAGCGTGCGAGGAAGTAACAGTAGTCCCTGGCACTGAGCAGGTCACTGTATCCGCTGTAGGTCGGGACTGCCAACCGTACAGCGGGGTGAGCGCATTTCGGAACAGCCGACAGCGTTTTAACTGCCCCAGAGAGTGCCTGGATCATTTCGGCGGTGTTATGCAACAGTGTCTGTGCGCCTGCTCCAAAGGGAGCCGTTGTCGCGTTAGCGGTGCGATCGAGCAAGGATGAACTGACGTCCAGCTCGATGAGTGGCGCGGTTTCCACAGGGATCTTCAACAAAACTACTTCAACAAAACACTCGCTAAAAGGCTTAGCATGTTGAAAAGTTCAAACACGCTACAGCGACCGTCGCCTCACTCAAGAAAGCATGCCGCCGACACTAGCGATCAAAATCCACACTAGGACTACGCTTCGGTTGAAACAAAGGTTGTCTTAAACCGAGCAAAACTTTTTCGTCCGATGCCCCAAGAGGTCCACGTTGGGCAGCCAGATGTAGAGTCTCACATGTGCTCTTGGGACAAAGGAACGACAACACAGTAGTGCAAACAATCAAAAGGGCATTTATTGCACCTTTCATACACTAATGCACACTAGCTGAATTACAACCAATAAAACATTCACACGGGCGCGCAACAAATCAAGGAAGTCCGACTCACCGCGACCGGATAGCGAGCGAATACGTTCGCCCCATGCTATGACACCATCGCCTAGTCATTCACGTCTACAGTCACGCGAACGGTGGCGCGCTCGAACGATCCGTTTTCGTCCGTACCGGTGTCCTGCTCTTAGCCTCGCGAGACGGTCGCGAAGCGGGCCGGTGCACACGCGAAGCGTTCGTGCGTGTTGGCCGCCGATCCCAAGCCCAAGAGCGAGCGCCTTCGACCATTTTCTCCCAAGTCACCCCGCTGCATCGCGACACTCGTGTCATCTCTCGCAACGCGCCGCAACCACTACGACCGCCTCCGGCGCCAAGCCACGCGGTGAAGCCGGACCACAGGAGACGCGTGAGAGTCGCGCATCCCCACAACAGAGATGCCATTACTTTCTCCTGTAACGCTGGAATGCTATGTTGTTCAGAAGATCTACTTCATTTTGCCTGAAGTATGCCTCTGAAAGTTCGACAACCTGCAACACTGCTGCTGAGGGAATAGCCAGTGTCATTTTGTTTTTGCTGTAACTTTTGAGTTGTTAAAGCGTGCAAGCATTAGCGTCGTCAGAAAGTGCAGTTTCACAGTCTTGGCAGGCCAAACTATTTTTGATACACCGCACAACATAACCAGCAAGGTAAGTCAATGACTCCTGCTGTAGAACCTCGAAATCGAGCATGTCGTCAGGAATGTGTACAGATTGCACCGCGTCATGTTTGCGTTTACCACTACACATTCCGGCAAGCATGAAACCTTCAGCATCAGCATAGCTGCTATCCTTGCTCGGTCGTAAAAACAAGGAGAGAGTCTTCAATGAACTACGAAATTCTAACGCCCTTGGGACAGGATTTTTTGACCTCAGCGTTGAAAATAGGTTTTCTAAAGCGTCAGTGCTGAAGCTGCTCAACAAAAGAAATCCAAACCCTAAGTCTTCTAGAAAGAGCTTCTGCACATGCAACATGACCATTGTTGACATCACGATACCTGTTTGAATAGGCTTCCAACTTTTCTTGGTGTCACCTCCTATTACCAGCTTCTCAAAAAGGTCAATCATGTCTTTGAGAAACATGATGGTATCCTCGTACCGGTTCTCATTAAAGTGGCTGATGGCAAGCTTTGTCGTTCTTGAGGACATCAACTTGAACCACTTGAAAACTGAATCGACAAACCATGCTGTGGTCAGGGCATCTTCACTACTGATATTGTTGTCCTTCACTTCCACAAGCATACGCAGTGCGGCAGCTGTGTCAACACACAACAACAAGCTGAAGGCAAATCCTACTTTCATTTTTTCAAAATGTCTTGGTTGCACGCATGTTGCCTTCAAATGGGGTGCCAATTTAAGCTCTGCACCGGCATCAACCTCCACAAGCCGCTCGATCGGTTTTATTGAAACAATGCGTCCAGGAAGTTGTAGCTTATCAACAAGGTCTGCTGGCAAGTTAATCACTTGACCTCGCGTTAGATGATTATGCAAATTTTTAAGTAAGTGGGGCACATCTGGCATAAAGAAAAGCTTTCGGTTAGGGTCACATGGGTGAGCACACCAGGCTTTAGGCTTGCTGTACTTTCCAACCACAATTCCGAATAACTTCCAGACAGCTTGATTTCCTCCCCCCATATCTGTTACGACAACATGCACTCTGATGCCTATTTTTTCGCATTCAATTATTATGTCTACAACAACGTGCTTCATTGCCTTTGCCGAAAAGGAATTGCCTGTGAGATGGTATGCTGCAACCTGCTTCCAGCGGGTGCGAACACCACCAAGCATGAACGCAACTGCATGTGTTGCTTGGCATCCGTCAGGTAACGTGCCATCAGCTAGGGGCATCGTCGGTGCTCCAAATACCGTTCCAGAGGACGCATCATACGAAAGGCCAGGAGTCAGCTGAATTTCATCGATCATCAACGTTGCATGCCGCTCTTCTGGTTCCATCTGTCCAACCTGAAAAAAAGCAGGTGTTACCCGCCACAACCTAACCTGAAAAAACTCAACTATTCCAAGACACAACAACGACTTGGGGTTCGTGATAAAAAAAAAAAAAACCTTTAAAGCGAATGCTGGCTTCAAGTCATGAAGCAAACCAGGCTGCAACTTGTAGTTTTGGAGATGATGCTGCAACGTCCGTTCTGCTGGCAGAGGCTGTCCTATTTCCCTCATAAGCTTATAGCCCTGCTTTCCACACGCTAACCTGAGCTGCAGGCTTTTCCTCAAAGTTTTCTCAGTCCATGGCGTGCCTCTCATTGTGTTCTTTTTGAGACTTTGTATCTGATCGGTGTTCAAGAACTTGTACAGTCCGTACGCTAAATTGTTCATTTCAGAAGTTGTCTGGTTTTTTTTATGATTAGCAAGTAACCGCTGCTGTTCCTTTAGTCGAAGTTGCAGCTCTAACTCCGATATTCGCTTTCTAAGCGCTGCTTCTAATGACGGTGCAAGCGGTCCTTCTGATTGATGGCTTCTTTCCATCCTGTCGCTTGTCTTGTTCGAGACGGCAGCTGTAAGCATGGGGTGTGTGAGTACACAGACTATAGGGAAGAATATTTGTCGCAACAGCGCTTTCAACTCACTCAGTGAGCCGCACATCGGTCTGGGGTTGTCTCAGCTAATGAACCTGGCTTGTCCGAGTCAGTAGCTGTAAGCATGATATGTGTGAGTACACAGATTATAGGGAAGGATGTCGTCACCGTGCTCTCTACTCACTCGGTGAGCCGCAAGTCGGTTCAGGTTCTGCGTTTGCCTCAGCTGATGATCCTGCGTTGTTCGAGGCAGTAGCAATAAGCATGAGGTGTGTAAGTACACATATAGGGAAGAATATCTGTGGTCACACTGCTTTCCACTCACTATATGAGTCGCACCTTGGTTCAGGGTCTGGGGTCATCTCAGCAGATGACCCTGGCTTGTCCGAGTCAGTAGCTGTAAGCATGATATGTGTGAGTACACAGATTATAGGGAAGGATGTCGTCACCGTGCTCTCTACTCACTCGGTGAGCCGCAAGTTGGTTCAGGTTCTCCGGTTGCCTCAGCTGATGATCCTGGGTTGTTCGAGGCAGCAGCTGTAAGCATGAGGTGTGTAAGTACACATATAGGGAAGAATATCTGTGGTCACACTGCTTTCCACTCACTATATGAGTCGCACGTTGGTTCAGGGTCTGGGGTCGTCTCAGCAGATGACCCTGGCTTGTCCGAGTCAGCAGCTGTAAGCATATGTGTGAGATTATAGGGAAGGATGTCGTCACCGTGCTCTCTACTCACTCGGTGAGCCGCAAGTCGGTTCATGTTCTGTGGTTGCCTCAGCTGATGATCCTGGGTTGTTCGAGGCAGCAGCTGTAAGCATGAGGTGTGTAAGTACACATATAGGGAAGACACTGCTTTCCACTCACTATATCAGTGGCACGTTGGTTCAGGGTCTGGGGTCATCTCAGCAGATGACCCTGGCTTGTCCGAGGCAGCAGCTGGAAGCATGAGGTTTGTAACTACACATTCTATACGCAAGGATGTTTGTCGTCACAGTGAGACACATGATTAGTGGCAGAGTGGTTAAGGGTCACAGCTGATTGAGATGGAAGCAGGGAGTACTTTATCTGTCAGTGACCCACGCTCATTTTATTATCATGTAAACAACAATATCAATGTCGACATAACAAAGAGCTATAAAGGCCTCACCATAAACAGCTTCCTTTTCCCTTCTGCGTGGCGGTTTTCCCTCTTTTGGAACTGGCCGATGCAGAAATATTGAGAGAACTGCATTGGGCTTTAACTTCTTACAGCCAGTCCTCGCAAGAATCACTGGTTCGAACTGGTCTTCCGTGAAGTGTTTCTGAAAAAAGCAAAAAAAAACAGACATCCTCGATGGCACCTTCTGCATTTTTCCTAAAGAAATATTGCCGAAGTGTGCTGCAAATGTTTTGCTTCGTGCATGAATACGTGCAAACAACGACGGTGAAAACAGGATAGTGTCCTTGCACTGAGACTGTTCCTATCCATTTGCAAGTCAAAAGTCCACAAAGTTACAAGTTTGGTCAAAACTAGGAAAAAATAATGAAAGCGCATAACAAATAAATGGCCAGCAAATAATATACTCTCCTCTAATTGTACATGCACGCGGAAAATTCGTAAGGGAAAAATGGGGACAAATGAAAAAAGTTGAAACTAAAATCACAGAAAAACAAGAATGCACGAAACTCGCCTACAGATAAACGTATAGTTTTTGTGAAAAAAATTCAATTATAAGGTTGAAGAACAAACATGTAGTTAAAATCATAGTTACATCTGTTGCCATAAGAGCAGCTTCGCAGTATATTGCAAGTTACATTGCTTTGGTGAATCAGTGTTAGTTACCTGCCAATTCCTTTTTTTTTTTTATTGTACACATCTGATCACATCCTCTCTTTATGCACTGTGGCAAAATAAACCCTAAAAACAACTTGTGAATATTTTTAAAGCCCCCAGTTTCGCAGCATTCAACCTTTGCGGAATCTGTTTCAAACGACTTGTGGCAACCAAATTTCGTGAAATCTATGGTCTGCGTGGTGGCTGAGAGAGAAACCAGACTTCTTTAATAAGTTGTTCTCGGGCGTGTGCAGAAATGTTCGCAAATGGAAAGAAAATTCCCAACAGTAAATATTCTGCTGTATTTACTGTCAGCAGTTTCAGGTACCCGGTGTCCAATACGAGCCAGCTAGAACGATCTCGCTTTCATAGGTACGGATACCGCACGAGAAAACGTGGGCGGTAATGTCACGCTGCTTTTTTTTTCGTTCGAGCTAAGTGTCAGTATTAAGCCTCCGTTGATCGGAAAGGCTTCCAGGAGCACGTATACACAAAAGAGTTTAGTAGCGATCGACTTACCTCGCAAAGCCTCCCTCGGTGGCAGTCAAAGTTCTTTCTTCCGATACAGTGGAGCCATATCGCTCGCCGTTTGAGGTCTCGTTTGCCACAAGGAACCGCTAAAAGTTTGCCCCCCTTGGCAACGCTATTTGAACATCCAACAGCACAGCAAGTCGGCATCGTGCTGGAGGCGAGCGCGTCTTCAAAAATGTAGAAAGCCTACGCTCACGCACAGCGTGTATGTGTCGCGGTGTTTCTATGCTCACTAATGTAGCCATTTTCCCACGAAAATGAAAGCCGCATGGGTTATTCGTCACGTGTCAAGCCTCATCCAATGGGAGAGCGGAAAACGGTGAAGAAGTCGGGGGAGGGGTAGAGGGCGGGGAGGAAATTCTCCTTTCCTATTTGAACAATGGTTTGCGCTACCTTTAGAACATAGATGGACCTTATTGAACTCCAGCGCAAGACGCCCATACACTCTGTTTCGGTCTCGGAGCCTAGCTCCGTCTCAATGCCTCTTTACTAGGAGGCATTGTCCGTCTTAGTGTCTCTAAGTCAGTCTTAGCCCTGACTCATCTAAGTCTGGCCACCCTAGACTCGGCCTAACTGCGCCGCAATGCAGAAATGCGGGTTCTTACGGACCGTCGGTTTGCAGCTCTTCTCGTCGAGTCCACGTTGTGGTGTTTGGGGTGTCAGTGATGCCGTAAGTGCCAACAACTCGCGGTTCCGTCGACCTGACCGAGTGCGTGGCTGGTGCCCCAGTAGCTGCTGCTGACGTGTGAACTCCTCGGTTAGGCTTACCGAAGCGTTCTTCGCCCTCCGTCTATCTGCGTGGCGACCCGGTGCCCCGGCGATTATCGGATGATCTGGCTCGGCCGAGAAAGTGGGGTCTTGCGAAGAAGACCGGAGCAGCAGCAGCCGGTCCCAGGAGGCTCGCCCGGACGTCTCCGAGGTCTACAGCCACGCCTGGGCCTCCTTGCCAGCTTCACGAGCTTCGTGGCCGGGCTCTCCGAACTCCCATCGTCAGAGCGTATCTGACAAAGCGACCTTCCAGTCCGAGAGCCACGTGGATAATGCTTCTTCGTTGCTTCTCCCTCGCGGATTGCACGTCTGTTCGCGTGCCTCGAGCGCTCGTGTGGTTTCAAATGCTCCGCGATCTTCTACTTCGTTCTCGTGTACCGCCGGCATCTGAGTCGTGACATGGGCCCCTGTTTTGAAGAGTTTTTTTGCTTAAAAAAACTGCTTGCTTCGATCTGTGGAGGGGGAGGTGGCCTTCGGGTGATGACTGTGACTCTTTGTAGTGACATTGGTGCTGGTTCATGTGAGTCTTGATGCACACCACAACACCACACTGTTCCGCACAATTCACCAGATGCACTGTTCACCGCGTTTAAGAGTTCACTTTATTCACCACACCTATGTATCTACCTTAGCCATCATCTTTTGGCATACGTCACATGATTTTACATACTGTCTCACATCACTCTGCACCCCGATCCAAAAGAAATCCTCTTTTATTTTTTCTGACATGTCTTTTATTTCCTGGTGACCTGCCATTACATTATCATGCCCTAACTTCAGTACTTTATCCCTCAGTTCCTTTGTGACCACCAACTGCTGCACCTCTCTTCCCGAATTAAACACATACCTCCGGTATAATAAATCATTCTTATTGAAAAACTTCACCACGTTTTGACTTCTTTTCCCTCGTACCACTTCTCCTATCTTCTGTATGCACTTCTGTAACGACATGTCTTTCTCCTGTAATTCCTTGAATTCAGGTGCCGTTATGCTCAACCCCTTAATTTTCGTGACCTACAATGGTGTTAAGGGTTTAATACTCTTACTCCTAGCTTGTGTTTGTACTGCCGCCGCTACCTCTACCTCAGGTGACTCCTCTTCTAGCGCTTCTGGCTTTTTCCTCTTCTCTACTTCCTCTGTCCTCTTCCAGTTAAGGTCTCGGTCATCCGCCCTTCTGACCCCTGATACATTCCCCAAAATCAGGTCATACAGAGGATCTTCTACACACCTAGCTGTGACCAATCCTGTAAAAAATGGTGTCGATACTTGAACTCGCGCCTCTGGCAAATACTTAACTGACCAATCTGCCAAAATGACTGGTTTGAAGTAGCCAGTCATGCTCTCGGATGGTACCAGACTCTCCCTGACTAAGATGGTGTTAGCCCCCGTGTCTCTCAATACTGTGGCCCTGTGTCCTTGTACTTCTCCCTCCACCACGGGCATGTTCTTTTCTCTCGGCCCATCCTCTTGATACATATCTTGATCTAGATTCGTCCGCCCTATGACCTCTCTTTTGACACAGCTGACAAACCACTGGTGGACCACGTCGCTTATCCCTCACCCGGCAGTTCATTGCAACATGTCCCAGCCGGTTACAAAGGAAAAATCTTTGTGGTGTCCCTTGCATATTCATTGGACCTCGATTTCTCGTCTCCCCTACTGCTGCCATCGGCGCGTCCTTGTCACTCTTTCCTAAATTCCTTAGTCCCTGCGCCTCTACGAACTGATCTGAATGCGCGGCCATCTATTCTACTGTTTTTAATTTGCTCTCCTTGAGGAATATCGCCAAACTGTCGCTGCACCTGGCGAGAAATTGTTCTCCTACGACCTTGTCCCGCACCCCTTCATATGTCTGGTTGGCCTCTGACAACTCCATCCATCTTTCAAAGTAGTTGGTCAATCTACATGCAAACTGTTTTCCGGTTTCCGCGTCTTCCGGCTTACATGACCTGAACTTTTCGTGGAAACCCTCCGCGGTTAGCCGGAGTCCTTGCAATAAAGTGTTCTTCAGCTTATCTTAGTCTAGACTCTCTTCAGCGGGCATCCGTCAAAACACACTTAAAGCCTCACCAACTAGACACAGGCTTAAGGCGCTAGCCCACTCATTCTTTGCCCAGCCTTGCCCGACTGCTATTCTCTCAAAGCGATACAAATACCCATCTAAATCATCTCTACGCTCATCAAACGGAGCCATCAATTTCCTGGGGCAAATCTGTCTTGGCCTGGGCGAAGTCGAGTTGGATGACCCCGACCTGAGGGAAATTGACCCCTCGCGAGGCCCGGCGTTCATCTCTGCCAACTTTAACTTCAACTCTAAAGTTTCCTTCTCGCTCATGATTTTCGCGTGCTTGTTGCTGCTGCTTATCCCGTTCTTGCCGAGCATATTCAAAGAACGACATCGCCTCCTCCTTAGTCATGTTCAAATCCTTTGCTACTGCCGCCAACCGCTCCAACTCCATCTCTGCGACTCTCAAGTATCGGTGGCTGGGCCGGAATGACATCCTGGATCGTAGCCTGACCCGTATCCTGGCAGGCTCGCCAATTTGTCACCGCTACTTGGGAGCAGAAGGGTTGTACACAGGCATTACCCGCGATGGAGAAGAGATACGACTGGCAGCACAGCAAACAAGGATTTAATATGAACAAGATCGGGAAAAGTGTAAGGCACACAAAAATGCTCACGCAATGCTAAATACAAAACTCAAAAACGACTATACACTCTATCTCGGAGCCTAGCTCCGTCTTAAGGTCTCTAAGTCGGTTTTTGCCCTGACTCATCAAAGTCTGGCCACCCTAGACTCAGACTAACTGCGCCGCAATGTAGAAATTGCGGTCACTGACCAAGTCAATGGCGAAAATAACACGGACGTTTCGGGACCCGTACACGTGCCGACGACTCGCGGTTCCGTCGACCTGACCGAGTGCGTGGCTGGTGCCCCAGTAGCCGCCACTGACGTGTCAACTCCTCGGTTAGGCTTACCGAAGCGTTCTTCGCCCTCCGTCTATCTGCCTGGCGACCCGGTGCCCCGGCGATTATCCGTTGATCTAGCTCGGCTGAGGAAGTGGGGTTCTTGCGAAGAAGACCGGAACCACCTTGAGCAGCAGCAGCCAGTCCCAGGAGCCTCGCCCGGACGTCTCAGAGGTCTACAGCCACGCCCTGGGCCTCCTTGCCAGCGTCACGAGCTTTGTGGCCGGACTTTCCGCACTCCCATCGTCATAGCTGACGAAGCAACCTTCCAGTTGAGAGCCACGTCGATAATGCTGCTTTGTTGCTTGTCCCTTGCGGATTACACGTCGCTTCGGGTGCCTCAAGCGCTCGCGTGGTTTGGAACGCTCCGCAATCTTCTACTTCGTTCTCGTGTACCACCGGCATCTGAATCATGACACTCATCGATCAATGAACACAGTCCATGGTGTAATTTCAGAACAAGATCTGTTAGAACCCACTGAAACAGAGCTCCTCAAGGGCTGGAAGGAACAGAATGTGATTAAAGTATAGAGGATGAAGGTGAGATGTGTTGACAAAGATACAGCCACTAAGCACCTAATTCTGACATTTGATAGAAGCTACGTACCAGAATCCATAGAGACAGGCTATGTGAAGATCCGGTTGAAGCCATGTGTGCCAAATCCGCATCGGTGCTTCAAGTGCCAAAGATTTGGTCATGGCTCACAGTTGTGCCAAGGTTGTCTCACTTGTGCTAAGCTAATAGTGGTGACCATGGCGCTGACAACTGTACCAGTGATCCTCATTGTATCGACTGCCATGGCGGACACTCAACATATCGCGTCCAACCTGGAAAAAGGAAAAACAAACCATAATTGGTTCAAGATAATTCCACATTAAACCTCCTGTGTCCTTTTTTTTTTTTTTCATGAAAAGAGAACTGCTCCCAGATCCCACTATCGAACTGCAAGGACAGCACATTCCTTCGAGCAAAGAATGTCAATTTTTCACGTCATACTCGATTCGAAACTAAGTTTCATCCCCCACATCAAATACCTCAAGTCCAAGTGCCTGAAAACAATGAACATACTGAAAATTTTCTCGCACAGAAATTTTGGCAATGACAGAAAATGCTTAATCAATCTTTACAAAAGTCTTATATAATCGGGCTTAGACTATGGGGCTGTGGTTTATCAGTCTGCTACATTTATTTTTATTATTTAATTATTTACATATACTGCCATCTTGCATAGCAAGATATTGCAGGAGTGAGTGCACATGTATGTCAATCATTTGAGGAATACATTTTGGTGGCAAAAAAATAAAACAAGCAATATAGAAAAATCAAATATCAGGAAGAGCTAGTTAATTAATGAACATAATTAGGAAATAGGTCGGCAAATTCATCACTCGATAACTCGCGCAAGGACCCGTCAAGGCCATTCCAAATCGTAATTGTATGTGGAAAAAAGGAAAACTTAAAACAAGCAATCGATGGATTCAAAGGTACAATATTAAGACGATGACTTCTTCTGGTGGGCCGAGAAGAAGGGTTTGTGTAAACAATAGGTGCATTGACGTAAGTTTTCCCATGAGCAATTTTATGTAGCAGAATGACACGGTCACAAGTACGTCTATGGCCCAGAGGCTTTAGTAGCAGCTTACTAGCACGTGATGTCGGTGAGAAATGGCGGTCATAACGATTAAATATAAATCTTATGGCTTTTTTCTGAATAGACTCAAGCATGTCTATGTCTTTGGAATGATGTGCTGACCACACTACCGACGCGTACTCAAGTTGAGGCCTTATTAGTGATTTGTATGCCGTTAATTTACATTCTTTAGTTGCATCTCATAAGTTTCTTTTAAGAAAACCTAATTTTCTCAGCGCCTTGTTGGTTATGCATTTTATGTGAGCATGCCATTTCAGATCAGGGGAGTAAGTAACACCAAGGTATTTGAACGTGTGGACGCTTGCAAGCTTGTGCGCCTCATTAAAATATGTAAATCGTAATGGTTGTTTTTTATTTGAAAAAGTCATTGAAACGGTTTTCTTAAAATTAAGTGACATTTGCCATGTTCTGCTCCATTCGCAAAAACGGGCGAAGACTTCATTCAGCTCTAACTGATCATGATTACTGGTTATAGTAGAATAAAGGACGCAGTCATCAGCATATAGTCTTATTTTGACAGAAGTACCCGTAAAACTTCAACGACATCATTTACATAGACAATAAACAGCAAAGGACCCAAGACAGACCCCTGTGGTACACCAGATGTAACATTGACACAAGATGAGTGAACATGGTTAGATGCAACAAACTGGGTTCTTGTACTTAGGTAGTCCTGTATCCAACCTAGTAGTTTATCATCATGAATTATTGCCTTGAGTTTAATAAGAAGTTTTTTATGACACACTGTATCAAAAGCTTTACTGTAATCAATGAAAATGGCATCAAGCTGTCCTCTGAGGTTGAGCGTGGTTGCAATATCATGGGAGAATTCTAGAAGTTGAGTTACCGTCGAGAATCCCGAACGGAAGCCATGTTGAGCATGCGAGAGAACATTATGTTCGGATAAGTACTCAATATTATATTTATGAATAATGTGTTCCAATAGTTTGCAAGATGTTGATATTAAAGAAATAGGTCTGTAGTTAGACATTAACTGCTTATTACCGTCTTTGTGAATGGGAACAACCTTAGCACATTTCCAGAGTATTGGAACAGTAGATGATTCTACAGACTTTGAAAAAATTAGGGATAAGTACCGTGAGCTCCATTCAGAATATCGCCGTAAAAACATATCTGGTATATTGTCTGGCCCAGTACTTTTCATAGTACCGATCTTGAGTATAAGGTTATGTACACCAGCTGAAGTGATTACTATACTAGGAAAAGGTGATGCTGAAGGAACAGCGCAAACCGTGGGGGTGCGTCCATCATCACAGGTGAACACTGATTTAAAGTAATTATTAAAGGCTTCAGTGATGCTAAGATTATCTGAGCATGGTTGGTTGGCAATAATGAATGAAGGAGAGCTCTGACTTGATGGACTGATG